>NW_012118487.1:4577008-4594199 GCF_000951035.1 Colobus angolensis palliatus | reverse complement strand
AGAACAGAAAACCAAACACCGCATATTCTCCCTCATAGGTGGGAATTGAACAATGAGATCACTTGGACACAGGAAGGGGAACATCACACACCAGGGCCTATTGTGGGGAGGGGACAGGGGGGAGGGATAGCATTAGGAGATATACCTAATGTAAATGATGAGTTAATGGGTACAGCACACCAACATGGCACATGTATACATATATAACAAACCTGCACATTGTGCACATGTACCCTAGAACTTAAAGTATAATTAAAAAAAAAAAACAAACTGGGGCTTTTTCAAGGTGTTACTTTACTTTTAACAATCATGCAATCAGAAGGATTGTGTTGATTTTTTGTGGGGGAAAGTGTGGTCTCACTATGTTGCCCAGGCTGGTCTCAAACTCCCAGCCTCAAGTGATCCTCCTGCCTCGGTCTCTCAAAGTACTGGGATTACAGGTGTGAGTCACTGCACCCAGCTTTGTGTTGATTTTTACTACACTGTCATAGTGTGAATATTGCAAACTAGAGCTTAATTTAAATTTAAATACAGTTGGACCTCTGTACCCGGGGGTTCTGCATCCATGGATTCAACCAACCAGGGATCAAAAATATGTGAAAAAAAAATAGATGGCTGCATCTGTACTGAAAATGTACAGACTTTTTTCTTGGCCTTATTTCCTAAACAATACAGGGTAACAACTACTTACATAGTGTTTACATTGCATTAGGTATTATAAGTAAATGGTGTAACTAGTAGAAAAATTATTAATATTTGACCTGTTTGATATCAACATTAATATTAGAGTAAAAAAATAGCAATGTTCAACTTTCTTTCTCCTAGGAAACATTCCTAGGGGATTGAGGAGGGTGACTTATGACTTCCTTTCAAAGGCATCTAAACCAAGACTTCTTCAACTTTAGCGTGCATATGCGTCACCTGGAAATCGAGGTGTAGCGTGGGGCCTGAGTTTGCATTTCTAAGGAGAGATGCTGACAAGATCTAGACCATCAGCCACTCAAGGCCTTTAACATGTTTCACGTCTATGGACACCCTGATACACCTTGGCCTCTGAAATACTTCACAAGCTTTGCTAAAGAACACGTTCACAATGTATCGGTTCTTTAGCACTGATTCCCTTAGGGAAATCTGTTCTTCAAGGCGAGTTTCCCACTGCAGTTCTCTATCAACCTGGCGGGGAAGTTACTGCCGATCATTGACCAAGCAGCACAGACTGGGAGAACTCCGTACCTTGGCTTTATAAGCAACGTCACTGTTCAGAGTGGCCATTCTAAGCATGCAGATTGGAGATGCCATGAACTCTGATCGTGTAAATGAAGGATTCACTGTACTTTTGTAAGCAGATAGAGAGGGTTTCCAGGGATTTTAGGAAATGAATAATCAACCTGAGCAAGCAGCCTGGTTTACAGCCTCTTGTCCTGCAGCCTGTGTGGAATGCAGTCACCTTGCTGGTTGGAATCAGCAACTGATAGACCCCAGCAACTTATAGACGAACCACAGTGAAGTTTCTTCATGCCATGCTAAAGTCCTCCTCCCCTAGAGGAGCTATGACTTTATTCCCATAAACTGTGACCCATCATGGCATGTAGAGGGGGGGTCTGGGCCACTGGTACCCCCCCTACACACACATGCCATGATGCACCTATCCCTTCTCCATCACTCCAACAAACCCTCCTGTCATTTTCCCTTGGGAAGACACGGCTTTGAAGAATACTCCCTGTGTGCGTCTTACTTATGCCAAGTAACACAATGCCTATTGATCAAAATCTGAGTTCTCCTGCAGAGTCGTTTGTTACTCACTAGACAAATAAGCCCCAGTTTTTGGGGGTAACAATATGAAATATTTTGAAGTAGTCCCATAAAAGATTTGTACTTTCCTTTTCAAATTATTCATAAATAAATGAGCTTGCTTTGGGCTATGGAGATAGCTTCACACGAATGAATCATTTCCTCTGAGCAGGGGCACCAATGTGGAGGTACAGGCTGACCCACCAGCTCCCGCCTGCTTGTTTCCTATTTATGCATTGCCAGAGGCGGGATGAGAAGAAAGGGCTGTGGGGATCTGAGGCTTGGAATTCCAAAATTGCTCCCAACCAAGCTGTGGTGCTTAGATGGACACCTGCACACCCCGTTATCCTCCGGCTGGTCCTACCTGTTCAAGGACCCTTAAGGGGCTCTCCACAACAGACTTTCATCTCTTCTTCTGAATGGGCCCGCTCTCTGTTCAGTTCCCTCAAGGCAGGGATGGACGACTGGCAAAAATATCCAAATGTTACGTGAGAGGAAAGAGAACTATTTCTTTTGTCTGAGTCCTTTGTCTATCTTTTTCTTTTCAAGTATTCCCTGTCCTTCAAGAGCAAGGTGAATGCCACGTCCTCTTCAGAGCCTTCCTGGATGTCACAGCTGACCATTGTTGGGGCTCAGAAAAAGATATGGCGCGCTGGCCTGCAGAGTACTTTGAACTGGAGGAGACTGGAAGGCTTCAGCAACGGCCTCAGCAACAAGATCTCTCTGACCTTTGCCTGCCCTCCTGTCTCGCTCCTTTTTCTCCCTGAAGCACAGGGAGGGGCTGTCCCTGAACCTTCCTTATCTCCTCAAGATAGATCTTCTAAAAAGGAACTCAGTTCCTCCTCCAGAGACAAGATTCACTGTATCACAGGAGAAGAGACTGGGGGTCTGGGCCGCTCACAGACATCACCACAGGCTACCACCTGTTCATCTTCCCCAAAAAGCACTTACTTTCCCCTAAGCAGCCTACATGCCCGATCCCCTCTTCTTTATGAAGAAGTAGATAAGCTTGTCAGTTTCACTGGGTTTTGGGTACTCACTTTTCTTTCTCGTGCTGCTCCCATCCGTGTAATAAATGTGCACGTTTTTCTCCTGTTCATCTGCCTACTGTCCTGGAGTCAATTATGAAATCTCAGAGAGTAGAGAGAAAGTGTTTTCTGTCTCTACAGGAGGCAGCCATTGTTCTCGTGGCACTCATCACTGTCTGCCTAGCGTCATGCATAAGTACCCAGTTGCCCCTAAAAGATTGCAAGCCCTGTGGGGGTGGAGACTGTGTCTCATTCATCTCCTGCAGGCACTCAAGAAGTAGGAAGAAATGGATGAAGTCTCTTATGTCCTAAGGCCTGCTAAGGTGCTTATGTAATCAAATCTTGTCTTACCCTTATAATACGTGTTGCTTTACCTTTGATCATTGTAATGCCACTTATATAGCATGTTATAATTTATAAAGACATTTTCACATGCTTTCTTTTCACCAACATTAATTTCCAACATCCTTCCATGCATGTGATATTCTGGGGACAGTGTAGCTATCTGTTCTTTTGCCCCAAAATTACAACCAGCAGATGGCTGCCTGCATCCCCACTTAGAGATGTTGCCTGGTCGACAGCTCTCTGACTTCACAAAGAGGTCATCAATCATCACAGAAGCACAGAATCATGACGTGAGGGCGGCTTGCGCCCCAGCGCGCACCCAGGCCCCTTAGAGCCCCCGTCGTTGGGCTCCCCCGGGGTCCCTGGTTGTGCGCCAGGCAAGATGTTGAGATGCACACTGGAAAACCGGAATGTTCAAACCAAACAACTGCAAGCAGCTGTCTCAAATGTGGAGAAGCATTTTGGAGAACTGTGCCAATTCTTTGCTGCCTGTGTGCAGAAAACGGCCAGGCCGCGAGGCGAAGCGGACCTCCTGATGAATGAAATCAATTCGTATGCCGCTACAGAGACCCCACATCTAAAGCTGGGCCTGATGAGCTTTGCTGATGAGTTTGCCAAACTTCAGGATTATTGACAAGCAGAGGTTGAAAGACTTGAAGCCAAAGTGGTTAACCCTTGAAAGCTTATGGAACCATTGTAAAAATGAAATGGGATGACCGCAAGGCAACATTCACAGCAAGGAATCGAGAAGCTAAGCAATTAACTCAAGTAGAAGGAATAGGTCAGTGAAACCCACCTGAACGACATGTTATTGCATCTTTTGAATTTTGGCCTTTAAAAAAAGTTTTTTAGGCCAGGCATGGTGGCTCACGCCTGTAATCAAAGCACTTTGGGAGGCCGAGGTGGGTGAATCACGAGGTCAGAAGTTCAAGACCAGTCTGGCTAACATAGTGAAATCCCGTCTCTATTAAAAATACAAAAAAATTAGCCAGGCGTGGTGGTGGGCTCCTGTAATTCCAGCTACTCAGGAGGCTGAGGCAGGAGAATGGCGTGAACCCAGCGACGGAGGTTGCAGTGAGCCGAGATCACACCATTGCACTCCAGCCTGGGTAACAGTGTGAGACTGTCTCAAAAAAAAAAAAAAGGATGTTTTTTAAGGTTGTTACTGCCCAGCTCAGCCAGAAACCACATGAGGAGTGGCTCTTTGAGAGCGTTTGAGGTTCCAGAACACCTCCATTCCTGAGAGGAGTCCCTGGAGCAGCGGTTTGGGGCTGCGCCAATTGCTTGGTCCTTCTTCCTTTGGACCAAAGGCAGACACAGAATTACAAAGAGCTGAAAGGGATGCTACCGAACAAGTCATCATGTGGAGGAAACTTGACAACTTTGAAAGGCAGAAAACAAAGGCTAGAAAGACTATATTTTCCAAATTTTTCACAATTGAAATGTTATTTCACAGCAAAACTTTAGAGGCCTACACAGCTGCCTACCAGAATATACAAAAGATTGATGAGGATGAAGATTTAGATTTAAAGGTTTTCTGAAATTCTCTGTATGCACCAGATTATTCATCTCATTTAGATATGGTAAGAGCAAATTCAAAGTCACCTCATCAGACATCACTGTCAGCTAAGTGTGTATCTGGAACAGGACAGGTATCTGCTACCAACTAAGAAAGGATCAGCCAGCAGAAGATGATGAGGATGAAGAGTTAGATGTTACAGAAGAAAATTTTCTTAAGTAAACTACACATTTCCATTTTCATCATAAATGACATGAAATCCACAGTGACTACTGTGCAGAACTTTATACTCACTTTGATATGGTAAGCCTCAAAATGAAATTTAACTAGAAATGGAAAAATAACTGAAGGAAACTTATGCTGTCCAAAAATGAAGGCTTTTAAAAATATTACACACCAGTCATTTCAACACCCCCCCCCAAAAAAAAAAATGACTTGAGCGTAGCAGTTTGTTCTCTACTATGGGTGAGAGAAAGAAATTATTGACCCTGAAAAGGAGTGTTTTGCTTAATATATTTTCAGAACTGGGAAGAGGGTTATCTCTTTTCTCCTTCTCCTCCTCTTCTTTTTTAAATTAACACTTCTTGTTTCCAAAAATCTACTCTACTAGATTCAAATTGCCTTCTTGTTTCATTCTACTTTTCATGTAGATTGACTTCTTTCATTCTCATTATCTCTTTCTCTGTTTCTTGTAAATTTTCATCTCTTCGATTTTCCATTTATTTGAACCCTTCATATATTCATTGTCTAACCATCTAAAATGTGGTATGAACAATAGTTATCTTATTCCCTTTTATATAATTTTTTAGTATCATTTGTTTTCTGTTCTTTCATTGCTGTCTCATTTTATGAATTTTCTACATTATTACTTCCTCCACTATTTCAATTATTTTTTCATTTAGCATCCAGATGATCCAAAAACAAACAAACAGAAAAACAAGTTCAGAGAATTGTATTACAAACTCCTGCGGGCCCACTCTTCAGCTTTATCTGAAATTTTGCCACATGTGTTTCAGGTTTTTGTTTTTTTGGGAAATAAAAAATAGGTTAAGAAAGTCCTTTTCTACTCCTGTTTCGGTAAAAACAAAATGTTATCATGAAGTGATGTTGAATTTTATCAAGTGCTTTTTCTGTATTTCCCATAATGCTCCCATTTTTTCTCAATTTGTTGGTATGACAAGATAAACACAATTTTCTAATTTCAAACTATCTTTGCACTTTGACATAAATCCAACTTGTTCATGATATATTCTTATTTCTATACTGCTAGAACTATGTTGGCCAAAATTTATTTAGGATTTTGTAACTATATCCACAAATGAAATGGGCTTATATTTTTGTATTGTTCTGTTCAAAATTATATGTGTTCATAAGATAAGTTGGGAAACATTTCTCTTTTTCAGCTTAAAAAGTTATTAGATCATTCAGAAAACCATTTGTTGTACATGTAACATTTCTTTGTAAGATTGGGTTTTTGATGGTTTGATTTTTAACTGTTGATAAAATCATGGAAGCATGATTATTGATGCTTGCAAGTTTTCTGTTCCTTTTCAAGTCTCTTTTGATATGCTACATTTATTTTAGGAAAATGTCCATTTTATCTTTGTTTTTCCCAAATGTTTTCATGAAGTTGTGAATAGCATTCTCGTAGGGTTTTCAAAACCTCTATTCCCTCTTTGGCAATGACTCATTTTAGTCCTAGTGTATTTGCGTGTGTGCTTTATCTCATTTTTCCCTACTCAATCTTGCTTGCAA
The DNA here is from genome assembly GCF_000951035.1 of Colobus angolensis palliatus. NCBI lineage: Eukaryota > Metazoa > Chordata > Mammalia > Primates > Cercopithecidae > Colobus > Colobus angolensis. The sequence goes on along the minus strand of NW_012118487.1, from coordinate 4,587,761 downwards.
GTCATTCCACTTGATTTGTTTTTGCAGTCAATCAGCTTTAGGCTTTACAATCTTCTCTATCATTCCTTGTTTTTTGTTTCATCCATTTATGCTTTCTGTTAATCCCTTGTATCTACTATTTTGGAGTTTACTCTGCTGAGTGTTCATGTCATTACTTTTCAGTCCATTCTTTTTTTCTAAGATTGTATATCTCCCACTTACTACACTTTTTTTAAAATTTCAACTTTCATTTTAGATACAAGGGGTACATGTGCAGGTTTGCTATGTGGGTAGATTGCCTGATGCTGAGGTTTGGGGTGTGGATCCCGTCACCACCCAGGTAATGGCATAGTATCCAATAAGGAGTTTTTCAGTCCACATCCCCTACTTCCCTCCCCGCTCTAGTAGTCCACAGGGTCTGTTGTTCCCACGTTTATGTCCATGTGTGCTCAAAGTTTAGTTCCCACTTACAAATGAGAGCATGAGGTATTTGGTTTTCTGTTCCTGTGTTAATTCGCTTAGGATTATGGCCTCTGGCTGTATCCATGTTGCTACAAAGGACGTGGTTTTGTTCTTTTTTATGGCTATGTACTTACTACACTTTTGATGTGCTCTGCACATTATAATTTTCATGATCATTCAGTTACATATTATTTTCTCTCTTTTTTTTTTTTTTTTTTTGAGACAGAGTCATGCTCTGTCACCCAGGCTGGAGTGCAGTGGCACAATCTCGGCTCATTGCAACCTCCACCTCCCAGGTTCATCAAGCAATTCTCCTGCCTCAGCCTCCTGAGTAGCTGGGATTACAGGTGTGCCACCACACACGGCTAATTTTTGTATTTTTAGTAGAGACGGGGTTTCACCATGTTGGTCAGGCTGATCTCAAACTCCTGACCTTGTGATCCGCCTGCCTCAGCCTCCCAAAGGGCTGGGATTGCAGGCATGAGCCACACCCCCGGCCTCAGTTACGTATTATTTCCTAAGTGAAGCAGCAGCTTGGGATTGTGTTAAAAAGGATGTGTTCTGCCTCTGGGCAGAATCACGTTGTACCTCAGTTTCATTATCTGTAAAGTGGAAATAACGATAGTTCTTACTTGGGGTCCTATCAGGATTAAATGAGCTAAACATGTAAAATGTATGGAAGAATGTCTGGCACATGGTAAAAGCTCAACTACTGTTAGTAATTATCATTATTATAATTTTTTTCATCCTTAAGTTTTTAGAAGCTTTTTTAATCTCTAGAAATATAATCCTCTGTTGCCTTTTTTATTAATTTTGAATTATTGTACTGAGGTAAGAGAAAGCAGCCAATATGATAAAAATGTTTTGCTGTCTACCAAAATTCCAGTATCATTTTTCACAGAAATAGAAAAAAAAAATCCTAAAATTCACATGGAACCCCCAAAAAAAACCCAAATAGCCAAAGCAATTCTGAAAAAAAATAAGTTGGAGACATGACACTTCCTGATTTAAATTTATGTTGCAAAGTTATAGTAACCAACACAGTATGATACTGGCATAAAAACAGACACGTAGACCAGTGGAATCAAACACAGAGTCCCAAAATAAATCCAAACACAGATAATCAACTAACTTCTTCTTTTTTTTTTTTTTGAGATGGAGTCTTGCCCTGTTGCCCAGGCTGGAGTGCAGTGGCATGATCTCAACTCACTACAACCTCTGCCTCCTGGGTTCAAGTGATTCTCATGCTTCAGCCTCCAGAGTAGCTGGGATTACAGGCACCCCCCATCATGCCTGGCTAATTTTTGTATTTTTAGTAGAGATGGGATTTTACCATGTTGGCCAGACTAATCTTGAACTCCTGACCTCTGCTCGCCTCGGCTTCCCAAAGTGCTAGGATTACAGGTGTGAGCCACTGCATCCAGCCGGTCAACTAATTTCTGACCAGGGAATCAAAAAAATACAATGGGCAAAGGATCATCTCTTCAGTAAATGGTGCCGGGGGAACTGGATTTCCACATGCAAAAAAATAAAATTAGATCCCTATCTTACACATGCATAGAAGTCAACTTAAAATGAATTAAAGACTTAAAATGTAAGACCTGAAACTGTAAAACTACTAGAAAAAAACATAAGGGAAATGCTCCATGACATTGGTCTGGGCAAGGATTTCTTTGGATAGGACCCCAAATATTCAGGCAACAAAAGCAAAAATAGACAAGATTGCATCAAACTAAAAAGCTTCTGCACAAGAAAACAACTAATAAAGTGATGAGACAACCCACAGAGTGGGAAAAAATATTTGCAAATTATATATGTGATGAAGGTTAGTATCGAAAATATATAAGGAATTCAAACTACTCAATGGCATAAAAACAAATAATCCAATTACAAAATGGGCAAAGAACCTGAACAGACACTTCTCAAAAGAAGACATAAAAGTGGCCATCAGGCTTATGAAAAAAATTGCTCAACATAGCTAATCATTAGGGAAATGCAAATTAAAACTACAATGAGATACCACTCCTATCTGCTAGAAAGGCTCTTATCAAAAAGAAGAAAGGTAAGTATTGGTGAGGATGCAGAGGAAAGAGAACCCTTGTACCCCATTGTTGGTGGGAATAAAAATTAGTACAGTCATTACAGAAAATGGCATGGAGATTCCTCAAAAATCTGAACATAGAACTACCATGTGATCCAGCAATCTCATTTCTGGGAACATACCCAAAAAAAATTGATATCAGTATGTCGAAGGAATATCTGTACTCCTATATTCATTGCAACATTATTCCAATAGCCAAGATATGGAATCAACTAGTGTCCATCAACAGATGAATGGATAAAGAAAATATAGTTTATGTATACATAACAGAATACTCATCAAACTTTAAAAAAGAATGAAATTCTGTCATTTGGGACAACCTGGATTAATCTAGAGGACAATATGCTAAGTGGCATAAGCCAGGCACAGAAAAACAAATATTGCATATTCTTACTTACATGCAGGATCTAAAAATAGTCGAACTCATAGAAGCAGAGAGTAGAATGGTGGTTACCCAGAGGCTGAGTGGTTTACTAGAGGCTGAGTGGGAGAGGGAATGGGGTGTTGCTTGTCAGAGGGTACAAAGTTTTAGTTAGACAGGAGGAATAAGTTCAGATCTACTGTACAGCAGAGTGACTATAGTCAATAATAATGCATATTCCAAAATATCTAAGAGAGGAAAGTTCAATTGTATTACCACAAAAAATGTTGAGTGAGATGATGCATTTGTTAACTAGCTTGATTCAATCATTCTACATTGTAAACATATATCAAAGTATCATTGTACTCTATAAATATAATACAATTATGATTTATCAATTAAAGTAATATTAATTTTTTAAAAATTTTGTATTGGTATTTCCTTTGTGACCCTAACATGTTACATGTATGCCTAAACAATATGTGTATTTTCTGCTTGTGAGGAATAGAGGTTTTCTGTTTGTTTGGTTTTTGGTTTTGGTTTTTGTTGGTTTTTTTTTGAGATGAAATTTCACTCTTGTTGCCCAGGCTGGAGTGCAATGGTGCTATCTCGGCTCAGCACAACCTCTGCCTCCTGGGTTCAAGCGATTCTCCTGCTTCAGCCTCCCAAGTAGCTGGGATTACAGGTCCATACCACCACACCTGGCTAATTTTTTTTAAAATTATTATTTTTAGTAGAGACAGGGTTTCACCATGTTGCCCAGGCTTGTCTCCAACTCCGGACCTCAAGTGATCCACCTGCCTCAGCTTTCCAAAGTACTGGGATTACAGGCATGAGCCACCACACCAGGCCTCCATTTAACTATTTTTTAAATTCTCAATAACACTTTTTGCCTTCAACACCAAGATGCCCAATATTGTTATAGCCCACAAGGTTTATTCTGTTTTGTTTTGTTTTGTTTTCAGATAGTAGATGTTTGGTTGCCTCTTTTTGATTCTTTACTTTTGACCTTTCCACATTAGTAGGTATATCTCTTATAACAGAATACAGCAAGAATTTTTAAAACACAAGTTTTAACTGATACTATATCCATTTACATTTGTCAGAATTACTGATATATTGGATTTATTTCTGCAATCTTGTTTTTGTGCTTCTTTCCATACTCTGCTTCTTATTTTTCCTTTCTCATCTCCTAGCAAATTAACCATTTTCATCATCCCTCCCTTTTATTTTCAACTCATTTTAAAGTTGTATGTTCTTTTTTATTCTTTTGGGAATTACTCTTACATTTTCTAGATGTATATTTGACTTAAAACCAAGAGTTAATCAATATGCTTACTCATTTCACAAACACCATTAGGATTTAAAAACACATTTTAAAACTCCCAAAACCTTATGTGTCATTTTTCCAGTAGTTTAGTTACATAATTGTTTTTACACCCTCAAATTAGCTATTACTGAGTTTGTTCTTTGACATAGTTAGTGCTTTTTAGACTTTGTCGAGAATTTATACTTTTCTTTGCTATTTATTTTTGTAACTTGGTCTTTCCTTCTGAGCACAGTTATCTTCTTCCTGAGGAGAAAAATCAAATGGTTCTGTCAGTAAATCTGTGAAGGTAAATACATGGTAGTGGTGTTCCCAAGCCAAGAAATGCACATAAACTGGTGTCCTTGAGCTGGGACTGTGGATTTATGCTTTCACAGTTATCAGATTTATGCAGGAATCTCAGTTCTCACCTTCTGTCAACAGTAGGCCTATGACCCCATTCCTTGTGCCTGCATGAAAGTTAAACCCAAGTCCCTGTTCTCCAGGGATGCTTACCTATGGTTGCTTCAGACCATGTGCTAGCAGCTCTGGTTGTCATTTCTGGTTATTTCTCTGGGAAATGCTTTCTTGAGCACTCAGGTCTACATTTTAGAAAATATTTGTTCTAGTTTTACTAGCATTTGTAGTTCTTTAGAGGAGAGTTTTCAAAACATTAGGTCCACAGTATTGCCAAGCCAGAAGTCTAAGATCTACAGTTTATTTTACAAAAATTTCCTTCCTGGATTTAGATCATATTTCTCTGTGACACTGTCATGTGTAACTTCTCTCTCTCCCAAAAGTCTTCAGTAGATTGTAAAATACATTGTATAAATAAAATTTTTCAAAATAACTTTAGTAACGACTTTTACACTGAGCAGATTATGTCTCTCATTCTCTCAAAAATGATCAGGAGATAATTTTTTCATTTATGAGTTTCTATTGCAGCTTTCATTTTCTTATATAGACACAGTTTCAGAGACAATTCAGTTTCAAGTTTGTTGCTGCTATCATAAAATATGGACTCAGTATAGACATTTAAAATACTAAATGGTTCATAGAAATAAAATGTTTCTGCACTAGACAGGCAGGCTGCCAGTAGTTTCCAAGTACAAGTTCTGCCAAATCCCTTTCCCAAGAACCTTATGAACCAGGTAACCCTGTGAGGAATGCACATTACAAACTCCTGAACACACTAAATATATAAATTGCTTTTCAGAATATCTTTAGCAATATGTTCTTTAGTGATACGTTATGTCAGTGACAGTCTCGAAAGATCCTAATTTTATGTGTCAGATACACACACACGTTTGTTTGTTTTTTAAATCAAAATATCTGGTAAAGGATAATATTGGGTTCGTGTCTCCATTTATGGCCAAAGAATAACAGTAATGGAGAAAGTTAAAAAAAAAAAAAAAGCTCCCCATTGATGTGTCCTGTACTGTGATCAAGATAAAGAAAAGATTCTTCTAGATCATAAAAGTCAGCATCTTAGAAGTGTCCGGGAACTCAATAAAATATTAGCAAATGAAATTCAACAACACATCAAAACGATTAAACATTATGATCAAGTGGGATTGGTCGCTGGCAGGCAAGGCTGGTTTAACACTTGCAAATCAATCAATGAGATACATCACATTAATAGACCAAAACATAAAAACCGCACAATCAGATCAATTGACACAGAAAAAGCATTTGACAAAGTTTAACATTCCTTCTTGATAAAAACTCTGAACAGTTTAGGTATAGAAAGTTCCTCAACATAATAAATACCATTTACAAAAACCCACAGCTAACATAATAATAATAATGGGAGAAACTGAAAATTTTTCCTCTAAGACCTGGTACAAGGCAGGGATGCCCATTCTTACCACCCTATTTAACATAGTACTGAAAGTCCTATCAAGAGCAATTAGACAAGAAAAAGAGATAAAAATCTATCTGAATTGGAAAGGAAGAAGTAAAATTATCTCTATCTGCAGATTACATGATTCTATATGTAGAAAATCCCAAAGATTCTACCAAAAACTGTTAAATATAGTGAATAAATTCAATAAAGTTGCAAAATACAAAATCAACATGGAAAAATCCATGGATTTCTATACACAAGTAACAACTTAGCTGAAAAAGAAATTTAAAAACCATAGATCATGATGCTCATCTAAAGAGAAAAAAGAAAGATGAAAGGAAAGTAGTTAATTAAAATTTTTTTAAAGAAATTTAAAAACCATCCCATTTATAATACCATAAAAAATAGGAATAAGTTAAACCAGGAGGCGATAAATCTGTACACTGAGACCTACAAAATAATGATGAAAGAAATGGAAAAGGAAACAAATAAATGGAAAGATATTCCATGCTCATGGACCAGAAGAACTGATGTTGTTAAATATCTATGCTACCTAAAGCAACATGTGGATTCAATGCATCTCGACCAAAATCCTAACATTTCTCACAGAAATAGAAAAAAAAATCCTAAAATTCATATAGAACCGCAAAAAAACTCAGAATAGCCAGAGCCATTCTGGAAAAAAAAAAAAGTTGGAGATATCACACTTCCTGATTTAAATTTATATTACAAAGCTATAGTAACCAATACAGTATGGTACTGGCATAAAAACGAACACATAGACAAGTGGAACAGAATGGAGAGCCCAGAAATAAACCTAAACATATATGGCCAACTAATTTTCAAAAAGGATACCAAAAAGACACAGTAGGGAAACAATAATCTCTTCGATAAATAGTGCCGGGAAAACTGAATTTCCACATGCAAGAGAATGAAATTGGACTCTTATCTCACACCATACACAAAAAAACCTAGAATGGATGAAAGACCTAAAGGTAAGGCCTGAAACCATAAAACTCCCAGAAGTATGCATAGGATAAAAGCCTTGGCAATGATTTCTTGAATACCACACTAAAATGCAGGCTATAAAAGTAAAAATGAATAAATGGGACTATATCAAACAAAAAAGTTTCTGCATAGCAAAGGATACAATCAACAAAATGAAAAGGCAATTTACAGATTAGAAAAAAATACATTTGCTAACTATATAACAGATGAGGGGTTAAGGTTCAAGATTTATAAAGAATTTGTACAACTTAATGGCAAAAAGTCCCATATAACCTGATTTATAAATTTCTCCAAAGATGAAATAAAAATGGACAACAGGTATATGAAAAGCTTCTCAGCAACACTAATGATTATGGAGATCAAAACCATTATGACATATCACCTCACACCTGTTAGAATAGCCGTTATCAAAAAGACAAGAAATAACAAGCTTGGGGAAGGTGTGGGGGAAAAGGAACACTTGCACACTGCTGCGGGGAATGTACGGTTGACCCTTGAACAACACAAGTTTGAACTGTTTGGCTCCACTGCTATGTGAATTTTTTACAGTAAGCACATTGAAAACATGTTTGGAGATTTGTGATAATTTGAAAAACTTGCAGACAAACTGTGTAGCCTAGAATTGTCTTTAAAAATAAGAAAAAGTGGCCGGGCGCGGTGGCTCAAGCCTGTAATCCCAACACTTTGGGAGGCCGAGACGGGCGGATCACGAGGTCAGGAGATCGAGACCATCCTGGCTAACACTGCGAAACCCCATCTCTACTAAAAAATACAAAAAATTAGCCGGGCGAGGTGGCGGGCGCCTGTAGTCCCAGCTACTCGGGAGGCTGAGGCACGAGAATGGAGTAAACCCGGGAGGCGGAGCTTGCAGTGAGCTGAGATCCGGCCACTGCACTCCAGCCCGGGCGACAGAGTGAGACTGTCTCAAAAAATAAATAAATAAATAAATAAATAAATAAGAAAAAGTTAAGAATGTCATGAATGCACAAAGCACGTGTAGTAAATTTTATCATTAACTACCTTAAAGTATACACAAATCTATTATAAAAAGTTAAACAGGCAAACATAGACTGTACTTGGCACCATTCATGGTCAAGAGAAATGTAAACAAATGTAAAGACGCAGTATTAACTCATAACTGCATAAAATTACCTGCGGTAATACTGTACTACTGTGATAATCTTGTAGCCACCTCCTGTTGCTGTTGCAGCAGAACTCAAGTGTTGTGAATGTCCACTTAAAATGCTGTGTGATGCTGATCATCTCTCAGTGGGCAATTCATTTCACCAGTAAATTGTGCATTGCAGTAAAAAGTGATCTCTTGTGGTTCTCATGAATATTTTGTTGTGTTTAATGCAATACCATAAACCTCAAATAAGACCATGGGACTCATAAGAAGTGCCACTAGTAATGCTGGAAGTTCTCCCAAGAAGCAATTAAAAATCATGACATTATAAGGAAAAGCTGAATTGCTTTGATATGTACCGTAGATTCAGGTGTGCAGCTGTGATTGCCACCATTTCAAGATAAATGAATCCAGCATTCAGACCATGTTTTAAAAAAAAAAAAAAAACGAAAGGAAATTGTGAAGTTGTCCCTACAGCTACACCAGAAGGCATGAAAACCTTGCACTTTTTGTGAAATGCCTTTTTGTCTCATATAGGAAATGCAGCTTTTATGTGGGTGCAGGATTGCTATAAAATGGGCATACCTATAGGCTCTAATATAACTAGGGGAAAAGCAAAGTCATTAGATGATGAGTTAAATGATAAGGAAGGTGAAGGATCTAAAGGTGGAGAATTTGGTTGGGCGTGGTGGCTCATACCTGTAATCCCAGCACTTTGGGAGGCTGATGTGGGTGGATCTCCTGATGCCAGGAGTTCAAGACCAGTCTGGCCAATACAGTGAAACCCCATCTCTACTAAAAACACACAGATTAACTGGGCGTGGTGGCAGGTGCCTGTAATCCCAGCTACTCAAGAGCCTGAGGCAGGAGAATTGCTTGAACCCGGGAGGCGGAGGTTGAAGTGAGCCAAGATCACACCACTGCACTCCAGCCTGGGCGACAGAGTGAGACTCCGTCTCTAAATAAATAAACAAACAAACAAATAAAGGTGGAGAATTTAATGCCAGCAAAGGATGGTTTGATAATTTTGGAGAGAGGTTTGGCTTTTAAAATGTCAAGATCACAGGAGAAGCAGCTTCTGTTGACCAAGAGGCAGCAGATGAGTTCCCAGATGCCATTAAGATGATCACTGAGAAGAGATACCTGAATGAATCAGTTTTTCTGTTTTTGTTTTTCCGTTTTTTGAGACAGAGCTTGCTCTGTCGCCCAGGCTGGAGTGCAGTGGTGATCTCAGCTCAGTGCAGCCTCTGTCTCCTGGGTTCAAGCAATTCTCGTGCCTCAGCCTCCTGAGCAGCTGGAGTCCCAGCTGCAGGTGCATGACACCACACTGGTTAATTTTTGTATTTTTTGGTGGAGACAGGGTTTCACCATGTTGAGGGCTGGTCTTGAACTCCTGGCCTCAAGTGATCCACCCGCCTCGACCTCCTGAAGTGCTGAGATTACAGGCATGAGCCACCACGTCCGGCCCTGAATTGGTTTTTAATGTAAACAAAAGTGCCCCATTCTGCAAGCAAAAAATACCACAAAGGATTTTTATTAGTAAGGAAGAGAAGCAGGCACAGGATTTAAAGCAAGAAGGGATGGGCTAATTCTATTGTTGTAGGCAAATACAGTTGAATTTATGAAAACAGGACTGCCCTTATCTATAAAACTGCAAACCCCAAGCCTTGAAGGGAAAAGATAAACAGCTGCCAGTTTTTCAGTTATACGACAAGAAGACCTGGACAACAAGAACACATTTTTTGGATTACTTCCATCAGTGCTTTGTCCCCAAAGTCAAGAAGTACCTTTGCAGTAAGGGATTGTTTTTTAAAGTTCTTTTGGACAATGCTCCCTGGACACCCAGAACCTCATGAGTTCAAAACCAAAGAAGTCAAAGTGGTCTACTTGCCCAAACACAGTATCTCCAATTCAGTCTCTAGATGAGGGGAGCCTAAGAACCATAAGGCTCATTACACACTGCAACTCTATGGAAAGGATTGTCAATGCTATGGAAGAGAACCCCAAAAGAGAACATTACGAAAGTCTGGAAGGGTCACACCATTGAAAATGCCATCATTGTTAGGGACAAAGCCATGAAAGCCGCCAAGCCCATGACAAGAAATTCCTGCTGAAGAAAACTATGTTCAGATGTTGTGGATGACTTCACAGAATCTACAACAGAGCCAATCAAGGAAATCAAGAAAGAGATTATGGATATGGAAAGAAAAAAAAGCTAGAGAGTAAAGGGTTGCAAGATATGCATCTTGGGAAAACAAGATACACACACACACAAAAATGTGTTTTGGTTTTATTGTTTGTTTGTTTGAGATGGAGTCTCACTCTGTCACCCAGGCTGGGGTGCAGTGGCACAGCACGATCTTGGCTCACTGCAACCTTCGCCCAAGCAATGCTCCTGCCTTAGCCTCCAGAGCTGAGATTACAGGCATGCACCACGACGCCCAGCTAATTTTTTTGTATTTTTCGTAGAGATGGTGTTTCACCATGTTGGCCAGGCTGGTCTCAAACTCCTGACCTCAGTTGATCTGCCCACCTTAGCCTCCCAAAGTGCTGGGATTACAGGC
>NW_012118487.1:4552094-4576958 GCF_000951035.1 Colobus angolensis palliatus | reverse complement strand
TTCTCCTGCCTCAGCTTCCCCAGCAGCTGAGATTACAGGCATGCACCACGACGCCCAGCTAATTTTTTTGTATTTTTCGTAGAGATGGTGTTTCACCATGTTGGCCAGGCTGGTCTCAGACTCCTGACCTCAAGCAACTCTCCTGCCTTGCCCTTCCAAAGTGGTGGGATTACAAGCATAAGCCACTGCACCTGGCCATAAACACATTTCATATTAATATAAATGGCATATTTTTATTAAAAATAACTATATTTTTTAAACAAGAAAATCAGCAAGAAAGGTGGCATTGTTTTATCTGCAAATCTCTTTAGTGTCTCACTTAACAAAAGGTGGCCCACTTTGGCCTCTCCAAAAAAAGTTTTAAGATGTAGGAGAAATTCAGGAGTGAATAGACACCACACTGGAGGAATTAACAGACAACGACGATGGAGGTGAGTGCTTCCGAACCAGCGCCAGACAGCGAGGCAGTGCCAGAAAACAAACTGGCATTAGATTATCTGGCAGAAGGGCTTTGGTTATTCAAGACTGCTTTTGACTTCTTTTACAACATAGACCCTTCTATGATATAGGCAATGAAACTAAAACACACGGTGGAAAAATGATTGGTATCATATGCAAATATTTTTAGAGAAATGAAAGAGCAAAAATGTCAGGCAGAAGTTACAATGTATTTCCATAAAGTTACACCTAGTGTTCCTGCCTCTCCTGCCTCCTCTTCCACCTCCTCCACCTCTTCCGTATCTGCCAACCCCAAGACAGCAAGACCAACCCCCCCTCTTCCTTCCTCTCAGCCTACTCAGTGTAAAAATGACAACAATGAAGACCTTTATGGTGATCAACTTCCACTTAAAGACTAGTAAATATATTATCTTTCATGTTTAATTAATGTGAATACATAACAGTTATACATATGTATGGGGTACATGTGATATTTTAAAACAAGCAAACAATGTGTAGTAATCAAATCAGGGTAATTAGAGTATCTAAAACCTCAAATATTTATCATTTCTTTGTATTAGAAACATTATAATTCCACTCTTTTTGTCATTTTGAAATATATAATAAGTTATTATTAACTATAGTCACCCTATTGTGCTCCCAAGTACTAGGTCTTATTCCTTCTATCTAACTACATTTTTGTATCCATTAATTATTCCCTTTATCTGTCCACCCTTCCCCTCCCTACCAACTACCCTTCCTAGCTTCTGGTAACCATCATTCTCCTCTCTACTTTCACGAGTTTACTTCCTCTTCCAAACTCCGACGTATAAGTAAGAACTTGAGATCTTTGTTTTTCTGTGCCTCACTTTTTTTTCACTTGACATTGATTCCTCTAACTCCATCCACGTTGTTGCAAATGACAGGATTTCATTCTTTTTTGTGACTGAATAATATTCCATTGTGTATATACACCACATTTTCTTCATCCATTCATCCATTAATGGGCACTTAGGCCGATTCCACGTCTTGTCTATTGTGAATAGTGCTGCAATAAACCTGGAAGTACACATATCTCTTCGACATACTGATCTCCTTTCTTTTGAATATATGCTTATCAGTGAGATTGCTAGATCACATGGTCATTCTATGTCCAGTTTTTTGAGGAACCTCCATACTGTTCTCCATAGTGGCTATACTAATTTACACTCCAACCAACAGTGTACAAGTGTTCCCCTCTCTCCACATCCTCTCCAGCATTTATTATTGCCTGTCTTTTGAATAAAAGCCATTTTAACTGGGGTGAGTTACTATCTTATTGTAGTTTTGATTTGCATTTCTCTGATGATTAGTGATATTAGACATTTTTTCATATACCTGTTGGCCTTTTGTGTGTCTTCCTTTGAGAAATGTCTAGTCAGATTGATTGCTCGTTCTTAACTGGATTACTTGGGATTTTTCTCCTATAGAGTTGTTTTAGTTTTTTAAATATTCTGGTTAAGAATCCTTTGTCAAGCGTATGGATTCCCTCAAAAGCATCAGCTTTCCCAGAGTGCTCTACAAATGCTGTCATTCCCTATGTGTGTCAAGATGTTCAGAAGGTCAGGAAACTGCCCCATGGTGAGGTGTTAAGTCTGATGCACCTCACAGAATCTTTTTTTTTTTTTTGTTCTGCCATGTCACATCCCACCTTTGAAACAATGAGTCAAGCTTGCCACTTGTTCAAAAAAGAAAACTAGAAAGAAAAAAAGGTCATAGAGTAATATCTCTAAAACAATTCCTAAATTTAGTAGTATCTCTAAAACCCCCTAAGAGTCTGGAGACCCCTGGAAGGGGTCTGTGAAGTCAAAACTCTTCTCATAATAATATTAAGATGCCATTTGCTCCTTTCACCCTCATTCTTTCCTGAGAGGACAGTGCAATTTTCCAGACACTACATGATGTATTATGATGTAATAAATTTACTGTTGACATTCATGCGATAATCCAGCCGCCTTTTGTTAAGTGAGACACTAAAGAGATTTGCAGAGAAAACAATACCACCTTTCTCGCTGATTTTCTTCTTTTAAAAATATAGTTATTTTAAATAAAAATATGCTATTTATATTAATATGAAGTATGTTTATGGCTAGGTGCAGTGGCTCATGCTTGTAATCCCACCACTTTGGAAGGGCAAGGCAGGAGAGTCGCTTGAGGCCAGGAGTTCAAGACCAGCCTTGGCAACATAGCAAGACCCCCATTTCTACAAAAAAAATGTTTTTTAAAAATTAGCCAGGAGGAACAGAAAAACCAAACACAGCAGGTTCTCATTCATAAGTGGGAGTTAACCAATGAGGATACATGGACACAGGGAGGGGAACATCACACATCAGGGCCTGTCAGGGGATGGGGGACAAGGGGAGGGAGAACATTAGGACAAATACCTAATGCATGCGGAGCTTAAAACCTAGATGACGGGTTGATGGGTAGTAAACCACCATGCCACATGTATACCTATGTAATAAACCTGCATGTTCTGCACATGTATCCCAGAACTTAAAGTAAAATAATAAATACATAAATGAATAAGAATCCCTCGTCAGGCTTGGTGTCGTGGCTCATGCCTGTAATCCTAGCACTTTGGGAGGCCAAGGAGAGCGGACCATGAGGTCAAGAGATCAAGCCACCAGCATGGTGGCCAACAAGGTGAAACCCTGTCTCTACTAAAAATACAAAAACTTAGCTGGGCGTGGTGGCTCGTGCCTGTAGTCCCAGCTACTCGGGAGGCTGAGGCAGAAGGATTGCTTAAACCTGAGAGGCAGAGGTTGCAGTGAGCTGAGATCATGCCACTGCACTCCAGCCTGGCGACAGAGCGAGACTCCGTCTTAAAAAAAAAAAAAAAAAATAGTGTGTTATATTCAGGATTTTTGCCAAATGGGTAGATCATGGTTGTACTTGTGACCAGCTGGGGCCAAGGACAGTGCGGGGCTGAGAAACGGGTAACTGTGAGATGATGAATGTGTTAATTTTTTCCATCCTAGTAACTATTTTACTATATATGTATTTTATGGGTTTTTGTTGTTGTTTTGAGACAGAATTCCACTCTGTTGCCTAGGCTGGAGTGCAGTCACACAATCTCAGCTCACTGCAAGCTCTACCTCCTGGGTTCAAGCGATTCTCATGCCTCAGCCTGCTGAGTAGCTGGAACTACCGGTGCGCACCACCATGCCCAGCTTATGTTTGTATTTTTGGTAGAGATAGGGTTTCACCATGGCTGGTCTCCAACTCCTGGCCTCAAGCGATCCTCCCACCTTGGCCTCCCAAAGTGCTGGGATTACAGGCGTGAGCCACTGTGCCCGGCCTACATATGTATTTTATAACATCATGTTGTATACCTTAAGCATACACAATCAGAAAAAAAAATTTTTAGATAGAAGTGTCAGGGAAGCTGTGTGGAAAAATCACCATAGCAAATGTGATGGGATACCCCTTCCAGTTTCCCACACTCAGTAAAGCAGCCCTGTGCAGACAGAGCTGCTCCTCTGTGCTTTTCACTATTGCTTTGGGCGATAGAATAGCTGTACATGTAGAATTTAGCCATGTATAGTTGTAAAGCCAGCGGTGTAACCATGACCAGAGAGAAGGAAAGCTGTGGCAGTTGTCCCAGAGCCACTCCTGATACCTCCTCCCTCGCTCCCTGCAGAAGGCACCACTCGCCTGACTTTTGTGGTAGCAATTTATTTGCACTTTATCTCCTCCATGCGTGCAGTCTAAACAACAGAGAATCGCTTTGTCTATCTATGAACTTTTTAAGGAACTGTAAATAAAACCATGATGTTTATATTGCTTTGTGATTTGTTTTCTCCTTGGCATTGGTTCATCCTGGTTGTGAGTACCTTAATTCATTCATTAGGGTTGCTATATAATAATCGCTCTATGACTATACCATGATCGATTGATTGATTCTATTGCTGCTCTGCCATGTTTTATGACAATAACCTCCCACAAATCCTCTGTATTTACCACTGTGCCTCCCATCCTCTGCACCCCAGGGGTGAACATCTAGCTCTTTACATACTTTGGACATAATATATTGCTTTTGTCTTTGGCACTCAAGAGAATCTACAGTTGTTTATACTTTTCTTGAAATTCTTGGAATGCCAAGAGTTGCTTGATTAGTAATAAAGAGTATTCTTAAAGTCATTTTTTTTCACCTTCAATCACAGCATTTATCTCAGATAAGACCCACAGTGAGCAGTCAGCAAATTCTTGTGTATGATAACACTGATGATGCCTGGCTGGTCACCAGAAAACACTTCAAAGCAGAGGTTTTTTGTCTGTTTTGTTTTGTTTTTGGAGACGGAATTTCACTCTTGTTGCTGAGGCTGGAGTGCAATGATGCGATCTCAGCTCACCGCAACCTCCGCCTCCCGGGTTCAAGCCATTCTCCTGCCTCAGCCTCCCGAGTAGCTGGGATTACAGGCATGCACTACCACGCCCGGCTAATTTTGTATTTTTAGTAGAGACGGGATTTCTCCATGTTGGTCAGGCTGGTCTCGAACTCCTGACCTCAGGTGATCCTCCCACCTCACCTCCCAAAGTGCTGGGATTACAGGTGTGAGCCACCACACCCGGCCAGCCCACATTTTCTTAATTACTATTTTTTCTTTTTTTTTTTTTTGAGATAGGGGTCTCATTCTGACGCCCAGGCTGGAGTGAAGTGGCACGATCTCGGCTCACTGCAGCCTCCACCTCCTGAATTCAAGTGATCCTCCCTCCTCAGCCCCTTGAGCGGTCGGGACCACAGGTGTGTGCCACCATGCCAGGCTAATTTTTGTAGAGATGGAGTTTCGCCATGTTGCCCAGGCTGGCCTCAAACTCTTGGCCTCAAGCAATCCGCCCTCCTCAGCCTCCCAAAGTGCTGGGATTGCAAGGGTGAGCCAGCGTGCCCTGCTCACATTTTATCTATCCATCCCTTGATGCTTGGGGTGCTTCCACATTTTGGCTACTATGAACAACGCTGCTATGAACCTTGGTGTACAGATATCTCTTCGAATATCTGCTTTCAGTTCTTTTGGATTATATACCCAGAAGTTTAATTGTTGGATCATATGGTAGTTCTATTTTTAATTTTTTGAGGAACTGCCATGTTTTCTACAATAGCCACACTATTTTACATTCCCATTAACAGGCGCAAGGATTTCAATCTCTCCACATATTTGCCAACACTTGTTATTAGCTGTTTGTTGTTTTTTAATAGTAGCCAACCAATGGATGTGATGTGTATCTCATTGTGGTTTTCATTCGCATTTTCTTTTTTCTTTCTTTCTTTTTTAGAGATGAGGTTTTGCTATGTTGCCCAGGCTGGAGTGCAGTAGCTATTCACAGGAGCAATCATAGTGCACTGCAATCTCAAGCTCTGGGCCTCAAGGGATCCTCCTGCCTCAGTCTCCTCAGTAGCTGGGAGTACAGGCTCATGGCAGCATGCCCAGCTTTGATTTGCATTTCCTTAATGATTAGTGATGTTGAGCATCTTTTTGTGTGCTTATTGGTAGTTTATATATTTTCTTTGGGGAAATGTCTATTCACTCATTTTTAAAACTGGTTGTTGGCTTTTTGTTGCTGTGTTTTCATTCTTTATATATTCTGAATATGAACCCCTTATCAGACATATGATTTGCAAATAATTCTTCCATCCCATAGGTTGCCTTTTCACTTTGTTACCTATGCCCTTTGATGCACAGAAGTTTTAAATGTTTGATGTAGTTCACCTAGCTAATTTTTGTTTTGTTGTCTGTGCTTTTAGTGTTAATACAAAAACTCATTGCCAAATCCAATGTCATGGAGCTTTTCTCCTATGTTTTATTCTAGGAATTTTATAGTTTTAGGCCTTTTACTTCAATTTTGAGTTAATTTTTGTATACACTGTAAGGTAAGGGTCCATCTTCATTGTTTTTTTCTTTTTTTGTCATGTCAATATCCGATTTTTCCAATACTATTTGTTGAAGAGATTCTCTTTTCCCCAGGTATTGGCACCCTGTTGAAAAACATCTGACCATATATGGGATGGTTTATTTCTGGGTTCTCTATTCTGTTCCATTGGCCTACATGTGTGTCTTTTTGCGAGTACCACACTGTTTTGATTATGATAGTTTTGTAGTAGGTTTTGAAATTAGGATGTTTGAGACCTCCAACTTTGTTCTTCTTTTTCACCATTGTTTTGGCTGTTTGGAGGTCCTAAAGATTCTATACGAATTTGAGGGCTATAAGAATGTGACCTGCTTCTTTTTCTCAAATTAAGCTTGTGAGTTTCTCCCAAGTTGCACACTGTGGTAGTTCATTTATTTCCAGAGTCCTATTTATCCAGTCCACTCCTGTTGAACATTTGGGACCTTTCCATTGGGGTTACTAAGAACAGTGCTGCTATATACACCCCTACATATATTTTCTGGCATGATTGTGTAACAGTTTCTCAAGGGTATATCCATAAGAGTAGAATTTGTATGTTTATCTGCAACTCTATAGAATAATCCCCGACTATTTTCCATGGTTACCTGTTTATGGCATATAAGATTCCATTGCTCCACCTTTTTATGTATTCACCTGCTATGGTTTAAATGTTCCCTCCAAAGCTCACCTTGAAGTTTAATTGCCATTGTAACAGTGTTGGGAGCTAGAACCTTTAAGAATTGATTAGGTCACAAGGGTTCAGAATGGATTAACGCCATTATCATGGAAGTAGGTTAGTTATGGTGGGAGTTCAGTCCCCTTTCTCTTTGCCTCATATGCTCACTTGACCTTCTTCCCTTCTGCCATCCTACAATGCATCTGGAAGTCCATCACCAGACATGACCCCTTGAACTTGGACCTTCCAGCCTCCAAAACCATGAGACAAATAGATCTCTTTTCTTTAAAAATTACCCAATCTGTGGTACTCTCTTATAGCAGCAGAAAACAGACTAAGGCATCACCAAATTTTGTTTTTATCACAGTAAAAAATATTAGAAGCAACCCAAATAGCAATCAATGTGCAGTTAGCTAAATAAATTATTACAGAGCCATACAGCAGAATATTTTACAGCCATTAAAAGTGACAAGAACAGCTCACCTTTATTATCTAGGCACCAGGCTCTGTTCTAAGTGCTTTCCATATATCATCTAGTTTGACTCTTACAATGACTCCATGAGGTAAATGTTATTATTCTGCCCACGTTACAGGTGAAGAAACTGAAACACAAAGACGTTAAATTACTTCCTTAGGGGTGGGGTGTGGTGGTGCACGCCTGTAATCTCAGCACTTTGGGAGGCCAAGGAGGGGTGTATCATGAGGTCAAGAGTTCGAGACAAGCCTGGCTAGCATGGTGAAGCCCCGTCTCTACTAAAAACACAAAAAATTAGCCAGGCATGGTGGTGCATGCCTGCAGTCCCAGCTACTCGGGAGGCTGAGTCAGGAAAATTGCTTGAACCCAGGAGGCAGAGGCTGCAGTGAGCCAAAATCCCGCCATTGCACTCCCTCCAGCCTGGGTGACAGAGCAAGACTCGATCTAAAAAAAAAAAAAAAAAAACTTCCTCAATTTCACATAGCTGATAAATAGAACAGCCAGGATTAAAACCCAGCCAAGCTGATTCTGTAGCTATTATTAAATGGTCCAAAATAAAATTTAGAAATGAAATAAAGGTAATCAAGAAAACCAGAACTAGACAAATCCTGTTAGTCTTAAAGCTATCTAACCTTCATATGAAATTTTGTGGTTTTCTTTAGACTGGATTTCAGAAAAAGAAATACAGAATTTTTCCCATGGTCACTCTTCTGAGGCATAGTCAAAAGGGCTAGGTCATTAGAAGAGCTACTAAAAGTTGAAATATTGCCAGAAATATCTTTATTTCTCATACACGACACACAGCCATTCAAAATCCATTTTGCTTGCAGAATACTCAAAATATATTTATGTATTTTCAATCAACTCCAGGATCTGAGTAGTTTTCAGAATTATAAAGCGTCAGTTCCTATTTTAGAATGTCTCTCTCTGCAAATGTTCACTCCTCTCACCGTATCACCTCTTCCCCTCAGCTGATAGCCTCACGTCCTGTTTCATACAGGCAGGCAGTAATCACCGTGTGAAGCCCACCCCAACTTTCTGTCACCAAAACCAGAAGCCACCCAGATCTGAGGCCAAGCCCTTCTTCTTCCCATAGAGGGAGTGTCCCTCCTGACAGTGTCCTCCCATGAGCCCTTGACCCCATCTCTGCACCCTGTCTCAGGAAGCTCAGTGCACCAATTATCCCCTGTACTCCTCCTTCTCAGTTTGGCCTTTCCCAGAATCATATAATCATGCTCTGGTGGCTCCCACCTTAGCAAACAAACAAGTAAACACAAGCACAAGTATCCAAACAACAAACCAGACATCTGGTCAAGATGGTGCAATGAATTTATGCTTTAAAGCACTCCTCTTCTTAAAACTTAGTCATGAGAGATAAAATATAAAAATAGAAACCAGACTCAAAAAGAAAACAAAACAAAAATCTATATCTCTTTGCACTAGAAATAGAACAGAACTGCCAAGCAAGGCCAGATAGGCTCCAGCTCCAGAGGAGAACAGTATGGTTGGGATTGATTCCTGTGCGATAGAGGGGTGAAGCGAGGCTCAATAACAAGGCCAGGACCTGGGGTGGAGCTTCCCTAGTATAAGAAAAGACCTGGCCTTGTGATCTTGCTCTGCCATTTGTCTTGTGATATTTTATTGCCTTTTGAAGCCTGTGATCTCTGTGACCCACTCCTTATTCGTACCCCTTTCCCCTTTTGAAATCCCTAATAAAACCTTGCTGGTTTTGCAGCTCAGAGGGCATCATGGAACCTGTGATGTCACCCCCAGAGGCCCAGCTGTAAAATTTCTCTCTTTGTACTCTTTCTTTCACAGACCGGCCGACACTTAGGGAAAATAGAAAAGAACCTACGTTGAAATATTGGGGGCTGGTTCCCCTGATAAGGGATTACATTTGACATGAGATTTGAGCAGGGACACAAATCCAAACCATATCAGCTAGGCATGGTGTCATGCACCTATAGTTACAGCTACTTGGGAGGCTGAGGGAGGAGGTTGAGACTGCAGTGATCTATGATTACACCACTGCATTCCAGCCTGGGCAACATCGTGAGACTCTGTCTCAAAAATAAACAAAAACAGACAAAGAAACAAAAGAAACAGGCCTTCCTCAGAGTGCTTGCTGTGCCCAGCCACCAGCTGGGAGGAGCCTGGGGAGACATGTGGTAATGGAGATCAGATTGCAGCCACTGGGGCTGTCGGTCATTCCTGCTCCCTGCAGTGAGAGATCTCAAAGGTACATTTCATGGTCATTACATCAGACACCTTGAATATGGAATTCCCAGGTGCATACTGTAAAGCAACTGTTTTTATGTTTTTTGGGTTTTTTTTGAGACGGACTCTGTCACCCAGGCTGGAGTGCAGTGGCATGACCTCGGCTCACTGCAACCCCTGCCTTCAAGCGGGGTTGAAGCGATTCTCATGCCTCAATCTCCTGAGTAGCTGAGATCACAGGAGCCCACCATCACACCCGGCTAATTTTGTATTTTTAGTAGACACAGGGTTTCATCATGTTGGCCAGGCTGATCTCAAACTCCTGACCTCAAGTAATCCACCTGCCTCAGCCTCCCAAATTGCTGGGATTACAGGCGTGAGCCACCATGCCCAACTTGTTTTTACATATTAAGAAATAAAGACTACCTTGAAAAATATATTTGGGAGCCAAGTACTGTGGCTCATGCCTATAATCCCACCACTTTAGGAGACTGAGGGGAGAGGATTGCTTGAGGCCAGAAGTTTGAGACCAGCCTGGGCAACATAACAAGACTCTGTCTCTACAAAAATAAATAAATAAATAGATAAATAAATAAATAAATAAATAAAATTAGCCAGGTACAGTGGCATGTGCCTATAGTCCAGGCTACTTGGGACGCTGAGGTGGGAAGATTGCTTGAGCTCAGGAGGTCGAGGATGCAGTAAACTATGATCTCACCATGGCCTTCCAGCCTGGGCAGCAGAGCAAGACCCTGTCTCAAAAAAGAAAAAAGAAAAGAAAAGAAAATGTCTTTGGGGAATCAGGAACCATAAAATTACACTAACAAACAAATAGAACTTCCAAAAAACAAATGACTCTGTAACTAAAATTAATTACTCAAATATAGTATAACAGCAGGCTAGATAGAGCTAAAGAGAAAACTGGTGAACTGGATGTTGATCAGAAGAAATTATGTAGAATGTAGCACAAAGGACAAAAAATACAGAAAAGAGGTTAAAAAACATAGACAATAAAATAAGAAGATCTAATATAATTTAATAAGTGTCCTAAAAAGAGAGTAGAGAAAAATAACTAAAAGATAATATTTGAGATGATAACTAATAACTTACAGGAAAGACAAATCGACCGATTTAAAAAACTCATCAAATCCTAAGAAGGGGAGAAAATCTACATCTAGATACATGCAGTGGAGCTAAAACAAAACAAAACACTAAATAATACAATTATTTTAAAGATGCAAAGACAAATTTTCAAAGCAGCCAGAGCGGGAAAAAACTAATTACCTTAGAGGGAGTTAAAACAGTCAGACTAAGTGAGACCTAATTCTTTAACAGCCACAGTGGAAACTGGAAGACAAAGAATGACATTTTCAATGTGCTAAGAGAAAATAATTGTCAACTTGATATTATTTCAGGAAGGAAACAAATAAAGACATTTTCAGACAAAGAAGACAAAGAGTTTATGACCAGCAGAACCTCGCTAAAGGGAATTCTTTTTTTTTTTTTTTTTTTTGAGACGGAGTCTGTCGCCCAGTCTGTGGCCAGACGGAGTCTGTCGCTCAGGCTGGAGTGCAGTGGCCAGACCTCAGCTCACTGCAAGCTCCGCCTCCCAGGTTCACGCCATTCTCCTGCCTCAGCCTCCTGAGTAGCTGGGACTACAGGCGCCCGCCACCTCGCCCGGCTAGTTTTTTGTATTTTTTAGTAGAGACGGGGTTTCA
This sequence comes from Colobus angolensis palliatus, assembly GCF_000951035.1. NCBI lineage: Eukaryota > Metazoa > Chordata > Mammalia > Primates > Cercopithecidae > Colobus > Colobus angolensis. The sequence continues at coordinate 4,565,506 of NW_012118487.1, read as the reverse complement.
CCGTGTTAGCCAGGATGGTCTCAATCTCCTGACCTCGTGATCCGCCCGTCTCGGCCTCCCAAAGTGCTGGGATTACAGGCTTGAGCCACCGCGCCCGGCCCAGGGAATTCTAAAGGGCATATTTAAAAAAAAAAAAAAAAAATGATCCCATACAAAGAGCCAGAAATGATGAAGGAATGAAGAACACAGGAAGCTCTAAATGTGTCGATAAATCTAACGAACATTGACTGTATAAAACAAAAATAATGATGTCTTTGGGGATTAAAAAATAAACGACAGAAATGTAATTAGTTTAATCTCTATGGAGGGAAATTTAGCATGACCGTACCTATCAAAATTACAAATGTACACATCCTTTGATTTAGCACTTCCACAAAGAATTATAGGAATTTATTTGTAGGTTGAGCATTTCTTATTGTAATTAGTCTTCACAATTGTTTTGATTGCAAGCAAGGATATTTCAGATATGTGGGCACTTACTGGAACCAACGAAATTCTTAAGTTGTATAACTCTTCCAAATTCTTTGATAATTCCTGGTTCAATCTGTGTTTACCCCCACTAAATTTATGACTACTTCTGTTTCTAAATGCTTTACAGTTGAATCACAATTTAAATGTAATGAGATCATATTTAAAACTCCATGATAAATTATTCTATAAAGTAACACTTTTTTCCTATTACAAAGAAAATAGCCTCTAATTTATCTGTTTTTCAACTGCAGAAAATTGTCATGTTGAAGTGGACTGCATTTCGAAAGCTTTTCAGCTGCTCGTGTGAACTCTGAATAAATTTTCCCTAAAAAACATTTTATTAAAAATGATTGTATTCACAAATAATCTTAAGAAAGTTGATTTAACCCACAACGAGTTGAAATGGTCCACACTTGTGGTGAAAAATAGTAAAAAGCAACATTTATTATTTCCAGAAAATTAAAAATGGATAAGAACAAGAATAAACATTTTTGTTCAATGTCAGTGCCTCAGGAAAAGTGGGTAAAAGCAATCTAGACACACAATTAGATGAGGAGACAAGAGTCTTCTGTAGAACTCTGGGCCCTTTTTGAGGCCTTTACGGGTTCATGGAGAAATCATAAAATGTATTATTTCCCTTTTCCTTGGAAAAAAATATCTAAGACCATAACACTTTTGCTTTAAAGTTGTGATCAGTGTCATTACTGCTGCACAAACAGAACCCGAGAAAGAAGGAGAAGGAAAATCATCTTAATCTCATCTTAATCATCTTTTTTTTTTTTTAAAGACAGTCTGGCTCTGTCGCCAGGCTGCAGTACATTGGTGTGAGATCTCTGCTCACTGCAGCCTCTGCCTTCCGGGTTCAAGCGATTCTCCTGCCTCAGCCTCCCAAGTAGCTGGAACTACAGGCGCACTCCACCACACCCAGCTAATTTTTGTATTTTTAGTACAGACGGGGTTTCATCGTGTTGGCCAGGATGGTCTCGATCTCTTGACCCCGTGATCCACCCGCCTTGGCCTCCCAAAGTGCTGGAATTACAGGCATGAGCACTGCGCCAAGTGAGAAATCATCATTTCTAAGGAAGCCAAGCAGGGGTTGAGAGAGGCAAGGAGGAAGAGGAGGGTTTAAGAGAATATGAGTGCCAACAAAGCAACTGCATGAGACTAAATAAACTGAATCATAAATGGCAAAACACAAAGGAAAAGTAGCTAGAGACAGCTCCGTCCCCTCGGTAAGGATCACAATGCCTGGCCCTCGTGAAAGCTCAGTGAAGGTTTACTGAACAGAGCAGAACTGAACTGCCCCCAAGAAAATCGTTTAGGGGTAGATGTTAGTTTACCCATGTTGACCACCAGGTGGCAGCAAGATCTCGTGACCCCCTCCATTGTCCCAGGTAAAACCCGGATGGGTTAGAAGCCCATCTACCACCAAGAGATTTTTGTGGATAGATGTTCATTAGTCAAATGTTCATAATTTGGGAAGAATTTGTATGACTCTTCTCAAATCAGGTGAAGGACGGCTGAAGGAATCTTACTGATGGAACTTGGGTCCCAAACTCCCTACGTATTTTAACCTGAAGTCATTATTCTTCAAAAATTACCCAAAAAACTACATTGTGACATTCTAACCATTAATACCAAGTTAAAACCACATGGAATGTGTGAGCTAGCAATAATCTAGATGACCGACATTCAGAAAGAACTATTGCTACTACCACTATTGTTGCCTTTTGCCTTTTAATAGCTGTGAATTGACCTATTTCCCAAAAATATAATTAGTCCAAGCTTTATTATTCAGCCTTATTCATACATGAATATTCCACTGAGCATTACTAAAATAAAAATCAAGTAAAACAGATTAAAAACTATATTTAATGGTCCCCAAAGAAACCCTTAAAAAAAATTCTCTCTGCCCATGCTGAAGAATGATGCCAAAATAGTTTGGAAGTTTAAAGCAAATAATTAGAAAGTAAAACAAATGTTCTTAGGATATGTTGACGGAGATCTGACTAAACCCTTGAGAAGACAAGAAACGTAACTGAGAGATACACTTCTCTCCTTTATCTAAGTGCGATTAACTACAATGCTTGCTCTGCAAGGTCGGGATCACTTTTCATGAATTCTTTCTCCCAGTGCGTCTGTAGGGTCAGGCTCCCCACTGCTGAACTCCATGGCTGACAATGGATCCACTGGTACAGTTGTTTCTTTCCTGGATGTGGAAAACCCCAAAATTGTACTCCTCACCCGGATCTCTTTTCTAACTACGCTCAGCACTCTGTCTACTGAACACTTGCAAGGTGAACCTGAGGGTCTGGAAGCCCCCAGGAAGAAAAGTGAGATTCCATTTTATTGTCATTACTGCTAAGGGTTTTCACATAAGAATTCTAACAATTTATGTAAGGATCATTAGCCTCACTGGAAATGCATTTCATTGCAACAGACTTGAGTCTTACATTCTTGACATTTTCCAAGGAGTGGCACTGGGCATTGACCATCAGAAATGGTAGTACAGAGCCATGGTGATTGTGGAGTTTTAGAAATATGCCTGAGATACATGAGGGATGCATTCCCCCAAACCATTATCCATAGCCCTACAGAGTGATCTAGATAAGACGTGCTGAAGATCCATGGAGTTTAAAATAGTATTTATTGGCCGGGGACAGTGGCTTATGTTGAGGTGGGAGGATTACTTGAGCCCCGGAGCTCAAGTTGCAGTGAGCTATGATTGCCCCATTGCCCACTGCACTCCAGCCTGGGGGACATAATGAGAACCTGTCTCAAAAAAAAAAGGCACTTATTAAAAATCTGAATTCCCCTTTGTTTCATTCACCATATGGGTTCTACTTTGAAGGGAAGTGTTCTAATCTACAGAAGATAAGGGTAACCTGTTAATATTTGCAGAACATAAATGATTGATTACTATTTGTAGGATCACCAATTTACACTGATTCTGCACTAGTCTGATACAGCAGCAGTCAGTGTAAAGCGTACTGGCTGATTTTGTGGAAGCCACAGTTTGTGCAAAATATAACCTCTCAAGCTGAAAGGATGTGTAAAGATCATAGAAGTCATGAATGCCAATGGGACTAATTTGGGGCTTTATTTGTTAAATTAGGCAACAAAGTATCAGCAAGATATTTCAAGAGGAAAATATTATTTGTAATTTAGGGAGAAAAAATCCCTGAAAAAATGGAGATCTGAAACCAAAGGTAGGGAAAATCATTAGGAAGAAATTGAAAAATATCAGTCAAGAGATGATGAATCCTGGGTCTGTGTAGTGGGGAATGGGGCAAGAGTGAAGAGTGAAGGAAACTGCGGGAAATGAGTTATAGGGCTTAGGGGTAAGAGGGTGATAAGAGAAGGAAACAATGGTTGATTTCATAGCAGGGGTCACTAAGGCAATGATGAAGGCATTAAGGGAGGGAGGAGAAGCAGGAGGAAAAATCTGGATGAAAAGACAATGAGTTTGGTATGGGGTATATTATCAAGACATCCTGATGATGCCTAGCAGGCATTTGGAAAGTTGGCGTGGATTTCAGGGGAGTAAAACTAGAGCTACAGATCTGGGACTCCTGTGCATAAAGGTGACAGTTGGATCTATGAAAATGGACCATCAGCTCATCCTCGTGAGGTAATATAGAAAGAAAACGTGTTGAGGAAGAGCCTGGGGAATGTTTACACTCTGGAGAGAGAAAGTGGCGAAGGGAGCCATGGGACGGACTGAGGGTCATCTAGAGGGATGGGGTAATCAGAAAGGTTCAAGGGCAGAGAACTCCAGGTTGGAGCCAGTTGCAAGGACAGAGCTTGCAACCGGGCAGTGTATTCATTTGCAAGGGCTGCCAAAGCGAAGTACCAAGATATTAACACCACAGGCCAGGGGGCTTACAGAACAGAAATCTATCCTCTCACAACTCTGGAGGCTAGCAGTCCAAGATCAAGGTGTCAGCAGGGTTGGTTTCTTCCGAGGGCCTCTCTCCTTGGCTTGTAGGTGGCCATCTTCTCCCTATATTTTCATGTGGCCTTTCTTCTGTGTGTCTGTGTCCTGATCTCTTCTTGTAAGGACATCAATCATATTGGATTAGGGCCCACCCACACGACTTCGTTTGACCTTAATTACCTCTTTTTTTTTTTTTCCAGACAGAGTCTGGCTCTGTTGACCAGACCAGAGTGCAGTGGCACGATCTCAGCTCACTGCAACCTCTGTACCCCCAGGTTCAAGCAATTGTCCTGTCTCAGGCTCCCAAGTAGTCAGGATTACAGGTGCCTGCCACTATGCCCAGCCAATTTTTGTATTTTTAGTAGAGATGGGGTTTTGCCATGTTGGCTAGGCTGGTCTTGGAACTCCTGACCTCAGGAGATCCACCTGCGTCAGCCTCTCAAGTGCTGGGATTACAGGCATGAGCCACGGCGCCTGGCCAGTTTGACCTTAATTACCTCTTAAAGACCCTAAATTCAAAAACACAGTCACTTTTTGAGGTACTGGAGATTAGGCTTTCAACATATGAATTTGTAGGGGGAGACACAGTTCAGCCCATACCAGGCTGTAAGGTCTGGAAGTTCCCCACTGGCCAACTGAGGGATATACATTATAATGGCAATTGCGAGCCCATCCTCAGCACATGTTACTTGCTGGGTTCCATGGAGAGTGCTTCACATGTATTAGCCCATTTAACATTCAAAAGCACCCTACGAAGTAGGTACTATTATCATCAGCACCTCTTTTTCCAGAGGAGGAAACAGAGGCACCAAGAGACACTTTGCCCAAAATCACAAAGATAATAAGTGGCAGAACCCATGAGCTCAGCTGCTATGCAGTGAATTTCTTTTCTTTTCTTTTTTTTTTTTTGAGACGGAGTCTGGCTCTGTCGCCCAGGCTGGAGTGCAGTGGCCGGATCTCGGCTCACCGCAAGCTCCACCTCCCCGGTTCCCGCCATTCTCCTGCTTCAGCCTCCCGAGTAGCTGGGACTACAGGCGCCACCACCTCGCCCAGCTAGTTTTTTGTATTTTTTAGTAGAGACGGGGTTTCACTGTGTTAGCCAGGATGGTCTCAATCTCCTGACCTCGTGATCCACCCGCCTCGGCCTCCCAAAGTGCTGGGATTACAGGCTTGAGCCACCGCGCCCGGCCTAAGCAGTGAATTTCATCAGCAATTTCTAGTTTGCTCCACCCTCAGCAGATATCTGAGAAGTAATGATGTTGCTGAATACTCAAAGGAACATATGCGTTTCCCATCAGCTGCCACTGACTGCAGGCTCTCTCTAAGGTGTAAGGTGAATTCTGCAGGTAGGTGTGACAGCTTGAAGAGAAAGAAAAATAAGCAATAACTAATAGGTGGTTAAAGTGTCTCATTTAAAAAGCAAAGACAGCAACCCTATTATGACTTCAAATATGTGCGTTTATTTATGTTGTGTTTTTTACGTTTGGGGTTATGATCCTGGAAAGTATCGTAAAATGCAATGAGAAGGCCAAGTGCAGTGGTTCACCCCTGTAATCCCAACACTTTGGGAGGCCAAGGCAGGAGGATCGCTTGAGCCCAGGAGCTTGAGACAAGCCTGGGGAACATAGCCAGACTCTGTTTTGTAAAAATACAAAAATTAGCCGGGTGTGGTGGCTTGCACATGTAGTCCCAGCTACCATGGGGGTGGAGGCTGGAGGATCCCTTGAGCATAGGAGTTCAAGGCTGCAGTGAGTTGTGATTGTGCCACTGTACTCCCGGGTTCGAGTGAGACCCTGTCTCAAAAGAAAGAAAAAACAATGCAATGAGAAAATATTTAACAGTGCATTTATATACTGAAAGCCTTGTTGTTTATTTTTGTTTTGTTTTGTTTTTTTGGAGACAGAGTCTCTGTCACCCAGGTTGGAGTGCAGTGGCACTCTCTCGGCTCACTGAAACCTCTGCCTCCCGGATTCAAGCTATTCTCCTGCCTCAGCCTCTCTAGTATCTGGGATTACAGGTGCACACCACCACGCCTGGCTAATTTTCGTATTTTTAGTAGAGACGGGGGTTTCACCATGTTGGCCAGGCTGGTCTCGAACTCCTGACTTCAGGTGATCCACCTGCCTCGGCTTTCCAAAGTGCTGGGAATACATACGTGAGCCACCATGCCCGGTCCACTGAAAGGTTTTTTGACTTGCACTATGTAAAAGCACATTTTAAATTCTAGATTTTCTATTGTTTTGGCTTTATTGGTTTTTAACCACAGATGACTTTGTGAACTCTTTTAACTCCAGGTTAGCCTTTAACATGATAAGAGTGAGGAGACAGAAACACACACAGGTACACACAGAGATGTGCGTGCACGCACACACACACACACACACACAACTTCAAACATGGATACACGGAAAGAAAGAAGTGAGAGGAAAAGAAATAAAAATCGGGTTACTAAAATTAAAATTCAAACAGGACCCTCTGGTGAGAATTCCTGTGAGAAGCTGGGTAGCCTGTCACTTTTATCTAAGAGAGAAGAATTCCCAGAACAATGGCACAAAAGCTGGGAAATGGCTCTAAAATGTCTCAATCTTCACTTCTTAAATCCCTTTCCAGCGTAACTGCATGGCGCAGGAAGCCACAAAAGCCTGAATGAAACTGCCTGAGGGTGAGAGGGGCTCTTCGGAAAAGACTGAGTGAGGGAGGCCCTCTTGAGCTAGGCCAGTGTACCCCTACACCCCACCCCTGCAGTACCTGCAGGTGGGTGTTGCTGCCGCCTTCTCTCTCCAAGCTTTGAACCATTCCTCTCTGCTCACTTCCTGTTGGGAGCATCTGATTGGCTGAGTCCAGTTCAGTAGCACATTGGTGAGAGGTGACAACGTGCTAGCAGCCCTCGCTCTGGGTGCCTCCTCGGCCTCCGCGTCCACTCTGGCAGGGCTTGAGGATCCATCCCTTCAGCCTGCCACTGCACTGTGGGAGCACCTCTCTGGGCTGGCTGAGGCTGGAGCCGGCTCCCTCTGCTTGTGGGGAGGTGTGGAGGGAGAGGTGCGGGAGGGAACTGGGGCTGTGAGTGGCGCTCACAGACCAGCGTGAGTTCCAGGTGGGCACGGGCTCGGTGGGCCCTGCACTTGGAGCTGACAGCCAGCGCCGCCACCCGGGTAGTGAGCGGCTTAGCACCCGGCCACCAGCTGCGGAGGGTGCACAGGGTCCCTAGCACTGTCGGCTCGCCCTTACCAAGTTCGACTTCCCGTGGGGCCTCAGCCACCTCCCCGTGGGCAGGGTTCGGGACCTGCAGCCTGCCATGCCCGAGCCTCCCCCACTGCCTTGAGCTCCCCCGAGGTCCGAGCCTCCCCAGCGGGCGCTGCCCCCTGCTTCCGGGTGCCAGGTTCCTTCCACCTCCCAAGGGTTGAGGAGTGCAGGTGATAGCTAACGGCGGCCCTGCTGTGGGATCCACTAGGCAAAGCCAGCTGGGCTCCTGAGTTGTGTAGGGACTTGGTGAACTTTTATGTCTAGCTAGAGGATTGTATGTGCACTTATCAGCACTCTGTGTCTAGTTAATCTGGTGGAGATTTGGAGAACTTTTACCTCTAGCTAGAGGATTGTAAATATACCAATCAGCACTCTGTCTAGCTCAAGGTTTGTAAACACACCAATCAGCACCCTGTGTCTAGTCAAGGTTTGTAAATGCACCAATCAGCACTCTGTATGTAGTTAATCCGGTGAGGGCTTGGAGAACTTCTACGTCTAGCTAGAGGATTGTAAACGCACCAATCAGCACCCTGTCAAAACGGACCAATCAGCTTTCTGAAAAATGGACCAATCAGCAGGATGTGGGTAGGGCCAGATAAGGGAATAAAAGTAGACTGCCCCAGCCAGCAGTGGTAACCCATTTGGGTTCTCTTCTATGGTGTGGAAGCTTTGTTCTTTTGCTCTTTGCTATAAATCTTGGTGCTGCTCACTCATTTGAGTCTGTGCCGCCTTTATGAGCCGTAACACTCCGGATGCACTGCCTTAAAAGCTGTGACACTTACCGAGAAGCTCTGCAGCTTCACTCCTGAAGTCAGCGAGACCACGAACCCACCAGAAGGAAGAAAAACTCTGAACACATCCGAACATCAGAAGGAACAAACTGCGGACACACCATCTTTAAGAACGTAGCACTCACCTCGAGGGTCCTAGGCTTCATTCTTGAAGGCGGTGAGACCAAGAAACCACCAATTCCGGACACATTGCGAGCATCTGATTGGCTGGGCTACGTTACTACCTGCATCCCCTTTCCAGTCTTCTAGCAGGAGTCATTTCCTCGCCTTCCATCAAGGCTCCTGTGACAGGCGATACCCAAACTGTAAGTGTTGAGATGTTACCGGAAAAAGGAAGTTCATTACACATTTTAAACATGTATTTTCAGAGACAAACGTTTGAAGGAACAAGATTTATAAATTAGAAACATTAAATGTTTCCATTTATTTGGTAAGGTCAAACTATTTAAAAACACACTTTTTTTTTTTTTTTTTTGAGACAAAATCTCACTCTTGTAGCCCAGGCTGGAGTGTAGTGGCGTGTTTTCAGCTCACTGCAACTTTGCCTCCCGGGTTCAAGTGAGTCTCTTGCCTCACCTTCCTGAGTAGCTGGGATTACAGATGCGCGCCGCCACGCCCGGCTGATTTTTGTAGTTTTAGTAGAGACGGAGTTTAACAATGTTAGCCAGGCTGGCCTCGAACTCCTGACCTCAGGTGATCCGGCCACCTCGACCTCCCAAAGTGCTGGGATTACAGGCGTGAGCCACCAAGCCCGGCCAAAAGCATACTTTTTTTTTCTTCTTTTTTTGCCATGAAAATGCAAATTTTGTGTTGGAAAAGGAGATAAACAGAAAGAGATGGCAAAGACAGACAAGAATATGGAGAAGAAGCAGGAGGAGGGAAAGTGAATTAAAACTGACTGTCACCTGATGTCAGTCACATTGTCTCAGTGCTCACTGCGATTCGGCCAGGTGGGCGCGTTTGCTCCTGTATAACACATAAGATGGGAAAGCAAAGTAAAATGACTGTGAGGGTCACCCACCTAGTAAGCAGTGCAACGAGGAATCCCGCAAAGATCTGTCTGACCCCAAAGCCCAGGCTTTTTCCCTAGGCTACTATAGTTTCACCCAGGGCTCCTAAGAAAAGTTGTGGAGCACACATACACTAGAAGAAATACAACCAGAAGAGAAATGAGAAAAAGGAATACAATACACACATTTATACATATCTCCAAATTTATGCCTGGGGATTTTGCTGGCTCCGTGTCATTCAAAGAAAAAGAAGTGAGAAGGGAGAGAATTCTGTAGATTCTGGAATAACAGTTAAGCTCTGTAGCCGCATCTTTCCATGTACCAGGGTTGTGGGATTCAGGGTTCCACCCATTCCTATTCTTCATAGTTCAACAGGTCTTTATACCTGCATGCAAAGGGTCCTGGTTCTGGACACTTGCAGAGACATTCAGGCAGGGGAGTTACTGATTCCCAGCGAAGCCACGGTAGCAAAGACAGTCGCACCCCAGGAAACCTTAAATGGAACCAAAAGCTCAACTAGCCTGACAGGTAGGAGGCTGCCTCACCCCTTTGCAGCTCTGTAAGAAGAGTCTTCCAGCTTGCACCTTGGACTTTTCAAAAGAGTCCAAGAATGTCTTCTGCCAAAAGGAAAAGACCCTGTTTTATCTCTACCACATCTCTAGTTAACACTTTTTTTTTTTTTTTTTTGCATTGAATAACTGGAGCAAAACGCTGAAGTGAACTTTGTAGCTGTTTCACTAAAAAATCAAACACTGGCCAGATTGTTTAAAAGCTAACAGTGATCAGATGGCTGACTTTTAACTGCAGGTTTGCAAATACACATGTCTATTGCCTTGTGTATACTGGCCTACAAAATCATTTCAGTTGGACAATCTTTCCACAGTTCAGTATGAATCAGTATTAGTGCTGTGGTACATTTGTCTGCCTTCATTGAGTTGAACAGAAATTCACCAAGAGGTTTGGCTAATATGTGGCTCTAGTGTATATGTCTCAGTCAAAAACATCTTAATGTGTGACTTCTCTGGGCGTGGAGCCCAAATTAATTATGGTGCTCAGTCTCTCATATTTATTTAAGTATAATAAATTATTATTCTACTATTCATAATATAGACTTTAATGGATCTGTATATAAGAATGAAAAAGCATGCAGCTATGCAAATTATAATCACAATGGCAGAAAAATGGTCTTTTCATGCCTATTACAATAGAAGAGCCAAAATAGGAGAATTTTCTGGCATTTGTGGCTGGTCAGAGTCCATCTGTTTCATCTGTTATTTGGCTGTCTGAATGGTTGAACTTTATTTTCTCTACATCATACTGAACTTTTAAGAACAAACAAAAAACTTTTATCTGAGGATAGTACACAGATGTGTTACGTACTTAAATAGGCGTTTATATGCACCTTGTTTTTATATCTGAAATAATTCAGTTAATGTAGTATTTATGATTATCTTTTCTAGCATTTAATCCATGACTCTCACCAGTTCACCTAACATACTACAAAATGTCTTATGCAAAACAGCCACTCAAGAATGCTGGATGTTTGAAAGACATTGTTAGTCCAAATAAACTAGAAAAGCAAGCAAAATTATTTGGAATCAGTACTAGTAAAAGATTTTTACGTGTGTTAAAATTTTTTTCATTACTCTTATTTGTACCAAAAAGTGTAATTTCATGAGGTATGATTATATAATACAATAAAGGTTATTATTACTAAGTATACTCAATTGCAGAATAGTCTATATGACATATATTTCTTAACATTCATAGATTACTAGCCACTGTTGCATAAATTGATTTTTTTTTTTTTTTTGAGACGAAGTCTCGCTCTGTCGCCCAGGCTGGAGTGCAGTGGCACCATCTCGGCTCACTGCGAGCTCCGCCTCCTGGGTTCACACCATTCTCCTGCCTTAGCTTCCCGAGTAGCAAGGACTACAGGTGCCCACCATCACTCCTGGCTGATTTTTTTTGTATTTTTAGTAGAGACGGGGTTTCACCATATTAGCCAGGATGGTCTCGATCTCCTGACCTGGTGATCAGTCTGTCTCAGCCTCCCAAAGTGCTGGGATTACAGGTGTGAGCCACTGCGCCCAGCCACATAAATTGAATTAAATCAAATTCCTATTAAGTTGGAATCATAGATCTGGAAGAAATCTCAAGATAGCAAATGATGCAGCCTCCTCCCCTAGTAGTAGACCAACCTATCTGCTATAAAAAATAATGATTGCCTTTGCACATTTCAAGATATTGCCAGGGCCAGGTGAGGTGACTCACACCTGTAATTACAGGGCTTTGGGAGACTGAGGTGGGAGATCATTTGAGGCCAGGAATTTGAGGCAACAGTAAGCTATGATCATGCCACTGTACTCCAGTCTAAGGGACAGAGTGAGAGCTTGTCTCAAAAACAACAACAACGATAACAACAATAAAACAAAAACAAAAAACAACAATATCTTTAGAAAGGGATATTTCACATCACTTGATTTCTTGTTCCAGTACGATACTTGATCTTACAGAAAAGCAGTTGTTGCCAGCCGGGCACGGTGCCTCACACCCATAATTCCAGCACTTGGCCCAGGAGTTCAAGACCAGGCTAAGCAACACAGGGAGACCCCATCTCTACAAAAAACTCAAAAACTACATGCCTGTAGTCCTAGCCACTCAAGAGGCTGAGGTGGGAGGATCGGTTGAGTCCAGGAGGTTGAGAGTTGAGGTTGCAGTCACCTGAGATCACACACACTGTGAGCGTCAGAGCAAGACCCTGTCAAAAAAAAAAAAAAAGCCGCTCACAGTGGCTCACGCCTGTAATCCCAACACTTTGGGAGGCTGAGGCAGGTGAACAAAATGATGAAACCCTGTATCTACTAAAAATACAAAAATTAGCCCGGCACAGTGGTACACACATGTAATCCTAGCTACTCAGGAGGCTGAGGCAGGAGAATCGCTTGAACCTGGGAGAAAGAGGTTGCAGTGAGCCGAGATCGTGCCACTGCACTCCAGCCTGGGTGACAGAGCGAGAGTCTGTCTCAAAAAAAAAAAAAAGAAAAAATTTGTCTTTGGTCTACCTGAGCTATTTTTCTGTTAGTTAAGTCTTTACCTTGGAATATTCTGGACTTACAGAAAAGTTGTAGGATGAACCATTCACATGCACACTTTCTCCAGTCTTCCCTAATGCTAAAATCTTAGGAATCTATAGTACATTTGTCAAAGTAAGAAATTAACATTGATACATTACTGTTTACTAAATTCCATGCTATATTTGGATTTCATCAATGTCTTTTTGTGTTTTAGCATCCAATCCAAATAGCATTTAGTCGTCATATCTCCTTAGTCTGCTCTGTTCTGTGACCGTTTCTTAGTCTTTCCTTGTCTTCCATGACTTGTTTTATAGAATGTTCCTCACTCCGGGTCTGTCTAATGTTTTCTGAGGATTAGGCTGGAGTTAGGGATTTGGGGGGAAGCCTGCAGCAGGATGAAATGCCTTTCTCATCACATCATACCAGGGGTACATGCTACCAACATGACTTATCACTAGCAATATCAACCTCATCGCTTAGTTAGGTAGTGTTTGCCAGAGTACTCCACTGTAAAGTTATTATTTTTCCCTACTCTATTTCTTTTTTTTGGAGATGGAGTTTTGCTCTTGTCACCCAGGCTGGAGTGCAGTGGCGCTATCTCAGCTCACTGCCACCTCCGCCTCCTGGATTCAAGCAGTTCTGCTGCCTCAGCCTCCCGAGTAGCTGGGATTACAGGTGCCCGCCACCATGCCCAGCTAATTTTTGTATTTTTGGTAGAGACAAGGTTTCACCATGTTGGCCAGGCTGGTCTCGAACTCCTGACCTCAGATGATCCACCTGCCTTGGCCTCCCAAAGTGCTGGGATTACAGGCGTGAGCCACCGCGCCCAGTTCCTACTCTATTTTTAAAAAACAGGTCACTAACTCCAGCCCACACCCAAGAG
>NW_012118487.1:4542389-4551054 GCF_000951035.1 Colobus angolensis palliatus | reverse complement strand
TTTATAGAGATGGGGTCTTGTTTTATTGCCCAAGGTGGTCTTAAACTCCTGACCTCAAGCAATCCTCCTGCCTCAGCCTCCCAAAGTGCTGGGATTACAGTTGTGAGCCACTGTGCCTGGCCATGAATCAGAATTTTATTTTTATTTATTTATTTTGATTCAGGGTCTGTTTCTGTTGCCCATGCTGGAGTGCAGTGGTACGATCACAGCTCACTGCAGCCTCAACCCCCGAGCTCAAGTGATGCTCCCACCTCAGCCTCTCAAATAGCTGGAACCACAGGTGCATGTTCCTACCCCTGGCTAATTTTTGTACTTTTTTTTTAATAGATGGGGTATCACCATGTTGCCCAGGCTGGACTTGAGCTCTTGGGCTCAAGTGATCCACCTTCCTCGGCCTCCCAAAGTGCTGGAATTACAGGTGTGAGCCACTGTGCCTGGCCTGAATCAAAATTTTAAACAAGAGTTCCAAGTAATGCTCATCGGCTAAATTCCGAAAAACTGATTTAATCCAGATCCTGATTAATACGAGAAAACTGAGGCCCAGAGGAAAGACATTCTACCCCTCCAGTGTACATTAAGCATCTACTTCTATAGGGCATTATGGAAGTACAATGGGAATATATCAAAAGGTTTAGGACAATGCATTGCAGTGCATTTCTGGTGTACTGTAAGTTGGTACAATCTTTTGGGCAGACAGTTGGGCAATACGTATCAAAATATTAAACATGCTTATCCTTTGATCCAGTAATTCCAGAGGAAAATATTTCTTAGAGTTTTCATTCAGACCACTTGAATCAGAACCACCGAGGGTTCCTGCTGAGGATGTAGATTTCAATGTCTCAGATCAACTGAACTAGAATCTCTGGGAGTGGGACTTGGCATTCTGCATTTTAACAAGCTCATCAAGAAATTCTGGCCGGGTGTGGTGGCTCATCATTGTTATCTCAGCCCTTTGAGAAGTTGAGGTGGGAGAATCCCTTGAGGTCAGGAATTTGAGACAAACCTGGTCAACATAATAACACCCTGCTTTTTTTTAATAAGAAAAATTAGCCAGGCATGGTGGCACATGCTTGTAGTCCCAGCTTCTCTGGAGGCTGAGGCAGGAGGATCACTTGAGCCCAGGAGTTTGAGGATACAGTGAGCAGTGGTCATGTCACTGCTCTCCAGCCTGGATGATACAGTGAGACCCTGTCTCTAAAAAAAAAAAAAAGAGAAAGAAAGAAAAAGAAACTAAAAGAGAAGCTTATGTTCACTAATTTGTAAGAAATGCTTCCCTAACAAAGGGAAGCAGAGGGAGAGTCCTGAGCTCAAGCGATCTTCCTACTTCAGCTTCCTGAATAGCTGGGACTGTAGGTGTGCACCAACATGCCTAGCTAATTTTTTATTTTTTGTAGAGAAGAGGTCTCACTATGTTGCCCAGGCTGGTCGCAAACTCCTGGGATCCTTCCACCTCGGCCTCCCAAAATAGTGAGATTACAGATGTGAGCCACTGCACCCAGTCTGGATAATTTATAATGAATGAAAATTTATTTGGCTCATAGTTCTGGAGGCTGGAAAGTCCAATATTGGAAGGCTGCATCTGATAAGAGCCTTCCTGCTGCATCATCACATGGCAGAATATATGGCATCATAAGGAAGCATGCACAGGAGACAGAGGGAAACTGGGCTTAAACCCCATGATAATTAACCCACCCCCACTATAACGGCACTAATTCATTCATGGAGCAGGGCCCTCATGACCTAATCACTTCTTAAAGGGCCCATCTCTTAGTACCATTGACATGAGTTTTGGAGGGGACATTTAAACCATAGCACAGGGCAAAAAGAGCTACATAGAGGAGCAGCAGGGCATGGGGTATTAGAGCCCAAGAGGGATCTGAAAAATGTCCACAGGGATGGCGAGTACGACAAGCAGGGTGAAGATGGTGTCCCCATAGAGGAGTGTACCTTGTACCTGTGTGGGGTGTCAGAGCCCCAGAAGATGAGGAGATCACGTATCTGAGAGGACAGGGGCCCTCATATGGGTCCTAAGAGAGGGTGCCTGGGCAAGGGAGTGGCCTGCACAAGGTATGGAAGCCCACTGAGGGTAAGAGGGGGTCGGCCAGGTGTGAGGTGTGGAGGCCTGAGGGGACAAGAAGGGCCTCTCTTTGGGGAGGAGGCAGTGGCAGCTTCAGGAGATTGGCTACGTTCAGGGTGTTGACTAAATACATAAGTATTTTAAAGTTAAGGAGAGTCAGGTTTCTCACTGTTGGAGAAGGGAGTTCTGAATATGGAAAGGAAACTGTATTATTTTGTTTTCATGCTGCTGATAAAGACATACCCAAGACTGGGCAATTTACAAAAGGAAGAGGCTTATTGAACTTACAGTTCCACCTGGCTGGGGTGCCTTGCAATCATGACGTAAGGTGAAAGGCACATCTTACATGGCGGCAGACAAAGGAAGGGAGCTTATGCAGGGAAACTCATGTTTTTAAAGCCATCAGATCTTGTGAGACTCATTCACTATCACAAGAACGGTACGGAGAAGACCTGCCCCCATAATTCAATCACTTCCCACCAGGCTCCTTCCACAACATGTGGGAATTGTGGGAATTGCAGTTCAAGATAAGATTTGGGTGGGGACACAGCCAAACCACATCAGAAACAAAACTAGAATGAATGCTGAGATGTTGGATTTGAATGGAAGGAATTTGGCATGAACTTGTGGTTTTCAATAGGTAAATAGATACTATGTACCTAGACAGTGTCTAAACCCTGTCTACTAAGAGGGTGACACTCCAATAGCAATGAGTTCTCCTGGAAGCCCAGATCTAAATACCTTTTCCCACTAAAGGGAACTCAGGCCCTTGGAGAGATGACCTATTCCAGCTCTGGAACAGGGAAATCATAAGACGGCCAGAACATCTTCTCATGTCAGAAGACAAGGAAGTGCTCAAAGAATGTGGGAGCCATGTTAAAGGACATGGGAGCCAGCTTGTGGCCAAAGGAGTTCCCACTGGCCACATCTGAGACCATTTGAGCATTATTAAGCAGTGATAGTGTAGTTCTCAGGAACTGGGGAGAGAGAGGAATGCAGTTAGTCTTGATAGGTATAGAGTTTCAGTTGTGGAAGATGAGAAAGTTCTGGAAATGGATGGTGATGATGGTTGTCACCATTCACAACAATGTGAATGTACTTAATGCCCCTGAACTGTACACTTAAAAACGGTTTAAAAATAATTTTGTTACGCATATTTTATGAGAATTTTTTAAATGACAGCAATAGATTATAACACACTAAACAAAAAAGTAATCCGTGGGTCCTGCTGTGGACGGAATTGTGCCGCAGCCCGACAATTTACATGCTGAAGCCATAACCTCTCAGTGTGGCTGTATTTGAAATAAGGAAGTAATTAAGGGTAAATGAGGTCATAACGGTGGGGCACTGATCTGATAGGATTAGTGTCCTTATAAGACACCAGAGAGCTTTCTTTTTCTTTCTGTCATGTGAAGACACAACGAGAAGGTGGCTGTTTAAAAGCCAGGAAATGAGCCCTCACAGGAGCTAAATCTGCCAGCACCTCAATCTTGGGCTTCCCAGTCTCCAGAACTTCAAGAACATAAATTTCTGTTGTTTAGGCCACAGAGTCAACAGTATTTTGTTATGTCAGTCCAAGCTAAGACAAGCTCCTAATGATTTCTTTGTTTTAAGATGGAGTCTCACTCTGTCACCCAGGCTGGAGTCTGTGGCATGATCTCAGCTCACTGCAACCTCCACCTGCCGGGCTCAAGTGATTCTCCTGCCTCAGCCTCCCAAGTAGCTGAGATTACAGGCATGTGCCACCACATCCTGCTAATTTTTGTATTTTTAGTAAAGATGGAGTTTCTCCATGTTGGCCAGGCTGGCCTTGAACTCCTGACCTCAAGTGATCCACCCACATCGGCGTCCCAAAGTGCTGGGATTACAGGCATGAGCCACCATGCCCAGTGCCTCTAATGATTAAAAAAATAGTAATAATGGCAGGAAGGGATAGGAAAAGTCTCCCCATATAAAGATGCTGGCTCATAAATGTAGAAGAAATCCTGCCGTTTTGGAGCTATCAGTGTAATAATTAATTCAAGCATGGATCTTCAATGGATGTCAAATCCAATGAGTGAAAGATTTGATGAGGAAGAGGATAGTCATAGTTTTACAGTATCATCCCCACAGACAGTTATTAATTACAGAGGGAAAAGATGCCTTTAAAATGGTGTCAGATACACCTGTCAGGTACAACTTAATGATCAAATTTAGTATCACCAATGATGAGACAAAACTGACATTATGTACTTTTTAATGTGATGAAGGGAGAAGTATACAACCTCACCATAAAGTTTTCTTAACAAAAATTTGAACCTGAATTTAATGAAGAAATACTCTAAAACCAAATTGTGGGATATTGGCCTAGATTCTATGTTGTTGTCATGAAAGACTTTTTTTTTAAAGGAGGTGAATGATCAAGATTAAAGGAGACTAAAGAGATATGACAACCAAGCTTAATGTGATGAACTTGACCAGATCCTGTTTTACACAAACAGACAAAAAATAGGCTATAGGGGGTGTCTTGAGGCAATGGAGGAGATTTCAATATGAGTTACATATTAGCCTGTTATCATACTACTATAAAGAATATATAGCCTGGGTAATTTATAAGGCAAAGAGGTTTAATTGGCTCATGGTTCTGCAGGCTGTATAGGAAGCATGGCTGGGGAGGCCTCAGGAAACTTATTGATTATGGTAGAAGGTGAAGGGGAGGCAGGCATGTCTTACATGGCCAGAACAGAAGAGAGAGAGAAGGGAGGGGTGCCACACACCTTTACATGACCAGATCTCATGACGACAGCTCACTCACTATCACCAGAACAGTACCCAGGGGAAACGCGCCCCCATGATCCAATCACCTCCTACCAGGCCCCAGCTCCAACACTGGGGATTACAATTCAACATCAGATATGGGTGCGGACACAAATCCAAGCCATATTCAGCTATATACTAGATAATATTTACTGTATCAGTTTTAATTTCTTAGGTTTGATAATAATATCATGGTTATAGGCCAGGCACAGTGGCTCATGTTTGTAATCCCAGCACTTTGGGAGGCTGAGGTGGACGGATCACCTGAGGTTAGGAGTTTGAGACCAACCTGGCCATTATGGTGAAACCCCATCTCTACTAAAAATACAAAAATTAGCTGGGCCCAGTGGCAGGTGCCTGTAATCCCAGCACTTTGGGAGGCTGAGGCAGGTGGATCACCTGAGGTCAGGAGTTTGAGACCAACCTGGCCATTATGGTGAAACCCCATCTCTACTAAAAATACAAAAATTAGCCTGGTGTAGTGGTGGGCGCCTGTAATTCCAGCTACTCAGTAGGCTGAGGCAGGAGAATCACCTGAACCCGGGAGGTAGAGGTTGCAGTGAGCCAAGATTGTGCCATTGCACTCCAGCCTGGGCAACAGAGTAAGACTCTGTCTCAAAAAATAAATAAATAAATAAATAATGATTATATAGGAGAATGGCCTTATTTTCAGGACTGAAGTATTTAGAAGTCAGGTGTCATGATGTCTATAATTTATTTACAAATTGTTGAACAAAAAAACCTACATCTCCATAGAGAGAAATAAAAGCAACATGGTAAAATGGCAATCTCTCCTGGTGACTCTGGAACACAGATACATAGGTACTCATTTTATTATTGTTTAAAATTTTCAGCAATTTTCACATTTTTCAAATGAAAAAGTTAGAGTCTAACTCCCTTGGATGTGTCTCAAGAAATACATAGGTCGGATTTCTTATTTTTTATTTGTTTATTTAGAGACAGGTCTCACTCTGTCACCCAGGCTGGAGTGCAATGCTGTGACCTTAGCTCACAGTAACCTCGAACTCCTGGGCTCAAGCAATCCTCCAGTCTCAGGTTCCCAGATAGTTGGGACTACAGCTTGTGCCACCATATCTGGCTAATTTTTAAATTTTTTTGTAGGGACGGAGTCTTGCTTTGTTGCCCAGCCTGGTCTCAAACTCCTCATCTCAAGTGATGCTCTTGCCCTGGCCTCCCAAAGTGCTGAAGTTATAGGCGTGAGCCACCGTACCTGGCTCCCTAATTTTAAAATATCAAAATAACAGTATTGGCCAGGTATGGTGGCTCACGCTTGTAATCCCAGCACTTTGGGAGGCTGAAGTGGGCGGATCACTGGAGATGAGTCGTTCAAGACCAGCCTGGCCAACATGGTGAAAACCCGTCTCTACTAAAAATACAAAAATTAGCTGGGCCCAGTAGCATGCGCCTGTAATCTCAGCTACTTGAGAGGCTGAGGCAGGAGAATTGCTTGAACCCGGGAGGTGGAGGTTGCAGTGAGCCGAGATGGCGCCACTATACTCCCAGCCTGGGTGACAGAGTGAGACTCCGTTTCCAAAAAAAAAAAAAAAGTAACAGTATTATACCAACAAGATTATAGATTTTTAAAGCCATAAAAACAGCATAATATATGCGAATACCAAATTACTGAATCAGTATTACAATCCAGGAGGGAATGTGCTCTTATTCACCAGTTAGTCTCCAGAACCCTGTGTGTAATACAGGCTCAGTATATGTGGAATAGGTAAGTGAGGAATTCATTTTATTTTGGGATTTGATGGTTTAAGTAGCCCCTAAAATAGGTAATTTGGATGTTTTATGCAAGAAGAGGTAAGGTAAACAGAAAGATACAAGTGACAAAAACTGGAATGCACAGTGTAGTTCAGGGAGCCTGGCCCCACTTGTTCCACCCCCCTATTCCCACACCCCACCACCAACACGGGAAGCCAGTAGAATAGCACTGGAGTTCGGAAACTGAGACTGTTAAGTAACTAGCTAGAGCATTTGTTGTGTAGGCTTATTGTGGTGCCGAATCTGTTATGGTTTTAAGAAGTTCTGGGACAGGGTAACAACTTGAAGGATATAGCTTTGTTTTATAGAGTTTTCATAATTGGATCATGTTTGTATATATGTCCCAAAATAATCTTGTAAGTAAATAAACAAGAGAACTCTTGGTCTATTTTTGAAAGAATACTCTTTAGCGCAGCATTTGCATTTATGTATGAAATGTGCTAATTACAAGTAATATTTTAAATCTATTCATTAAAGCATGTTTCCCAGGGGTTGGGAATTCTTCACACTTCGAGATAAAACTGGAGTATTTCTGTCTGTGTGTGTGTGTGTGTGTGTGTGTGAGAGAGAGAGAAAGAGACAGACAGAGGGGGAGAAAATGAGGCATACATACAGAAAAGAGTATACAACATACACACAGGGTTTAACAAATGAATAGCAAACAGGTAAAGAAATAGAACATTATGAGAATCACTCTCACCACATTCCTCTCCCCAAGTTCAAATCATCTCTCCCTTTATAGGTAAGCACTATCTTGACCTTTATGATAATTACTTATTTTTCTTTATACTTTTCATCCTTACATAGACATCCCTAATGAACATGGTTTGGTTTTATCGGTTTTTGTGAACTTTGTATAAATGAAATTATAGCATACAAATCTTTTCGTTTCTTGCTTTCTTTACCCAGTTGTTTGTACCAATTTGTATAAACCATTGTTTGTTGGTGAGAATTCCCAGTGTTCCATGTTCTTGCCAGCACTTGAAATAAGTGTATTATTAAACTGTTTTAGTTTTTGCCAATCTAGGGACTATATATGGTACCTTGCTGTGGTTTTAATTTGCATTCTACTGGTAACTAATGGTGTTGATTACCTTTCCATATATTTATTGACAAAATATACTTCTTTGAACATGTTTTATTACATAGATCTTCTTCTCTTCCATTTAATTGGACTATACCCAAATCAATTTGGAAGATTATAGTGTGGCTAAATTTCTTTTCTTCTTTTACTTTTTTCTTTTATTGAGACAGGGTCTTGCTTTGTCGCTCAGGCTGGGGTGTAGTGGTATGATCATGGCTCACTGTAGCCTCAACCTCCCAGTAGATCAGGTGATCCTACTGCCTTAGCCTCCTAAGTACCTGGTGCTACAGATGCACACCACCACACCAGCTAATTTTATTTTATTTATCTATTTATCTTATTTATTTATTTATTTATTTATTGAGATGGAGTTTTGCTCTTGTTGCCCAGGCTGGAGTAGATGGCATAATCTCGACTCACTGCAACCTCCACCTCCCAGGTTCAAGTGATTCTCCTGACTCAGCCTCCCAAGTAGCTGGGATTACAGGCATGCGCCACCATGCCTAGCTAATTTTGAATTTTCAGTAGAGATTGGGTTTCACCATGTTGGCCAGGCTGGTCTCGAACTCCTGACCTAAGGTGATCCACCCACCTTGGCCTCCCAAAGTGCTGGGATTATAGGCATGAGCCACCGCACCCAGCCTAATTTGTTTTTTGTAGAGACAAGGTCTTGCCGTGTTGCCCTGGCTGGTTTCAAACTCCTGGCCTCAAGCAACCCTCCTGCCTTGGCCTCCCAAAGTGCTGGGAAAATGACAGGCATGAACCTCTGCACCTGTCCTGTAGCTAAATTTCTTAAAGCCACATTTACAGCATTAAGTCAGTATCAGAGAACCAAGAACTGAGGGGGAGAGAGGAGATGAAGTAGGGATAGAGAGATGAACTGACAAATAATAAGTAAAAATAAAAACTTAATGGAAAAT
>NW_012118487.1:4539095-4541059 GCF_000951035.1 Colobus angolensis palliatus | reverse complement strand
TGGGGTTTCACTATATTGGCCAGGCTAGTCTCGAATTCCTGACCTCAAATGATCTACCCACCTCGGCCTCCCAAAGTGCTGGGATTACACGAGTGAGCCACTGCGCCTGGTCCGCACTAGGAATTTTTAAAGATCACATGCCTTTCTTCTTAAGGACTGTCTAGACAATAAAATTTAGAATTGTGGCTTGGGGTTACCTAATCACAATGATTAGAGATACTTGTTTTAACCAGTTCAGTTGCCAAGAAAAAAATGCCACTAGTTTGATTAAGAAATAAAGAACGTTCTTTTATTTAGAATTTGAAATTTGTATAATCCCTGATCTCCTTGAAGAAACAAGGGATATTAAAATATTGAAAACCAGTTCATCTTGTCCTACACAGAGCTCATTCACTAGCATAGTGAAGACGCTTTATACACTAACAACTAATTTTCACACACATAACTGAAAATGGAGACCACATTGTACAAAGAAATAAAATTATATCAAATTATGGAAGGCCGAAAATAGGATTATAGATGGCTTACTTAATTCTATTTGACTTGCACTGATGTTTCACTCCCAAGGTTCACTCCTGTATACTCAGTTCTCTACAGACTTTTAGGTGATAGATATTCAGCCATATATTTGCAGTCCTGACCTTTGCTTCGAGCTTTAGTCCTGACCTTTAACTTTCTGCCGGGTATCTCTAATTTCTAAAGTCAGCTGCATCTCACATCCCCCTTTGGACTTCCTCATTTTTTCCAGCTCTTCAACAGTCTAAAACCTTGGAATCACCTCAGATTCCTCCTTCTAGCCTATTTGCCTCTCTCTTCTTAATCTAATCAGTCGCACATTCTTGCCAAACCATTTCTTTTCATCCCTCATTGCCTTATGTCTAATCCAGACCTTATCTGTCTCATACCTATACTATCACAACAGCCTCCTAACTGGATGGCTCCAGCCAGTCTTGGGCTCTTTCATGCTAGCTTCATCTTTGAACTTCGCACACCCGTTTCTTTCCTCAAACATGCCCCACCATGCTGGTCCATTTTAGCCTCATGTCTATGTTCATCTCTCCCCATCCTTTTTCTTTAATGATTATTTACCTCATGATACTTCTTTGATGGATCTCCCTGACAGCACTAATCCTCTATAAGAACTTCCTTCCTTTACTATCTGTGTTCTTCCTTTGACAGGAAGGAAGTGTACAGGAGGCTGTGTTCTCTACATTTTATGATTGGCCCCATCTCCAGAACTGACTGGATTGTCACTCCATTGAACTTAGCCAGCCAAGTGTCTTTTTGCACCTTGCTTTTTTTCACTTAACATATGTTGGAGATCTCTCCTTACCAGCACATATATGTTTATCTAATGTTTTTAAAATGTCTGCTAATTATGGAAAATTCATAATTTATTTAATTAGCCCCTTACTGATGGCTACTGGTGGTTTTTCTGGCTTTATTATCAAACATGCTGCAGTGAATATCCTTGCATGTCTTGAGCAACTTTAATGTCACAGGAAAATAATTGTACTGCCATTGCTGGATTAAAGGTGTGTGTCTGTGTGTGTGTGTTTACCTATAAACACTGTTTTTAAGAGCTGAGGTCTCCTTATGTTGCCCAGCTGGAGTGCAGTGGCTGTTCAAAGGCACGATTATAGTGCCTTGAACTCCTGGCAAGTGATCTTCTTGCTTCAGCCTCCTGAGCAGCTGGGACTACCGGCGTGCTTGATATATTTTATTTTTATTCTGTTTTTTTGAGATGGAGTCTTGCTCTGTCTCCCAGGCTGGAGTGCAGTGGCACGATCTCGGCCCACTGCAACCTCCACCTCCCAGGTTCAAGCCATTCTCCTGCCTCAGCCTCCGAGTATCTGGGATTACAGGTGCCTGCCACTACACCTGGCTAATTTTTGTATTTTTTAGTAGAGACGGGGTTTTGCCATGTTGGCAGGGCTGGTCTCGAACCCCTGACCTCAGGTGAT
>NW_012118487.1:4536064-4539045 GCF_000951035.1 Colobus angolensis palliatus | reverse complement strand
CACTACACCTGGCTAATTTTTGTATTTTTTAGTAGAGACGGGGTTTTGCCATGTTGGCAGGGCTGGTCTCGAACCCCTGACCTCAGGTGATCCTCCCACCTCAGCCTCCCAAAGTGTTGGGATTACTGGCGTGAACCACCGCGCCTGGCCCACCTGGTAGATTTTAAATTTGTACATAATAGAATTATCTTTTAAAGTAATTTTCACCGTCTACTCCTATTTTTGATATTACTAATTTTCCTGCCACTCAAGGCTTATCTCCACGAATTTAGCGCTGGAGAGAAAACGTAAAGCCAGGAGAAAAGAACATTTTGAAAGCCACAGAATAGGCTCTTCAGTGGCTAGAACACGGTTCCAGACTAGGGCAATATGGCGTCCTGGACACCGGATTGCATCATCTTTCTTTGCCAAGGATCATCTGGAGCCCAAATCAAATCTATATGTGTCCACCTCTAAAATAGGGATAATCTTCATGTTTCTTTTCCTTTTACAGATATAAATGCAATTTCGTTGTCTTGACCATTAGGAATTCTCTGAAGGTCTGTTACTACATAAATTGTGTGAACTCCGAACAGCAGAGTTCAAACTTGATCAGAACAAAAAAAGGCTAGAGATTGGCAACTCTCCTTTCCGTCATTTTAACAGCTTTTGCACGACCAAATGTTTCCTGTGCCAATCAGTGGGGAAGAAGCAGCGAGCTTGTCTCTTAATTGCTTTAGAGTTCTGTTTGTCTATTTAGCGTTTCTTTTTGAAGTCTGAAGATTTATGGAACAATAAACGTCATTTAATGCTGCGTGCTATTTTGGATTCCTCACTGGTTTTAGAATTTGGGTAAAACTACTTAGCTGAAAGTTTAACAAATTTGAAATTACAAATATTGTAGAATAGAAAAGTTCATCTCAGTGACATAAAATTACGGCAGCAGCAAAGTTTGTTACTTTTTTTTTTAAGTAGTAAGATGTAGACATTTTAGTGTAACAAATGTTTTCAACTTGTTTGGGAAAAAATAAACTAGGAAGCAAGGTTTAAATAAGAATGGTTTGGTGTGGTTCTGAATGATGTTAGTACACCACAATGCAAGCGCTGGCTATGCATTTGGGTCAATTTAGAGAAGTCCACAGCAATGCACATTCGCTCAGTAGTGTGAGAGATTAATCGTAGGCAGGTCCCATCTTTTTTATGGTATTCAAACATTCAACCTTAAGACCCCATAAGGGCATCTCATTCCACCGGGAACTAGAGAAGCTTGACTTGTGTGATCACCTCCTTATTAATGGACTGGGGCGGAACACAGATCCGGAGGAGGGGGCTTCTCTTCACCAAGCGCAAAGCCTACCTTCCAGAAGGCTGGCTGCACAAGCGGCCGCCCTAAAGGCGGTCAAAGCGGGCGAATTCGCCGTGATGCCTTCCTTCCCTAACTCCGGCCCGCTCTGGTTGCTCCTTCCCAGGTGCTCCAAGCTTTCCAGAGTTTCTGGTGGTTTAAAGTTTCCGCTTCACGCCCAGACTGCTCTAAGGGCAAATACCACCCCTTTCCCCTTCTAGGACCCCTCCTGTGAAGTCTGTTCCAACCCTGAGCCTCTTCACCTTCGAGACTGGCCGCAGATACCCCGACGGAATGGCCTGGGGAGCCGAAAGCCGTCCCCAGCCCTGGACAGCTACTGCCCAAGTCGCTCAGGCCAGCCTCGCACAGTAGCGCATCTCCTTCCCGCGACTCCCTCGCCGGCCTGCGAACCCGCAGGGGAGGCGGAGGTCGGTTCAAACCCTGCGAGAGCCCCTGCCCAGCGCCGAGTCCTGCACACGGTGGAAAGTCCTTTCGCATTAGCGGGCAGGATTAAACGACTTCACACCACGAGGTGCAAGACTGGGCTTCGGGGCCTTCCTCGGTGTTGCTATTTTAAAAGAAGCTGCTCAGTTACCCAGAAGAAGATGACGGGGAACGGTGGTGTAGACCCGGCTGGACAGGAGTCCGGGGCCTGGGAGGCGCCCCTCAGACTGAGGGGCTGGGGACCCTGAAGCTGGGCGTCCAGGCCCCGCTAGCGCTGCTCCCGGCATTGTCCCGCCTGGGGCAGGCGTCCGGTCTCTTGGCAGTGCCGGCCAGCACTTAGTAGCTGCTGAATAAATAAATGCCTGTGCAACAGGGAACGTCCCGGCCCACCCGGGCCAGGTCAGGGCCTACGAAGGGCTGACGTCCGGCGCCGCCGTGGGTCCCTCCGGCGTGGCCGCCCACACCTCCTGGCCACGGCGGGGCTGCGGTGGGGGGACATCCTGGGGCGGGCGGCTGGACGGAAGGGACTGGACTCGGGGCGCGTCCACGGCCAACTGCCCCGAACCCAGTGGGGGAGGCCAGGGACCGGGAGTCTCCCGGGCCCCACGCCTGGAGCGCCCGGACGCGAAGGGGCGGCGGGTGGCTCCGGGCGCGGCGCGGGCGACTCCGGGGCCGGACGGGAGTTCCTCCGCTTTCCGCCGCGCGGCCCGCGGTCTCCGCCGAGGTCACCAAGGGCCAGGCGCCCTGCGGAGGCCCCGCCGTCCCGGACCCACGGACACGCTCCCGGGGCTTGGCGTTTTCCCACCACCCCGGA
Organism: Colobus angolensis palliatus; assembly: GCF_000951035.1. Classification (NCBI taxonomy): domain Eukaryota; kingdom Metazoa; phylum Chordata; class Mammalia; order Primates; family Cercopithecidae; genus Colobus; species Colobus angolensis. The sequence goes on along the minus strand of NW_012118487.1, from coordinate 4,536,466 downwards.
CCGCCCTTGGGGTGCCGGAGGGGCTCAGGGCACGGCGTGGGGAGCCTTTGTGCCCTCTCCGCTTGTTGAGGTTTTTTCTCCCGAGGAGAGCTCCCCCCAACCCTTTCCTCTTGAAAGTTTTGTGGTTTCCCTAAAAGACGAAAGTTGAGAAGGTTGCAGAGACTTTTTTGCAATCTTCCCAGTCCAGAAACACTAAAACCTCTAGGCGTTTGGCCCAGGGGAGCTATCTGGGGTCAAGGGGAGGGAGCAGGCCGCACATTCCTTCGCCCGCCTCCCTCCCACCTGGAGCCGCGGCCCCGCTGGGGCAGTGCACCCGAGCTGGTGCGGCGGCGCCGGCAGCGGCGGGGTTAAGCTCAGGAATGCGGCGGGAGGAATGCGTATGCAGATGAGGCGGGCGGGCGC
>NW_012118487.1:4523027-4535264 GCF_000951035.1 Colobus angolensis palliatus | reverse complement strand
TAACGGACCCGAGGGGCCACCTGAGCCCTGTTAGGAACTTTCCTAGGCTTCGAGGTGCCCACGTTGAGGCTGCAGGGCACCTTCGACCTCTGGGCCCCGAGGCAAGGCTGGAGTCGCTGCCCCGGGCCGACGCCGCACGCCAGGCTAACGGACCCGAGGGGCCACCTGAGCCCTGTTAGGAACTTTCCTAGGCTTCGAGGTGCCCACGTTGAGGCTGCAGGGCACCTTCGACCTCTGGGCGGCGGGGGTGGGCTAGGGCCTCAGTGCCAGGTGGGGAACGAGCCCTCCGGGCCACCTGTGGCATCCCTCAGGCGGTCCTTGGCGCCCGAGCCTGGACTGCGAGCTCTTGGCGGGGGCGCCCAGCCTGGCCGGAGGTCCCGAGCTGGGAAGGGGCTCCCGCCCCACGCCGGGCCCTGCTAGTGGGTGTGGCTGGCTTTGCCCCTCGGAGTTTAGAAACGCGCGTTTGGGGGTTTCACTGTCTGGCGTTAGTCTTCACCTGAAAACTTGAACCGGGTCCCAGATCGTGAACAGGCATATTCTGTTTGGAAGGGGGATGTAGTGAAATGAACGTTGGGTATTGAGGAACTCTGACTTGAGCTTCCCCTGGTTTGTTTTTTGTTTTTTAAATTAGTTCAGGAACTGAAAGTTCACAAATGTTTCTGTATCCCATATTTCTTTTTACCCTTAAAATTTCTTAGAATTATTGTAAGAATAATAGGAGGCATTCCTAATTATACATTTGTAAATTATCCATTAAGGAGATATTCCTAATTGTAAATTTAAATAACGTGTCACCAGGGGTAACTTCGACATTTGGACTTTTGTCATTTCTGAAAATTATAACTTTTTATTGAATGTGGTCTTTGGGCTTTATAACCTTTTTAGGTGCTTCTATTTAACGTTTTCCCTTTTCTCAATTTGAAGCTGAAATACCTAACTACTTTATATTCTCAGTTTCTTTTGCCCTAAAAATGTTGTTTTTGAAAGCTACTAAAAAGCAATTACAAGAAAGTCATAAATAACATTATAAATTTATGGAACAATCCTTGTTCAATTATCCATGGAGCTATGGGCTCAGGTTTCCCTCCTGAAATGAGAAAAGGCACCTGTGCTGGGGTTCGGTCTTGCCGCAGCCTGGCTGCCTGTTGCTGGCCTGATGAAAATTGTGACAGGCATCACACCTTCACCGTCTTTCCAGACATGCTAGTTGTTGTCGTAAACTTCACGCTCCAAGCCAGTTATTTGACTTATGCCATTGCACTTTGAAACTACTTAACAGATAGTAAATGTCAGTGCTGATGGTGTGCACCCAACTGCGGCTTTTAAGGCACCTGTATAAATATTTGACTTTGACAGTTGTGTGGTAATTCTTTCTGCTTTCTGATACTTGGAGTTTCAGTTTATTGAAATAGCAATAAATTCTTGAAATATTTAGGCATTCTAGGTTTTCTTCTCCTTCAGTTTACATGTTTTACTATATTATCTCATTTGTGTTTACCAGAAAGGATTACAAGAATATGTAATGCCGGGGTAAAGTAAATAGAAAGTGGAGTGAAATTATATGACTTGGCGTATCCATATCACTACTTTTTTCACAAGTCAAGCATGTTCTTTATTTTAAACTCTTAATGGATTAGTAATTATTATGAACTATTTTCAGGAAACTGGGTAAACAATTCATTGGACGGGGACAAATAGTTTTGACTAAGATAGCTTTTTATTTTTCCAATTTTCCTTGCAGCTGTTAGGTCTTAAATATTTAGAGAGATAAATTTGACGACTTACAAATATTTCTGGATCTCAGTATTAGAGTTTTAAAAGATATTCTGTGAGATCAGAGTCACCATTATATACTCAGTTTAAATTTAATTATATTTTCTTTCAGGGCAATTAAGTGACTAAATCTTACTAAATAGAGTAAGAGATGATGGGAACGTATATTTGGAGTAACTATTAACTCTTGTCAGTTTTGTCGCACACTTACCAAGCATATGGAAAGAGAGATGTTACACAGGCCAATAGAAGTGTGTGGATTCTTCTGCAGCATCAACTTACAAATCCTGAAAGAAAAACAACTTGATATACTGTGGGTCTGCAGGACTTTTGAACTATTTAAGCCATTTAATTAGAATGGTCATGATGATTTACCTTGCGTATTTTTTATGTTATTCTGTTAAGGAAAAGAATTTTGTGTTTTTGATAGTCTATCAGAATTTGTCGAGTATTTCTGATTATACAGATAATTATGCTGATTTAGTAGGGGAAGCTAGGGGATTTTATAAGAACAGAATTTCATTCAATAAGTAGTCATGCCAGAATGCTGAAGCATTATTCTAAAATGCTTTTAAGCTTTTGGAGGTGAATGACATCATGCAAACTTTGCTGGGATGTGATCAAAGCTTTTATTGCTCCACCTGTTACTCTTACTGACTAAGTTTACGTGCGTTTCTGAATCCCTCTAAACGTCCATTTTTCAGCTCTAAAATGAGGATAATATCATCTTCTTCGTAGGGGTGTTTGTGGGCTCACCATTAGGGCCCAGCCTAATTGTATTAGTGTAGTGTTGACATTCTAGTTTAGGAACTGAGTGACCCTGGAAATAGTAGAAATATTAGCATGGACAGTATTTACTCAGTGTGTATTGTGTGCTAGCCACTCTGCTAAGCTCTTTAACTGTGATCTCATTTCATTCTCCCATTGGTTCTATGAGGTAGGTACTATTGTCATCTTCCAGTTACAGATGAGGAAATTGAGTCACAGAGAAGTCACCCTTGTTAAGTGTGGAACTAGGATTTAAAGCCAGACAGCTTGACTCTACAGCGTGTGTCCTTAATCATTCCTTTAAATTGTCTCGACACTTGGGCATGTTCAGGGCTCTTTGGGTGGAGTGCACAGAGGGGCAGAACCTTTTTGCCACTGTTTATTTTTCAGGCTGATTGACTAGGCTGATCCTGGGGAAGTCTCCCTGTTTGTGATGAATTCCTTGTCCCCCTACACTGCCTGCATGGGCCCACTCCCTGAGTGTTATTTTGTATTTTTACCTCCTCTTTTTTTGCTCACCATGGACACCTTTTGACCATACCAGTTGGTGTTTATGGTAGGCCATAGGTCTTGGCCAAATGGCCTGGTGCTTTTTTTTTTTTTTTTTTTAAATTACATTCAACAAAGGAGAAAAAGGTGGCATGGATTGGCTTCATTGCCTTTTGGAGGAGTAGGGAGCTAAAGTGGGCAGGCCTCAGAGATAGGGTGAGTTGGCTTTACCAACTCCCAGTAGAATTTTGCTCATCTTCTATCCTTGGATTGAATGTTACCCAGAGATACATGACTTTGTCTAGTTGAACTGAAAGATTTCACACCATACAAAGTGACTTTCCATTAGACACTCATCTGTGGCTTATGGCTAGGGTCAGATGTTGAGCAACCTGTACCTTCTAATTGAATAGAAATAATCTTGGGGGGTGGGAGGATGAGAAGGGAGGAAGGGGGTGCCAGCTGGGTATATCATTGAAGTCACAGTTAACGTTTGGCTCTCCACACCCGTTTGAGGCATATGATTAGGATCTGAGGAACTCTGTATTGTCTTTTTCTTTTTTTTTTTTTGAGACAGAGTTTCGCTCTTGTTGTCCAAGTTGGAGAGCAGTGGCGAGATCTCAGCTTACTGCAGCTCCCGGGTTCAAGCGATTCCCCGTCTCAGCCTCCCGAGTAGCTGGGATTACAGGCGCCCGCCACCACGCCTGGCTAATTTTTTGTATTTTTAGTAGAAATGGGATTTCACCATGTTGGCCAGGCTGGTCTCGAACTCCTGACCTCAGGTGATCTGCCCGCCTCGGCCTCCCAAAGTGCTGGAATTACAGGCATGAGCCACCGCACCCAGCCTTGTCTTTCTCTTTATTTTCTTTTTCTTTTTCTTTCTTTTTTTTTTTTGTGCAGTGGCGTGATCTCGGGTCACTGCGACCTCCGCCTCCTGGGTTCAAGTGATTCTCGTGCCTCAGCCTCCCAAGTGGCTGGGATTACAGGCACTCACCACCATACCCAGCGAATTTTTTTGTATTTTTGGTAGAGGCAGAGTTTCACCATGTTGGCCAGGATGGTCTCCATCTCCTGACCTTGTGATCCGCCCGCCTCAGCCTGCCAAAGTGCTGGGATTACAGCTGTGAGTCACTGCGCCCAGCCTGGCCTTGTCTTTCTTTCAAAGTCTAAGTAATTTCCTTTCTCTCCTTTTTTTTTTTTTTTTCTGAGACAGAGTATCTCATTGTCGCCCAGGCTGGCGTGCAGTGGCACGATGTTGGCTCTCTGCAAGCTCTGCCTCCTGGGTTGAAGTGATTCTCCTGCCTCAGTCTCCCGAGTAGCTGGGATTACAGGCACCCGCCACCATGCCCAGCTAATTTTTCGTATTTTTTTTAGTAGAGGTGGAGTTTTACCATGTTGGCCAGGCTGGCAAACTAAGTAATTTCTATCAACCCACTGCTAGAGTGTAAACTCCTCGAGTCCCTGTTTGCATATTACTGCTTTTTGAATTCTTTATACATGGTAGATGTTAAATAAATGTTGGTTAATTTAGTTAATGAAGACAGTTTGTTGAATGAATGAAAGAATATTAGTTGAGCTACTCTCTTATTTCCAGTTTCTTACTGTTGGGCTTTCAAAAAATAAACCCATAACCACCAACAGAGACAACTGATCTTCTAGGTAGATTTAAAATAATGAGAGAATTGAGCTGCTACATTTTGAGTAATAGTATAAATATGAGAATTACTCATAAGAGCAAAAAAAACAAAACGAGCCTTGATAGTCTTAATCACAACTGCCATTGTCAGACTGCTGGAATTGTTCCTCTCCAGCAGGCTCTGAGTCTGGGTGCCAAGTGGTTACTGTGAATTATTTGAGTGATTATAGTATTTGAAGTGTGGAGAGGTTGTTAAAAGAGGATTAAAAAAATCACTCTAGGAAGCGCTAATTTAAACTATGCCGTCTTCCAAAAATTCCAAAAGAAAGATTCTTTTTAACACAGTTTGGTATAGTGCTTGCTGGAGTGAACAGTACTATAGTTGCTTAGCATATTTGAAGGACTGAGAGTTCTCCAGTGACATTAATAATCCATAGCTTGCAGTGTAATTTTGTTGGAAGACTCAGGACAGTAATTGCTTTTTAAATAAAATAAATATTTTATTTATTTTTTGAGACAGAGTTCACTCTGTTACCTAGGCTAGAGTGCAATGGCATGATCTCAGCTCACTGCAGCCTGTGCCTCCTGAGTTCAAGTGATGCTTCTGCTTCAGCCTCCTGAGTAGCTGGGATTACAGGTGCAAGCCACCCTGCACCCGGCTAATTTTTGTATTTTTAGTAGAGATGCGATGTTACCATGTTGGCCTGGCTGGTCTCGAACTCCTGACCTCAAGTTACCAGCACGCCTCAGCTTTCCAAAGTGCTGGCATACTATTATCTTTAAATGTGTTATTTGTTTTTAGCTGCAAATCCCTAAGCTTCATCTACGTAGTCAGCCATTGTGATATATGGCCTTCAAGCAAGTTGGTATTTAAATTTAGCCAGAGGAAGCCCAGGTACACCAGGAAAAGCATGAAAGTTGTCTGCTGGCCCACACTGCTGGGCCCTGCATTGCCTTGTAAATGGCTCTTGCTTACTTATTTTCAGTAATTGTCTATAGGAAAATGAGGTTATCCTTTTGGAGGGGCATGGCCTGCTTCTTCTTGCTGATGTAGGAATTAGCAGGAAACAGTGTTAGCCCTGATACACTGTGAATTCCTTATGATAGGGCTTGAGTTTGTGTATATGCCCTGGTTCCTATGAACTTGATTGAAATTGGTTGAACTGATCTTGTGTTAGAATTTTGGACTTGTTTCTTCATACATTTCTGAAACTCCTGTTACTGAAAAAGTGACCATAGAATAATGTAGAAGAGGAAAGGGATTTCTTTTTTTTTTTTTTTAGACAGGAGTTTTACTCTTATTGCCTAGGCTGGAGTGCAGTGGCGTGATTTTGGCTCACTGCAATCTCCGCCTCCTGGGTTCAAGCAATTTTCCTGCCTCAGCCTCACTAGTAGCTGGGATTATAGGCTCTTGCCACCACGCCCAGCTAGTTTTTGTGTTTTTAATAGAGACAGGGTTTCACCATGTTGGCCAGGCTGGTCTTGAACTCCTGACCTCAGGTGATCTGCCCACCTCAGCCTCCCCAAATGCTGGGATTACAGACGTGAGCCACTGCGCCTGGCTGAGGAAAGGGATTTTTAAAGGCACGGTGTGTATGTAAGTTGTGAGTTACAAATGAGCTCTCAAAATATAGGTTCACAGTGTTTTCAGTGTCTTTAGTGATTTTTCCCAATTATTTTATTTTTATTAGATAAAAAAAATTCCTCAGCATAAAATTAATCATTTTAACCATTTTGAAGACTACACCTGAGTAGTTTTTAGTATATTCATTGTTATGAAACCATAAACAGTGTATAATTCCTGAACATTTTAATCAGTCCCAAAACAAACCACCCCTTACCTGTTAAGAACTCACATCTCATTCATCTCCCATCTTTACAGTCTTTTGCAACAACTGATCTACCTTGTGTCTCTGGATTTGCCTATTCTGGAGATTTTATATAAATGGAATAATAAAATTTGTATCCCTTTGTCTCTGGCTTCTTTTTTTCTTAGTTTAATTCTTTCAAGGTTCATGTTATAGCATTTATTGTGCTACTGTATCCTTTTTCATGACTTAATAATATTCAGTTGTGTGGATATACCATATTTTGTACTTTCATTAGCTGATGTGCATTTGGGTTGTTCCTGCTCTTTGGCTGTTATGAATGATCCTGCTATGAACATCCCTGTACCATTTTTGTATGAATGTGTGTCTTCAGTTCTCTTCAGTATATACACATCTAGAAGTGGAGTTGCTGGGTCATATGGCAGTTTTATGTTTCACTTTTTGAGGGGACTGCTAGACTGTTTTCCACCATTTTACATTCCCACCAGCAGGGTATGAGTGTGCAAATTCCTCTACATCCTCACCAACACTTCTCTCTCTTTCTCTTTTTCTCTCCTGCTCTCCTTCTCTTCCTTTCTGTCTCTCTCTTTTCTTTTTTTCTTTTATTTCTTCGAGCAGTCTCTCTTGCCCAGGCTGGAGTGCAGTGGTGATCTTGGCTCACTGCAGCCTCCACCGCCAGGGTTCAACAGATTCTCCCACCTCAGCCTCCTGAGTAGCTGGGATTATAGGCGCAAGCCACCATACCTGGGTAATTTTTGTACTTTCAGTAGAGATGAGGCTGGGCTGGTCTTGAACTTTTGACCTCAAGTGATCTGCCTACCTCGGCCTCCCAAAGTGCTAGGATTGCAGGTGTGAGCCACCACACCTCGCCTCACTTCTTTCTTTTTTTAAAAAAGTTATTCTAGTGGGTGTGAGGTAGGATCTTACTGTGGTGTTGATTTACATTTCCCTCTTCATAGTGTTTTGATAGGCTTAATTTGACCCAAACCTTCCCCCTTTATTCTAGCCTTTTATAGCCATTGCTATTCTCCCCCACCTTTTTGTTTGTGTACTCTCACTCTTGATCAATAAAAAGTTAGGTAAGAGAAATTAGAAGTTTTTTTTGGTCTCACATTGCTCTTCCCTTTCCCCCTATCTGATTGCTTTGAGTGATTATTTAATACTGACATTGTAGATATACATTAATTAACAGTATTTATTGTATCAACCAGTCAGGTACCCTGGACTCTGGGAGATAAAGATGGATAAGATTTAGTCCTAGCTCAGCTTGCCTGCGATCTAGTGTGCATAATCATCATTTTAAAAGTGAAAGAAAATTTTGAGTGTTATTTGTTAAATTTCCTCTATATTCCTATAATTCAGCCTAAGGGTACTTTCTTCCTAAACACTCAGAGGGAAAACAGTTGAAGGAATTAAAAGCAATATATTGGCAAAGTATGTATTAATTTTTTTCTTTATTTCAAATGTGATATGTTTTATGAGGCATTGGTATGAGTCACATAATGAATCATGTGCAGTGTATATACATCAGCTTATTCAAAATTATTTGACATGTAAAGGGTTTTCCTTTTAGCTCGTTACATATGTGAAGAATTAAATTTATTTTTGTCCATCATTGTTTCTTTAAAAAAAGGCAGGCGCAAACCTGACAAGCGCTGCCTCCATCAGGTGATCCCGGGGAACATCCAGGGCACTAAGCCCTGCTGATACACCCTTCATGTGATGTGGCCACAGTGGCATTTTATCTTTGTGGTCTTTCTCCTGCAAAACCGTAGTAACTCCAGTCTGATCTTGAGAAAAACACCTACTAGATCCCAATAGAGTGGCATCCTGTGAAATACCTGACCAGTACTCCTCAAAACTGTCAGGGTCCTCACAAACAAAGTCCGAGAAACCCTCACAGCCCCGAGGAGCGTAAGGAGACACCAAGACTAAATGTGATGTGTCCCAGGGGTGGAGGAGTCTTGGGCTAGAAAAAGGACATGAGGTGGAAACTAAGGAAATCTGAATAAGGTATGGATTTTAGTTAAAAAAGATTTTTTTTTTTTGAGACACAGTCTCACTCTTTCACCCAGGCTGGAGTGCAGTGGTGCGATCTTGGCTCACTGCAGCCTCAGCCTCCCGGGTTCAAGCGATTCTCCTGCCTCAGCCTCCCAAGTAGCTGGGATTACAGGCATGTGCCGCCACACCCAGCTAATTTTTGTATTTTTAGGGGTTTCACCATATTGGCCAGGCTGGTCTTGAACTCCTGACTTAGTGATCCGCCCATCTCAGCCTCCCAAAGTGCTGGGATTACAGGCGTGAGCCACCACGCCTGGCCGGATTATAGTTAATTTTATTAATGTTAATAGATGTACCATACTAACAGGGAAAAGTAAGTGTGGACTATATATGGCAACTCTCCACACTAATTTTGTCCTTTTTTCTATACATCTAAGACTGTTCTAGAAAAATAAAGTTTATTTTAAAAGACTTCTTAAATATAACACAAAACAAAGTGATTTTCTTTCATGGAAGTATAACCACGTTTGTTTATGTGAAAATTCTGTTCTATAGGCCTCATTTTAGCCCTCTAGCTAAGAATGGGTTTTAAATCATGAAAGGTTGTAAACAAACAAACAAAAATAAAGAAGAATATGTGACAGAGACTGAATGTGGTTCACAAAGCCTGGAATGTTTACTTTGGCCCTTTACAGAAAAAGTGTGCCATTGTCTTTAGAAATTTTATAGCAATAGGCTGGGTGTGGTGGCTCAAGCCTGTAATCCCAGGAGAGAGGCTGAGGCGAGCGGATTACGAGGTCAGGAGATCGAGACCATCCTGGCTAACACAGTGAAACCTCGTCTCTACTAAAAATACAAAAAATTAGCCGAGTGTGGTGGCAGGTGCCTGTAGTCCCAGCTACCCGGAAGGCTGAGGCAGGAGAATGGCGTGAACCTGGGAGGCAGGTTTTGCAGTGAGCTGAGATGGCGCCACTACACTGCAGCCTGGGCAACAGAGCGAGACTCCGTCTCACAAAAAGAAATGTATAGCAATATTTTTAAAATGTTTCTATAAATATTAACCTTTTATGATAAAATGGCACATTTAGTAGTGATCATTGCACATTCTGTTATGCCAGCAGTCCCCAGCCTTTCAGGTACCAGGGACTGGTTTTGTGGAAGACAATTTTTCCACAGAATGGGATAGGGGAGTTGCGGGGAATGGGTTGCAGGATGAAACTGTTGGATCTCAGATCATCAGGCGCTGGTTAGATTCTCATGGGAGCACACAGCCTGGATCCCTCACATGTGCGGTTCATTATAGGGTTCGCTGTCCTATGACAATCTAATGCCACCACTGATCTGACAGGAGGCAGAGCTCAGGCGGTCATGCTTGCTCACACCACACACCTGCTGTGCGGCGCAGTTCCTAACAGGCCAGTGTACCAGTCTGTGGCCTGGGGTTGGGAACCCCTGATTTATGCCACTGGGGATTTGGACTCCAGGTGCTATGTGGGACAAAGGTGAGTCAGACATGGGTACTGAATTTGAGGAGTTGTCTTGAATCTCATGTTACCTTTTTTTTTTTTCTTTAACAACGAAATGCAGCATGTTACTTAGTTTTCCAAACTGGTTCTTTGAAGTAGCTGGACCTGATGGTAGTGGAAATAGGTCTGTTACTCTTAAGGTAAGAATGATTTCACGGGTCCCTGGTCAAATGTAGCAGCCTGTGGATTCGGAATACCTCATGGTTATTTTGATGGAAAGTCAAGAGACATCTTTGGGCACCTGGCTTTGCCATGGCAGGGCCTAAAGTAGAGATTGTTTTTGTGGTGTAGAGACAGCTCAACCCTGGTCACTCAATAAAGTTACCAGATACCAGACGCTGCTATATAATTCTTAAGAAGAATTGTACATAGGACATGAGAAAAACAGGCAAAATGAGTTTTTGGAAATACCATAGTTGTTTGTTTATACTTGACTGTTGTAAGTATATAGTATTATGCTTTGGTAGTTAGAAATACTGACTTTCTTGTAGCATATTGATAATATTTATAAAATTACTAGTGATGATCAAGCAAAAAATTATTCCACATATTGTCCTTACTGTGCAGAGCTGATGCCTGTCACTTTCAAGCGTGTCCCAAAGACTGCTCTGTATAGCTAAATTTTTTTTTGCTTTGTCAGTAATTTTTCCTGTACTGTTTGCCCTGATGTCAGTGAAGAAATCATGGTTCCAAAATGGAGCCAGCTCAGAAGTGGGGTAATCATGCACTAACAGAGTTATGTATTGGGAGCTGTTTTTTCACTGCTGTAGCTCATGAGGAATTATAGTAGTTTCAACAGAGCATTTGAGTAAAGGTGTACATTTAATATACTTTGGTTTCACTAGGAGTGGAGGTAGGAAATTTAATTTTAAAGAAGCATAGACATTGTGTTATGAAAATAGTCATTTTAAGTAAGTGTCCCTGGTATTTTTGTGAAAATGAGTATGTCAAGATTTGGAAGGCAAAGAGGCTTTCCTTTGGTATGAACTTTGCTCCTGCTGCATGTGCAGTGTTGTTTTCTGGTGTGGCCTGGGTTGTATTGGTCACCAGTTCTGAATGTGAACCACAGAAGTAAATGTTGAATTATAGAGATTGGTGCTACAAACCCCTGATTAAAATTCTGACTTACTAATGGACTGTAGAATAGGTTACATACTTTATTAACAATTATGCATTTTATAATTGCATAATTGGTATGAAGTGGCAGTGACAGTCAATGAAGTTTAAAATGTGGCAGACAACTTTGCACAAGATTTGAAGAGCATGCAGTTTCATTTAGTGTGAATCTTGAATCTACTCTGCAGTTTTTCCTTAGCATTATGGTTTTGAATAGAGGTACATTAGAATTCCAGTCTTTTTTTTTTTTCTTTGAAACTATGACAGTGAATGAATGTGTGGAATCTGCTTTGTACATAGTATCAGTGGGTTATCAGTTTTGTTGACTTACTAGTCTAGATGTAATTTTGGGCTGGTCAGTAATTCTGTCCACACCATATGTTGTTTTCTTATCTGCTGGTTATCAGTGTTTGAGTTTGATAAAAACAGATCATTTACTTTCTGTTTTTTTTTTTTTTTTTTGAGACTGGGTCTGACTCTGTTGCCCAGGCTGGAGTGCAGTGGTGCGATCGCGGCTCATTGCAACCTCAGTCTCCCCGGGCTCAGGTGATCTTCCCACCTCAGCCTACCAAGTAGCTGGGACTACAGGGGTGCGGCACCACACCTGGCTGAGTTTTTTTGTACTTTTTGTAGAGTCACGATTTTGCCATGTTGCCCAGGCTGGTCTCCAACTCCTGGTCTTAAGCAGTTCTCCCATGATGGCCTCCCAGAGTGCTGGGATTACAGGCGTGTGAGCCCCCGTGCCCGGCCAGATCATTTACTTTATTCCCTCTTTGCCTCCCTTCCCCCTTTTCTGCTAAATGACATAGCTAATGATATTTCTCATAGGACAGCATGACTATAAACCAGTATTTAACTTGGCAGAATGTTTAATATAACATCAGTGCCCTGGTTTGCTATTGTAGATTGAAAGACTACAAAACTAACTTGATGGTCTAACTCTGCTTTCAGTCCTTTACCCCTAAAGGTATGCCTGTAGAATGTATGGAGATGCATTCTTGAGAGATTTCCTAATGTCTCATGTATAAGGAGCTTGTGTGTGCTTGCATCACTAATGTTTTCTTTTTTTTTTTTTTTTTTTTTTAAATTACATTCAACA
>NW_012118487.1:4520827-4522811 GCF_000951035.1 Colobus angolensis palliatus | reverse complement strand
GGTCTTGATCTCCTGACCTCGTGATCCGCCCGTCTCGGCCTCCCAAAGTGCTGGGATTACAGGCTTGAGCCACCGCGCCCGGCCACTAATGTTTTCATAAAATTGATTCTAAGTTATTTGAGGATAGAGACCTGCTTTGTGTGTGACCCTTCATGCTCTGTGCTTAGATTGCCTGTACCCTTGGGGACACTTAACACGGTGGAGCCCTGTACCCATAGAAATGAAATATATGCATTTGAAGGACCTTTCCTTCTTCCAGTAACCTCCATAATTTGTCCCCAGCTAACTTTATTGACTTGACCACCTAGTCATTCACTCAGTCACTCATTCGTTCATTCAATCAAACTATTCGTCACACATTTATTGGAAACACTATATGCCTAGCACATATATTTTGGGGACACAGCATTGAATGAAATAGGTAAGATCTCTGTTTTCATGGATTTTATATTCTACTTTGGGGAAGGCAAACAGATTCTAAAGAGAGTAGTGAATTTGCTTTGATTAAAATAAACAAGGTGAAGTGATAATAGTGTCAGTGGGAGCTGCTTTGGGTTAGGTGATCAGGAAAGGCCTTTCTGAGGAATTGGCATTTAGCTGAGCTATGAGGATAAGAAGGAGCCATTCATGTGAAGATCTCGGGGGAAGAGCAGTCTAGGCAGAAGAAAAGGCTAAACAGAAGTACTAGCCCTGTGCTTTCTACTATGATACCTTCTAGGAGTATGTGGCTATTTAAATTTAAACTAGTTAAAATTAAGTTAGAAATTTAGTTCCACTGGGCATGGTGGCTCATGTGTGTAATCCCAGCACTTTGGGAGGCCAGGGCGGGTGGATCACCTGAGGTCAGGAGTTCGAGTCCAGCCTGACCAACGTGTAGTAGAGACGAAACCCCATCTCTACTACAAATACAAAAAGTAGCCGGGCGTGGGGTGCATACCTGTAATCTCAGCTACTTGAGAGGTTGAGGCAGTAGAATCACTTGAACCTGGAAGGTGGAGGTTGCAGTGAGCTGAGATTGTACCACTGCAAATACAGAACATTTCCATCAGCACAGATTGATGTAGGAACAGAGGGAGGAGGGTCTTATGAAATGAGGCAGAGTAGTATTAGGTTGGTGCAAAAGTAATTGCTTTCAATGGCAAAAACCACAATTACTTTTGCACCAACCTATAGAAAGGGGTCCTGTCATGTATGCCTTGTAGACCTTCAAGATTTTAAGATTGTTTTGGGAGCTTTTAGAGAGTTTTAAGTTGAATTGAGGTAAGGTGGGGCCCGTGTGTGTGTGTGTGTGTGTGTGTGTGTGTGTGTGCGCGCGTGCATGCGTGTGCATGCAACATGATCTTACTCATTTTTGTTTGTAGAGACAGGACCTCAGCAGGTTGCCAGGCTGGTCTCAAACTCCTGGCTTCAAGCAGTCCTCCCCCTGCAGCCTACCAGAGTGCTGGAATTTACAGATGTGAGCCACTGTGCCTGGGTTTGCTTTTTGTTTTGTTTTAAAGATCTTATTTTAAAAAAGAGATCACTGCCCTTTGGAGAAGGAATTACAATTTTTTTTTTTTTTTTTTTTTTTAGTGAGATAATCTGGGTGAGAAACAGTCAGAGCTTACACTAGAATGATGGCTTTGGCAGTGGGGAGCAGTGAGTGGATTTGTTTTTACCTAAAAAAACTATGTTTTTTTGGTAAAAGTGAAAGAACTTGCTCATGATGTGGGTACATGAGGCTTGAGGAAAAGAGAGAATGAAAGAGTGACTGTTAGGGAAAGACCGAGGGAGAATGTGGTTGGTTGGTATGCATTTGGATTGCTAATCCAACGTTCTGTTTCCGTTGTATAGGTGTGATAGAATTTGAATATGTGTCCCCCTTATTGTAATTTGTAATTCCTAATTGTTAGAGGTAGGGCCTGGTAGGAGGTAGGGTAGTGAGTGAGTTCTTGCAGTATCTGGTTGTTTAAGTGTACAACACCACCTCCCCCCACTCCCACCT
>NW_012118487.1:4507163-4520777 GCF_000951035.1 Colobus angolensis palliatus | reverse complement strand
TCCCCCCACTGCCACCCTCTGTCTTGTTCCTGCTCTGGCCATGTGACGTGCCTGCTCCTCTTTTGCCTTCCACCATAATTGTAAGCTTCCTGAAGCTCTTCCCAGAAGCTGAGCAGGTGACTGGGACCATGCTTTCTGTATAGCCTGAAGAAGCCATAGGTCCAATTAAACCTCTTTTCCTTATAAATTACCCCATTTCAGGTGTTTCTTTATAGCAATGCAAGAAATACAAGGTGTGAGACCCCTATGAAGACATACAAATAGAGAAATCTAGTAGACACCCAGATATAGAATCTGTTGTTCAGGAGACAGCTCAGAGCTAGAGATACTAAATTTGGTTTGTACATAGGTAGTATTTGAAGTTGTGGGATGGGATGAGATTACTGGAAGAGAGGAAAAGGTGAGGTTCCAGGATTGAGCCTTGAGACATGGCAATATTTTTTGTGAAATCTTGTTTCAGCTAAGATGGTTTATTTGTTTTTACTGGAACATATCTTTGTTTTTTCTTCCAACTTTTATTTCAGGTTCACAGAGTACACACGTGGATTTGTTATGGGGGTAAATAGTGTGTTGCGGGGGTTTGGTGTACAAATTATTTCATCACCCGGCTAATAAACATAGTACCCGTAGGTTGTTTGTTTATTTTTGAGACAGAGTCTCACTCTGTTGCCTAGGCTAGAGTGCAGTGGCAAGATCTCTGCTCACTGCAACCTCTGCCTCCCAGGTTCAAGCGATTGTTGTGCCTCAGCCTCCTAAGTAGCTGGGAATACAGGCGTGCTCCACCATACCCAGCTAATCCCCATAGGTAGTTTTTTGATCCTCACCCTCCTCCCACCTTCCACTCTCAAAAAGACTGTGATGTCTATTGTTCCCTTTTAGCTTCCATGTGTACTCAATGTTTAGTTCCTACTTACAAGTGAGAGCATGCGGTATTTGGTTTTCTATTCCTGTGTTAATTTGCTTAGGATATGGCCTCCAGTTCCATCCATGTTGTTGCAGAGATCGTGATTTCATTCTTTTTTATGGTGCATAGTATTCCATGGTGTATATGTATCACATTTTCTTTATCCAATCTACGCTTGAAGGGCATTTAGGTTGATTCTATGTCTTTGCTATTGTGAATAGTGCTGCAGTGAACATAAATGTGCATGTGTCTTTATGGTAGAATGATTTGTATTCCTGTGGGTATATACCCAGTAAAGGGATTGCTGGGTTGGATGGCAGTTCTGTTTTAAGTTCTTTGAGAAATCTCCAAACTGCTTTCCACAGTGGCTGAACTAGTTTACATTCCTACCAGCAGTGTTTAAGCATTCCCTTTCCTCCGTAACCTGGCCAGCATCTTTTGACTTCTTCCTAATAGCCATTTTGACTGGTGTGAGATGGTATCTCGTTGTGGTTTTTATTTGCATTTCTCTAATGATCAGTGATGTTGAGAATTTTTTCATATGCCTTCTTTTGAGAAATGTCTGTTCATGTCCATTGCCCATTTTTTATGGGGTTGTTTTTTGCTTGTTGATTTGTTTGTGTTCCTTATAGATTCTGGATATCAGACCTTTGTCAGATGCATAGTTTGCATATATTTTCTCCAATTCTGTAGGTTACTCTGTTGATAATTTCTTTTACTGTGCAGAAACTCTTTAGTTTAATTAGGTCCCATTTGTAGGTTTTCGTTTTTGTTGCAGTTGCTTTTGGCATCTTTGTCATGAAATCTTTGCCAGGGCCTACATCCAGAATGGTATTTCCTAGGTTTTCTTCTAGGGTTTTTATAGTTCCAGGTTTTACATTTAAGTCTTTAATCCAGCTCTAGTTGATTTTTGTATATGGTATAGGAAGGGGTCCAGTTTCAGTCTACTGCATATGGCTAGCCAGTTAACCTAGCACCTTTTATTGAATAGGGAGTACTCTCCCCATTGTTCATTTTTGTCAACTTTGTCAAAGACCAGATGGTGGTAGGTGTGTGACTTTCTCGTTTCTCTGACCTGTTCCATTGGTGTATATGTCTGTTTTTGCACCATTCACTGGAGCATATCTTAAACTTTTCACCACTGTGCTAAAGATGATGATGATGACAAGTACCATAAGTTATGTGAAGAGCCTTTCATTTATTTATCTCAAGCTTCATGAGGGCAGGTATTGTGTCTGTCTTGTTCACTATTGTATTCCAATGCTCAGCTTTGTCCTAGCTCTTAGTAACTATTGAATAAGAGAAACTTTGATAGTTACCATTATTATTTCCATTTTAGGAAACTGAGACTCAAGAGGTTTAAGTGACTTGTCTAAGGGCACAAAGCTGTTAAGTGGTGGTGGAACTCAAGCATGTCTGCTTGACTTCCAGGCTGTGCATCTAACAAGGTACTGCCTTTGATTACTGCTAGGAAGGGCCTTTGGCCTCCTCCCTGGGTTTGGAAGATATAGCCTCCTTCAGGGTTTAGCTGAAGTTTCATCACTTAAAGTTTGCCTTAACAACTTAGCCACATATACATAATCTTCCAGTGCTTAATTCTTATGCTACCTGTTTTTAACATCTGTATTAAAACTGCATGTGTACTGTATTTTGACTCCTTGAATTAAGCTATTACTTTTTCAGAATTTATTTTTTATTTTTCCAAACTAGGTTATAGGCTCTGTTAAGTCACGCACAATATTATTTATTTATCCTGCCTTGCAGGATACCCAGTACAATGTCTTGTGGATATTAGTTGCTCAAATAAATCCTAATTTGATTCTGTTGCCTTGTTCCAGTGTTTTCAGTTCTTTTAGAGGCTGAGATCTATATGCTATAAATCCTCTTCATTGCTGTCCTGTCTCTGGTTCTAAAAGCGGTTTGATGTTGTACCGTAACTTCTCCCAATCTAGGCTTCTGTGGAACCATCTCCTTTTCAAATGTGCCACTTACACCATCTGCACTTCTGCATATCCCCTCCCTTTTTGAGACAAGTTGAACTGATCATGAAAGATTGAGAATTTTCAAAGTGATAAAGTGGAGTTCCAGCTCTTCCACATTCTTTTCTATAGTGCTCTTTCATTGATTTAAACCCTGGTGGGTATCTACGATAATCCAAGAAAGCCTTGATTTTACCACAAACATGTAAATTACAAAACTTTATCTTTTTTTTTTTTTTTTTTTTTTTTAAAAACAAAGAGACAAGGTCTTGTCTCACTATGTTGCCCAGGCTGGTCTCGAACTCTTGTACATAAGGGATCCTCCTGCTTCAGCCTCCCAAAGTGCTGGGATTACAGGTGTGAGCCCCCATGCCCAGCCCTCAGACCTTGATTGGGGATCTTTTTTTTTTTTGAGATGGAGTTTCACTCTGTCGCCCAGGCTGGAGTGCAATGGTGTGATCTGGGCTCACTGCAACTGCCGCTTTGCGGGTTCAAGTGATTCTCCTGCTTCTGCCTCCCAAGTAGCTGGGACTTTAGGCTCGTGCCACCACGCTCGGCTAATTTTTGTATTTTTAGTAGAGACAGGGTTTCACCATGTTGGCCAGGCTGGTTTTGAACTGCTGACCTTGTGATCCACCCGCCTTGGCCTCCCAAAGTGCTGGGATTACAGAAGTGAGCCACCGCACCTGGCCAGTTATGGATAGTTTTTACCTCTACTCTTATAGTCCAGCCTCAGTCTTAGAGGAAAGATAATTTCTTTCAGTCAATGGCCACGTTATAGTTTGCTTTAAACTGCTTAGATTTGGATTCAGGGTGAAGAGCCTTCATAAATAGGAAGTGGTAGAAATTCAGAGGGCACGTGGCATGTTTTTGATGTACTTATGCTGTGAAACTTACCTGGAAGTGTACAAGCAGTTACTAAACTATGGTTAAAGAGGAATCTTTTCATTTGTACATTCCTTATCCCTTGTTACAGGTTGCTGCACTTTGTTTTTCTGTCTTTACGGTAGCTGGAAATATGTTGTATATCTGATTCTGTGTTTTCCTGTGTTTCTCCATTTGACTTGGTTTGAGAGCCAAGTTTGTGGATTTTAATTAAATGCCTAGATTATGCATGTGAAACATCTTTTGTTCTATGTTGCTATGAGCAACAATTGTTAAAATTAACTTTTTTTTTCTTTTTTAGGAAATGTGGACAAATATATGAATCTTAACAGATTTTTAAAAAATCATCATTTAGCATTGTGAGTGTTCTGCCTATAAAATCAATTGTTACTATGACCATAATTATCATGGTGAAGGGAGGAATGCAGTAGAAGTGAATAATCATCAGACACGTTGACAAAACATTCCTAAAATACTATTCAAATGAGGAAAGACATTATGGGGCTGCAGCCGAGTAGCCAAGCATTGAGTCCTTTTAGCCAGTTGTCTGACCGGGTTTACTATTGTGACCAAAAAGAAGCTGTGTGTAGTGGTTTGCATAGAAGGGCCATGATTTATCTGAAATATCTCAACTTTTTTTTTTTTTTTTAATCCTGTCTCTCATCCTCCCCTGACAACACTTTACCTCATTCTTAAAGACTCCTTTTGTCCTGATGGTGTTTGTTTCATTGCTTTCCTCCGTACTCCAGTCTAAATTTTACTGACTCCTAGTGATTGCTTAGACTTGCTATTTGATTCTGTTGTGTGACTTTTGATTATACTCCTTTGTGCTATTTAAACTAGCAGTGTTTACCTAAATTAGTGGTGGTAGTGAAGGACACAGGTTGGCTCATTTGAATGAAAATCAAGAGCATTGCCCTGGCCCTGCCGTTGAGACAGGTTTCCATGAATTCCCTCTCCAGAGGGGCAGTAGGAATTTGGCTGGACTACGGAAGTCACTTCCCCAGTTAAAGGCATGTAGTCTGGGAATGACTTAGTTTAAGGATATATAGTGATAATGTAATTAATTCTCCCACTGAGAATATAGGATGGAGTGAAGAGATGCCCTTTGTCCTCTTCCTCCGTTCTCGCCTCTTCTTCAGCTCACTATTGAGAATGAACCCTGAAGCACTTGTCCTTTATACAGTTAGCAAGAAGAAAGCATGACTTGCTTCTTAAGATTTTGGAAGAACCTGCTGGGTGCCTCACTTCAAGAGGGGTATAAAGCCCCTCCTCATATTTGCTTCTGTGTGTAACCATGCACGTTGCCCATGTATGTTGGAAAACAGCGACTTTTTTTAAAAAAATAAAAGTTTAATTTTAAAAACTTAAATTGGCCTTTTTTGTTTTTGTTTTTATTAAGATGTCAGTTTTGAAAACACAGGTATAACTTAGGATATTAATTCCAAAAGATATTCTGAATTATGGGTGGGAACTTAAAATGAGCACATAGTATATTTGAGATGGATATTCATTTAACCTATTGATGAAAGGTTTTTATGTGTAAATCATGGAAGACCATGTCTCTTATGTACTACATTCCTTTTCTTTCCATGATTTTCAGTTCTTCTGTCAGCCTTTAACCCCTGAATTCTTTACTCTGATATACATCCATAGTGGTAATTATGTGATTGTTAAACAGTTCATTCACTTAAATTTATTTGTTGTTGGGTTTTTTAAATAGCCACAATGGAAATGGAAATCATTTAAACAACTGGTTTCATCAAGATATCAGAAGGGATATCCTAGCTGTAGATATGAAAAATTAACCTTTACAAGTATAGAAAGGATGTTTTGCTACTTTACGATTAAGTTAATAATTTAGGAAAGCTGGTATCCTTTTTGGCCTTGTAGAGGAAAATGAGGAATCAGTTAGTTGGAAAACCAGTTATTTAAAAATTTTCAACGTGAACTGCCTGAAAGAGAATGCATATAAATTTTATTGAAAAACACCTTTATTTATGTTAATTAAATCATAGCATATAGAATCAAATACTGTGAATTGATAACAAAGAAAGATGTATTAGTGCTCAAATACAAAGATCTCCACTATGATTATGTTTGTGTTAAAACGCATGTACACAGATTGATGCCGACATTTATGAACTGGAACCATTTTGAACAAGGCATCTTTATTAGTGGCTGCTTCTGGGGAGTAAGACTGTAGACTAGGAGAACAACTTGGAGTTTATGGAGTTACTTTTTGGTTCACTTGAAATGATTTTGTGTGTACTATACTGTTTTAGAACTTTAATTTAAATGAAAATTCCCTTTATAGAGAAGAAAATGTTCAAATATTCACATTTGTAACTACAGAGAAAATAGAAGCATTTGTTAAAATCATGATATTCCCTAAATTTCTGTTAATATTTAATATTATTTAATTTTACCTTTAATTTTGGGGAAATTCTCTTAAATTTTGGTATAAGTTGGATGTGAACAATAAAATACATTTATTTAATTAATAATGGGTCTTTGCTTTGTGGCCCAGGCTGGAGTGCAGTGGTGCGATCTTGGCTGACTGCAGCCTTGACCTCCTGAGCTCAGGCAGTTCTCCTGCATTGGCCTCCCAAAGTGCTAGGCTCGCAGGCATGAGCCACCATGCCCAGCCAGAACACATTTTAAAAAGTAACATTGTGGCCAGGAGGGGTGGCTCACGCCTGTGATCCCAGCACTTTGAGAGGCTGGCAGATTGCTTGAGCCCAGGAGTTTGAGACCAGCCTGAGCAACATGTCGAAACCTTGTCTCTACATGTGCACCTGTAGTCCAGCTACTTGGGAGGCTGAGGTGGGAGGGTCACTTGACTGTGGGAAGTCAAGGCTGCAGTAAGCTATAATGGTGATCCTGCCACTGCACTCCATCCTGGGCAACAGATAGAGACTGTCTAAAAAAAAAAGTGATATTGTGGAGGAAAATAATTAAATTGTTGACATGTAATTTTCTGTGATGATTGTTGTGCTAAGAGAGTTTGGGTATTCTTTATCTGAAATGCTTGGGACCAGAAGTGTTTCAGATTTTGGATTTTTTTTTTTTTTAATTTTGGAATATTTGCATTATATACTTCCCAGTTGAGCATCCCTAAACCCAAAATCCAAAATTCATAATGCTCCAGTGAGCAATTTCCTTTGAGTGTTATGTCGGCTTTCAGAAGTTTCAGATTTTGGAGTATTTTGGATTTTGGATTTTCAAATTAGGGATACTCAACCTAACAGAGGTGGGTCAGAGGTATATAAATTTATAGTTTTGATAGATTGTTTCAAATTGCTCTTCATGGAGGTTGTACCAATGTATATTCCCAGTAACCCATGAATTTGTGCCTGCTCCCCACACTTTGTCAAGCATTATATTTCAAAATAGTTTATATTTTTTATATTTAAGAGAAATGCAAATTATAACTACAATGAAATAGCATTTTTCACCTATTAAGAGTGAGGTTGAATGGTTTTTCACTTATTAAGAGGCATTTTTTTCTGTGAACTAGATTTCATATTCTTTACTCTTTATTTTTGTTGGAAAGTTGCTCTTTTCTTACTGATTTATAAATGTTATTTATGTATTAGGCAAATAATAAAATCAGTGGGGCAAGAATGGATTATTTAATAAATGGTGCTGGTACAATAGGCCATCTATTAATATATTAAAAATAAAATTCAGATCCCTATGCCTTCCCACACACAAAAATTGTACATCGATTTATGCCTAAAATCAACAAAGAGAAACAGATTTTAAGCTATTAGAAAATTATAGGTGAATGGATATCTGTATTTCATAGTAGTGGACTACAGTAAAATTAAAACTCTGACGTGACAACAGGCATAAATTAAAGACAAAAGGGATATGTTTGCATATAATCAATAAAAAGTTAGTGTCCTGAATGACTAAAGATCTGTATTTTATTTTTATTTTTATTTTTTTGTGACAGAGTCTCACTCTGTTACCCAGGCTGGAGTGCAGGTATGATCTCAGCTCACTGCAGCCTCCGCCTTCCAGACTCAAGCGATTCTTGTGCCTTAGCTTCCTGAGTAGCTGGGATTACAGGCATGCACCACCACCCCTGGCTAATTTTGTGTTTTTAATAGTGATGGGGTTTCACCATGTTGGCCAGGCTGGTCTTGAACTCCTGGCCTCAAGTGATTCACCCCCCTCGGCCCCCCAAAGTGCTGGGATTACAGGCGTGAGCCACCGTGCCTGGCCGAGATCTGTATTTTAATAAGTAAATGAGAAAGAAGAAAATGGGGTAAAAGTAGCAACCAGTTCTCAGAAGAGAACAGAATGATCAATGAATATATGGAAAGATCTCAATTTCATTAGAGGTAATAGAAATGCAGATGAAAACTGCAATGAAATACCATTTCATTTCCATGAAATTTACCAAAATTAATAAGCCTAACAACATCAGGTATGGAGAGGATGTAGGGAAATAGGAACTTTAATCATTGTCGATAGGAGTGTGAGTTGATTATTACTACTAAGGAGAGCCGTTGGCACAATGTATGTCAGGTTAAACATTTGCATCCTGTTCAGCTCAGGATTCCATTTGTATATCCTAGAGAAACTCTTGCATGTGTGTTCAAGTAAGTTCCATCGTAGCTTAATTTGTAAAAGCAAAAAATTTTGAACAATACAAATGTCTGTCAGTGGGAGATTCTATTAAATGATTTTTATGGTTTAATTATAGAGTGCTATACAGCTGTTAAAATAAACTAACTAGAATCTTGCTACAAATACCAACATAGACAAATCTCAGTGATGGTGTTTAGAGAAACACAGCAAGTTTCAGGGGTGTGTGTGTATGTGTGTGTGTGTGTGTATATTTCATGTAAAATTTAAAACCCCACAAAACTAAGGTATATAGCATTTATGGATACATACATAGGTGGTCAAGATTTTAAAACATGAATGCTCTACCCCAGCAGCAGGATAGTGATTGTCTCTGGGGAAGGAAGAGTGTAGGGAGGTCTAGGTCTATCCTGAAAGATATCTACAGTTCTTTATTTTTTAAATCCGATGGCAAATGTAGCATAATATCATTTCTTAAATCTTGGTGTTATAGACAAACATGTTTATTTGCCTTCATATTTTTTGACATATATTAAATATACATTTTGAATTTTCCACATGCCTTTTCACTATATATAGTTTGTGCTTTATACTATTAATATGATGAATTTTATTAATACATTTAAATTTAAAAGATTTCCTAATTTTGATATGAAGCTGGATTCTATTTGTTATTTTTTTTTAGGATTTTTACATTAATATTTGTGAGAGTAGTCTAGTTTTATTTTCCTCCTCTTTTGATGCCTTGTTTACCAGATTTTGGTTGTAATATTATGCTGACTTCCTAAAAAAATTTGGAACTTTCATTCTTCTCCATGTTTTGGAACAATTTAAGTATCACTGGAATTAAATATGTTCCTGCAGTTTGGTAGAATTCACATGTATAGATTATGAGATCTTGTACTTTTTCTGGGAGGGGGGTTGTTCTTGTTGATAGCCATATGGATACCCAAACAGTTACCTGTTAGTTATCTATTTGGTAGCAGATAACTGTTTCAGGATCTATATGGCTGATTTTCTCATCTTCAGGGGTCAGTTTGGTATTTACATTTCCTGGAAAAAAATCTTCAGTGTTTTCAAATTTTATTAGACAAGATCATCCTTTAATGTTCTTTTCTTTTCTACTGTAACTGCAATCGTTTTCCTGTTCTCATTTATAACTTTGTGTATTTGTGCTATTTTCTTTTTTTTTTTCCTTTCTCTAGTTTAGGTTACCTAACTTCTCAGTTATTTGGGTATTTTTTTCTTAAAGTAACCAGCTCTTGGACTTATGAATACAAATGACTCTTTTTCTAATTTGGTACTTTATGCTTTTGTCTTTATTTTTTCCTTCTGCTTTTTCTTTTTTTTTTGGTTTTTGTTTTTTGTTTTGCTGAGATTACAGGCATGAGCCACCATGCCCAGCCTGCAGATCTTTTTTTTTTGAGAAGGAGTCTTGCTCTGTTGCCCAGGCTGGAGTGCAGTGGCATGATCTTAGCTCACTGCAACCTCCGCCTCCCGGATTCAAGCAATTCTCCTACCTCAGCCTCCCGAGTAGCTGAGATTACAGGTACCCACCACCATGCCTGGCTAATTTTTTGTATTCTTAGTAGAGATGGGGTTTCACCATGTTGGCCAGGCTGGTCTTGAACTCTTGACCTCGTGATCTGCCTGCTATGTTGTGATTTTGTTATCTTGTACTTATCAGTTTTGAATTATTTATTCAGAGCTTATAATCTATGGTAGCTCAGACTCCTCCACAAAAGCATGGAAATGATTAGACACACTACATTTTTCTGATGGAATGTGTAGCCAAAGAAATTGTCCCAAAAGCAGGAAGCATTCCCAGTTCTCACCATTGCCAGGGTGTTTGGAGGGGACCCAAGGCTATGAAGGCTGCTTATAATGTGTGAGACTGATGCAGGGATAACGGCTGGAGTTACAGGCTTTCCTTCAGGACTTCTTCATGTCCACGGTGCCTCAGGGATGGAAGCTCAGGGATGTATCAAATAAGGCCTGTTTCCTGGAGTGAAGATGCAGGTGCATCCTCGGTTTTTACGGGTTCAGTTTGCAGGTGACTCAGTTCAAGGGTACCATGAAATCTGCTTTCAGGTGCTGTGTTCAAATTACCTGACACATATTTCTAGCTATATATAGGTGCTCCCTGACATCTGTTCTGTTTTGGTATTGTAGCTATCATTGCTTATAGCTTATAGTTATTGTAATACTTTAAGTAAATTATTTATCATTTACAAAAATGAATGTTAAAAAATTTTCAAAAATGCTATTTCTAGCAAAAAACATGAGGACTCCTTTGCTTCAATTAAATGCTTGTTTGATTTAAGCCAGTTGTCTCTGTGTTCCGTTGTGAAAGAAAATGAAAAAGATTTAGTTTGGTATTGCATTGTGTAATACTGGGTCTAAAGTTTTATAATATTGTCTAGTCTTCTTGCTCCTGCCAGCCCCCATATAACATTAAGCCCTTTGAAAACTCTTCATACTCAACTTAGTATGCTTTTTTAGGAACTGTTTTAATATCAAAGTAGAAAACTCCATACAGTCTTTGAGTTTACTTGAGTCTGTAGGTGTTTTATTTATCTTCAGTGTTCCAGAAGAATTCATGCTCATTCCCATGTTCCTCTCTCCATGTTAGAAGGGAGAAGACATCCCTCATTCCCAGCTGCACGGCACTGAAGGCCTCTAGGACTGTTTAATGAACACACACAGTTGGTGAAATGAGAAGGATTGGCCTTGTTCATGTCCACGGCTAGACTAGGGTGAGGCAAGGCATCTCACTAAGGAAAGGCCCGGGGTGCAGAATTTAAGGAGGCACTTACTCTGCCATGCGTATAGATGCAAGGTCAGCATGGCATAACCCTTAGAACAAGTGCCGCTTAATGTTGTGCCTTAGGACCCTGGCTTGCCTTACCCTGGTCCTGGCCTGGTTGAGTTCCTCCATGTGTCCACTCTTTCCTCCTTCTGCAGACTCTCTCTTAGCCTGTTTATTCTCAAAGTAACTAGGAAACCACTGCAGTGTTCATTCGGGTATTGAGATAAATTTTGTCCACTGCTGATAGAACTGGGTGAGAACAAGTTATTATTATGGATTGTTTGAGAGGTAATGTCAGTGCTTCTCTCCCTGGATTGCGTATTTAAAGACAGTCTTGCTACTGAGAGCTTGTTCCTAAAGCCAGTCCTCTGGGATCCTGTTATGGCAGAGAAGGTTATCAGATGCAATGACATCCTGGTTCTCAACTCAGCAGGCATCATGGGGCTTCTCAAATATCTAATACTTGCCCCCAAATATGACTTGGGTGATAGATATGTGTTCTTTCTATCCACTGTTGTCATTTTCGTGGCAAATAACACTAGGGGGTTCTTAGGAATAGGAGAGGACTCTTGTAGATCAAGTGGCAGCAGAGTTTCCTTAGCATTTTCCAAAACCTACATATTTTACTTTCAGGTCAAAGGATAGATTAGTTTTTACATCAAACCTAGTAGAGTGAATATGAAGAAGAAGAACTGTGATTTGGAGAGTCTTTTGTGGACTATGTATGCACACACACTGGTTTATTTTATTTTATTTATTTTTTTGAGACAGCATCTTGCTCTGTCACCTAGACTGGAATCATAGCTCACTGCACCCTCCACCTCCTGGCTCAAGTGATCTTTCTGCCTCAGCCTCCTGAGTAACTGGGACTACAGGTGCAAGTCACCATGCCCAGCTATTTTTTTTTTTTTTTTAAAGAGATAGAGTCTCACTGTGTTGCCCAGACTGGTCTCAAACTCCTGGGCTCAAGCAATCCTCCTGCCTCAGCCTCCCAAAGTGCTGGGTTTATAAGCATAAGCCACCATGCCTAGCTAGGAAGGAGACCTTTTGATGAAGAAGGGGTCAAAGTCATGAGAATTACAAATGTCACTGGAAAGCAGAATTGGTTTGCAAAGGAAAGGTGAAGATGAAGAGTTTGACCTTAAGCATGTTAAATAATAAGGTAATATATTTCTGATGATTCAAATATTAAACGTATAAAATGATTCCTTAAAGAAAGCACGAAGAAAAATAGATGAATAATCTTCAAACAGAGAAGGCCTTTCTAGGCATTTTATAAAACCCAGAAGCATAAAATACTGGGAAATTTAATTAATAAAAATTCATGTTCATGCCACAACACAGATGGACCTCAAGGACATTATACTAAGTGAAATAAGCCAGACAGAGAAAGAAAAATATTGCATGATCTCACTTATATGTGGAATCTTTAAAAACAAAAAGTCAAATATATTTATGGAAATTGAAACAGTGGTTATCAGGGATGAGCTAGGGGCTAGCAAATGGGGAGATGTAGATTCAAGGATACAAAGTAGAAGATATGGAGGATGAGCATGTCTAGAGACCTAACTACAACATGAGGACTACAGTTAATTATA
The DNA here is from genome assembly GCF_000951035.1 of Colobus angolensis palliatus. Lineage (NCBI taxonomy): Eukaryota > Metazoa > Chordata > Mammalia > Primates > Cercopithecidae > Colobus > Colobus angolensis. The sequence goes on along the minus strand of NW_012118487.1, from coordinate 4,508,003 downwards.
GTGCATTATATTTGGGATTTTTGCTAAATGAGTAGATTGTAGCTGCTCTTGCCCCCACCAAAAAAGGGGGGATAACTATGTGAGGTGATAGATGTGTTCATATGCTTCACCATAGTGACCATTTTACTATCTATACATTATATACCTTAAATGTATACAATTTTTTAATTCAAAACATGAAACTATAAACACCCATAAAATCTACATTGAAAACATATATATATATTAACATATTACAAAGGGCCAACTGTCCTAATTATTTAAGAGCTTTTTACAGATCATAAGAGGCATCCAATTTAAATATAAGAGACATTTTCCAAGGAAACTATGAGAACAATCCAATCTAATAAAGAAATGTACATTATACTAAGTGAAATTAGTATAAGGTCTTGGGTCTAGGAGTTCAAGACCAACCTGGGCAACATAATTAGGCCCCCATCTCTGGGAAAAAAAATAAAAAAGGCCAGGTGCTGTGGCTCACACCTGTAATCCCAGCACTTTGGGAGGCTGAGGCGGGCAGATCATGAGGTTAGGAGTTCGAGACCAGCCTGGCCAATATGGTGAAACCCCCGTCTCTACTAAAAATACAAAAATTAGCCGAGTATGGTGGCGCTTGCCTGTAGTGCCAGCTACTCAGGAAGCTGAGGCAGAAGAATTGCTTCAACTCGGGAGGCAGAGGTTGCAATGAACCAAGACCATACCACTGCACTGTAGTCTTGGTGACAGAGCGAGACTGTCTCAAAGAAAGAAGAAGAAGAAGAAGAAGAAGGAGAAGGAGAAGGAGAAGGAGAAGGAGAAGGAGAAGAAGGAGGAGGAGGAGGAGAAGAAGAAGAAGAAGAA
>NW_012118487.1:4483932-4506919 GCF_000951035.1 Colobus angolensis palliatus | reverse complement strand
AAGAAGAAGAAGAAGAAGAAGAAGAAGAAGAAGAAATGCTCGGGAGTCTGAGGTGGGGAGGATTGCTTGAGCCTAGTGAGTGGAGGTGGCAGTGAGTTGTGATTGTGCCTGCATACCAGCCTGGGCAACAGAGCAAGATCCTGTCTTAAAAAAAATCAAAATGTCTCTTTTTGCGGCTCTTCTATAAGACATCCTCCTTGTTCTTCACCTTAATCATTTACTTTCTACTTGTTTTTTGATTGTGACTTCCAACCCCTTAAAAATGGGTGTTTTTCAGAATTCTGGGTAGGTAGGGGCCATTTATCTTGCTACTGTTATATAATCAGGGCCAGCACAATGCTTGACACATGTGAAAAGCTGTATTTATTAAATGAATGGATGAATGTACCTCTGTTCTTGTCTTCCAACTGTTTTCAGGATTTTCCACATTGGTATTCAGATGTTGCCTCCAAAATAATGTGTCCCAGAACAATCTTATGCAATAGATGTAGTGTATCTGAACAAAGTATTTATAGCATTATCATGAAGAACGTAGTGAAATGTAGCCTTTTAGTTAGGCATACTAGTAATTGAGTGATTTATTATATAAGTACTGTATTGCCTGGTGGACATATAAAGGGAAAGGACTTAAAAGTTTTAATTGATTATTTGGCTCTACATAAGCAGAGTGTGACCTGATTTTTGAAAATGCTAAGGTGATTTCATATGATCAGAAGAATAAGTTTTTTTTACTTGACACTATACCTGAAATATTGTGTTTGGTTTAGGGATAGCAGTTACTTGGAGTTCGTTTACAACTAACGGCTTAAAGAGTGGTGAAGGGACTGGAAATTATGTCACAGGAGGAATGGTTGGTGGAAAGGTGAATACTTAGCCTGAAGAAGATAATTTTTTGGGGGGAAGGGTATCTCTTATGACTGGATGATGATGTAAATTATTGTTCAAACCAGGGCTCTTTGAGACTGAAGGTCAGCACTGTCTGTACTTATCCTGGGATGATGGGCATGGACTAGGACTATCTCAGCAAATGGAAACATGGTTACCTACTTATCTTCAAATATTTCAAGGTCTGTCTTGTGAAAGAAAGATCAGACCTCATTTATGGGAGATTTAGGACCAGCGGACACAACTACAAGAAGACCTGCATCTTTTTCCTTAGAACAAGCCATAATCCAGTTCTTCGGTTGTTGAAGAATGGAAGGGGGGCTGCCTTACAAAGTGGTATGTTTCTCATCACTGTTGATGCCAAGAATCCGTATAGTTGTTCTAAGTCTTGATAATGTACAGGTTAGGTGAATCGATTTGTACCAATCCATCAAATGTTTGGGTATTTTATTCTTTTCAGGTACTATGCAGATGTCCATGTCCTTATTACATTTAGTTTAACCATTTGAATACTTCTGGCCTTTTACTAGGGAAAGTTAGAATCCATGTCTTTGATGGCTTTTGTGATAGCTCTACGTCTGCAGTCATTTGATACTTACACCAGCTGCACGACTCGTCCATTTTGTCTTACAGCACAGCTCCCTCTTTTCTGTTCAGCAGAGTGCAGGGCTGTTGTGTTTTCTGTCTCTGGCCTTTTTCTTCACTTTCAGCATCTGCCCTTCTTTTGCCTAGAAATGTAAGTGTATGCTCTTATTTGGTGTAACACTCTTCTTTATTCCTATCTTTTTTTTTTTTTTTTTTGAGGCAGAGTCTCGCTCTGTCGCCCAGGCTGGAGTGCAGTGGCGCGATCTCAGCTCCCTGCAAGTTCCACCTCCCAGGTTCACGCCATTCTCCCGCCTCAGCCTCCAGAGTAGCTGGGACTACAGGCGCCCGCCACCACATCCGGCTAATTTTTTGTATTTTTAGTAGAGACAGGGTTTCACCGTGTTAGCCAGGATGGTCTTGATCTCCTGACCTCGTGATCCTCCCGCCTTGGCCTCCCAAAGTGCTGGGATTACAGGCGTGAGCCACCGCGCCCGGCCATTCCTAAGTATCTTTAAATTAAAAAAAAAAAAAAAAATGATGTGTGGCTGGGTTTTCATGCGAAACAAAAGGTGTTTATTTTGATCTTCATGGCAGAGTAGTTAAAGGGACGCAAACTTTGGATCTGTTGAGTTTGTACTGTGAGTGCTGTGGTCTTTCCTTGGCTTCCATAGGGCACTGATTATGTACTTGATTCTTTGGTAGCTTATTTAGTCCTTAACAGCAACTCTAAGAGGTAGACGTGACTGTTTCCACTTTTTAAAGAGGGTTAGAAAGGTTAAATAATCTGTCTGAGGTGACCTAGCCAGGAGGTATGTAAGCTGGATGTGAGCCCAGTTTTTTCATTTGTCCACATATTTATTCGTTCGGCCACTGTCTGAGTGCTTGCATTGTGCCAGGCATCATGCCAGGTCCTGTCTGCGTCTCTGGATTCGTACATAACGAGTCACCTTCTTCTTTCCCTGCAAATACACACTCTAGTCACATTGGGCATTTTCCTTTACCTTCTGAAAAAAGACTCAAAATGTACTATTTAAATGTTAAATCTCATCCGAAAAGTACTTTCACAGCAACATTTAGACTAGTGTTTGATCAAATATCCGGGTACTGTGTCCTAGCCAGTTTGACACATAAAGTGAACTGTCACTGCAGTCAAGACAGTATGGTATTTGTGAAAGTTAGATATAGATCAGTGAGACATAATAAAAAATCTGGAGATAGACCCACACAATTATGGACATGTGATTTTCGAGAAAGCTCAAATGCTGTTTAATGAAGAAAAGTTACTCTTTTTAACAAATGGTATTGGACATCTATATGCAGAAAACAAACCCCCATGTAAACTTCACATTTTATTTGGAAATTAACTCAAAGCTGATCATATATATCAATGTAAAATATAAAATTATAATTTTATAAATCTTATAATTTTATAAATTTTAGAAAATACATTAGAAAAAATCTTCATGACTTTCTGTTGGGCAAAGAGTTATTAGACATGACACTAAAGCAGGATTCATGAAAGGAAAAATGGTAATTGAGACTTCATCAACATTAAATACTTTTGTGAATGATGCTGCTAAGAAAACGAGGTTGAGCATATTTTTGTATGTTTATAGGCCATTTGTTTCCCTTTTCTTTGAAATTCCTGAATGGGGTTTTTGTTTTTTCTTGTTTGTTCATCTTCTTATTGGTTTGTTAATGTTTTATTGATTCTTACAAGTTCCTTAATTATTTAGGAAGCAAATCTTTGTGAGTTCTGTGTGCTGCAAATATCTTCTACTTTATTGCTTGTTTTTAAACTGTCTTTGTGGAGATTTGGATGAATGGCAGTTCCAAAGTTAATATAGTCAGCTTTGTGCATCTTCTTTCTCATTTGTGCTTGTGCATTTTGTTTCTTGTGTATCCTGAGGTCATGATGTCTTATACTACATTATCTTTGCAAAGCTTTAGAGATTTGCCTTTTATATTTGGGGTCTTCAAATCACTAGGATTTGATTTGTGAGTATGGGTTATAGGATGAGACCAATTTCATTTTTTTTCTCCTGTATGTCTAACTTGTCGTCACAGCTCTATGTGTTGAAAAGTCCAGCCTTTCCCACTGAGCAGCCATGATGCCTCTTCCATACCAGTTTCTTCTAGAAATCAAGTCCCCAAGTTTGTGTGGGTCTATTTTTGTGTTGCAGTTCAGTTCCTTTAGTTCCTTTATTCATTCCTTTTGCCAATATCACGTTGTCTTCAATATTATAGTTTTATAATATTGATAACAAATCTTGATATTTGGTAGGGAAAGTCTCCCAGATTATTTATGCGAAGACAGTGATATCATTTACAAATGATGACATTCTTGTTCATCCTTGCTTATCCTTAATCCTTTTATTTCGTTTTCCTGCCATTTAGTACTAGCTCAGACTCACAGTACAGTGTTGAATTGAAGTAGTAATAATGAGCATCTTTGTCTGGTTCTAAATCCTACAGGGAGTACTTTCAATGTAAATAGATATTTTGCAGACACCCATTATCAGGTTAAGGAAGTTCCCTTCTGTTCCTAGCTTGCTAAGAGGTTTTTGTCTTTAATACATGGGTGTTGAATTTTATAAAAATATTTTCTGCTTCTTTTTAGGTAATCAAATGATTTTTTTTTTCTGTGAATAGCACAAGTTATTTTAAATACATTAATTTATATTCTCACGTCAAGCCAACTTTACATTCCTGGAATTAACCAAAATTGGTCACGAGTGATTGTTATTATTATTGCACTTGCTAGGATTTGACTTATCAATGCTTTATTATTAGCCCCTGTTCCCAAATTTAAAATGCATCCCTATTTCAGGGATATTAAGTTTTCTTTTCTTTCTTTTTCCCTTCCCTTCACTTACCCCTTCCCTTCTTTTCCCTTCCCTTTTTTCCTTTTCTTTCTCCTTCCCTCTTCCCTTTCCTCTTTTTCCTTCCCTTTTTTTCTTTTCTTCCTTTTTTTTTTTTTGTAACCGGGTCTCGCTCTGTTGCCCACACTGGAGCTAGAGCACAGTGGTGTGATCCTAGCTTACTACAGCCTTGAACTCCTGGGCTCAAGCCATTGTCCAGTCTCCGCCTCCCAAATGGCTGGGACTACAGGAGCACACCCCCTGGCCTGCCTGTTTTCTTTCTTCAAATGGCTAATGATAACTGTAGGATGCCATAGATTAAGATGTATTCTGGTTTTAGAGATTTAAACATGTATGCCATAATACCAGTTAAGTGTTCTGATTTTTTTTTGTTTTATATCTATGTTCTCAGGTGAGCTTGGTTTACAATTTTACTTTCTCATGTTTTTCTTTTTCTTTTTCTTTTCTTTTTTTTTATCTTTTTTTTTTATTATTATACTTTAAGTTCTAGGGTACATGTGCATAGCGTGCAGGTTTGTTACATATGTATACTTGTGCCATGTTGGTGTGCTGCACCCATCAACTCGTCAGCACCCATCAGTTCATCATTTATATCAGGTATAACTCCCCAGTGCAATCCCTCCCCCCTCCCCCCTCCCCATGATAGGCCCCGGTGTGTGATGTTCCCCTTCCCGAGTCCAAGTGATCTCATTGTTCAGTTCCCACCTATGAGTGAGAACATGCAGTGTTTGGTTTTCTCTTCTTGTGATAGTTTGCTAAGAATGATGGTTTCCAGCTGCATCCATGTCCCTACAAAGGATGCAAACTCATCCTTTTTTATGGCTGCATAGTATTCCATGGTGTATATGTGCCACATTTTCTTAATCCAGTCTGTCACAGATGGACATTTGGGTTGATTCCAAGTCTTTGCTATTGTGAATAGTGCCGCAATAAACATACGTGTGCATGTGTCTTTGTAGTAGAATAATTTATAATCCTTTGGGTATATACCCAGTAGTGGGATGGCTGGGTCGTATGGTACATCTAGTTCTAGATCCTTGAGGAATCGCCATACTGTTTTCCATAATGGTTGAACTAGTTTACAATCCCACCAACAGTGTAAAAGTGTTCCTATTTCTCCACATCCTCTCCAGCACCTGTTGTTTCCTGACTTTTTAATGATGGCCATTCTAACTGGTGTGAGATGGTATCTCATTGTGGTTTTGATTTGCATTTCTCTGATGGCGAGTGATGCTGAGCATTTTTTCATGTGTCTGTTGGCTGCATGAATGTCTTCCTTTGAGAAATGTCTGTTCATATCCTACTTGCCCTGTCGCCCAGGCTGGAGTGCAATGGCACGATAGCTCACTGCAACCTCTGTCTTCCAGGTTCAAACGATTCTTCTGCCTCAGCCTCCCGAGTAACTAGGATTACAGGCGCCCACTACCATGCCCAGCTGATTTTTGTGTTTTTAGTAGAGACAGGGTTTCACCGTGTTGGCTAGGCTGGTCTTGAACTCCTGACCTTGTGATCTGCCCACCTTGGCCTCCCAAAGTGCTAGGATTACAGGCGTGAGTCCCCATGCCCGACCTTCTCATGTTTTTCTTGTCAAGTTTTGGCATTAAGATTATGTACCATGATGAAATGAATTGAGAAACGTGCCCACATTTTCTAGACTCTGGAATTGTTGGTGTAATATTTATTTCTTAACTGGTTGAACAAGCCCATAAAAGGATATGGATGTGGCATTTAACTAGTGATAGTTTCTTTATTGCTTACAAAACTATTCAGGTTTTTCTATTTCCTCTGGATTCTGTTTTTTTTCCAGTTTCATTTTTTAAAGGATTTTGTTCATTTCATGCATATGTCCAAATTTGTTAGCATAAAGTAACTCATAATAAATTAATATATGATTAATCTATATAACATCTGTTGTCTCTCTCTTGCTTTTTTTTGGCAATTCTTTTTGTTTGCTTTTGTTAGAGGTTTTATTATTATTTCAAAGAACTAAGTTTTGACACTGACATTGTTCATCTTTTTTATAGTCTGCTTTCTGTTTCATTATTTTCTGTGCCTGTTATTAATATTTCTGTACTTCTACTTTGGGTTGATTTTACTGGTTTTTTTTTTGAACCTCTTAAAAGGGATGCTTAGCATCATGGTCTTCTCTCTTTAAAAGTTATGCTTATTAGATAATAAACCTAAGTACATTGTGCTTTACTTGAATCTCATATGTTTTTATATGTGGCGTTTTATTATTTAGTTTTACAAAGTTTGTAATTGTTCATTTTCTTTTACCCCTAACTATTTAGAAGTACCATTCTGGCTTTACAGACAACTGTTCTATATATATGCATCAGATCACACTTGTTAATTTTATTACTCAGGTGTTTTGTCTTGTTGCCTCTTATCTGTTTCGTCTCTCTCACCGTGAATTCTAGTTTGTGAATTTTTTCATGTAATTCTCATGATTTTTGTTTTATATGATAATTTGTTATTAGGTACTTGCAAACTCAGAACTATTACATCTTCTTGCTGAATTGTCGCTTTTATTGTTATGTAGTAACCTTTATTTCTAAAATGCTTTTGCCTTAGAATCTATTGTTTCTATTATTAATGTAAGTACACTTTTAGTAATTTCTTTATTTCGTTGTTTAGATGTGTCTTTTGAACATGATATATTTACATTTAAAAAAATCTAGTTTAATATGATCTTTATTTATTTATTTTTTTAATTCAAGCAGAGTCTCACTCTATTGCCCAGGCTGGAGTGCAGTGGCGCAATCTTGGCTCACTGCAGCCTCCACCTCCTGGGTTCAAGCGATTCTCCTGCCTCAGCCTCCCAAGTAGCTGGGACTACAGGTGTATGCCACCACGCCCAGCTAATTTTTTTGTATTTTTAGTTGAGATGGGGTTTCACCATGTTGGCCAGGCTCGAACTCCTGACCTCAAGTGATCCACCCGCCTCAACCTCCCAAAGTGCTGGGATTACAGGAGTGAGCCACCCCATTTGGCTGATCTTTATCTTTTAACTGGATGACTTAGTTTACGTTTATTATAATTATTACTATGTTCATGTATATTTCTACTATGTTATTTTATACTTTTTGTCTCCCCTGCCTTTTCTTCCTATTTAGTTGATTGATTAATTTTTCTGTCTACGAGCTTAGAAGTTTGCTTTTTTTTTTTTTTGGTGGTTACCCTAGAAATGATGAGGTTCATATTTACCTTTTTCTGATTCTATTAATAATTGGTATCTTTATCCTCCTTTAGGACAAGTCTAGAACCTTGTAGTACTTAAAGTACCCTTTCCCAACTTACATGCTACTTTTGTTCAGTATTTATATATGTATATAGATACACATGTAGAAAGAGTACATGAGAGAGGACAAAAGAGCATTAATGTTTTATATAGTATGTGTTTGTTTAAGTCACTTCCGTACCACTTTCTTGTTCTTCATACCTTCTTGCAACTCAAACCTACCAGCTGGGATCACTTTCTTTCCCTAATGCATACATTTTCAAGTGTCTTTTGTCAAAGATCTGCTGGTTGCACATTCAATTTTTCTTGGAAAATGTCTTCATTTCATTATCATTTTTGACAGGTTTTTTGCTAAATATTGAGTTATATAGGCTGACAGTTATTTTCTCACAGTACACTGTTGATATAATTCCACTGCCTTCAGGCTTTTATTTTTGGTTTTGTAAAATCAGCTAACAGTATGTTATTCCTTTAAATGAGTTTTCTGTTTTCTTTTCTTCCCTTCCCCTTTTATTTTTTGAGACCAGGTCTCACTCTGTTTAAAACATTTTCTTGTTATCTGTGGTGTTCCTCAGTTTCTATTTGATGTGTGTAGGTATAGGTATAGATTGCTTTTTATTGATCCTTCTTGAGATCCGCTAGGCCTCTTGAATCTGTAGATAGGTGTCCTTTTTATGAATTCTGGAAAGGCTTTACACAGTATCTCTTTACATATTGCCTCTCTCCCATTCTCTCTCTCTTCTTTTTGGAGCTCTATTTAGAAAAATGTTGCTTACTCTATGGTCTCTACCTCTTTCATAGTTTTCATTTCTTTGGTTTTTGGGGCTTCCTCGTTACTTCAGTTGCGACTTTCAGTTCACAAATTCTGTCTTTGATTGTGTCTAATCTGCTGTGAAACTTCTTATTTGAAGTTTTAATTTTATGTTATTTCTGGGAGATCTCATTGGTTCATTTTCATTTTCAAATCTGGTCATTCTTTGTTCATTTTTAAGACTCTCGTGGAAACATAGTACATGCTCATTTTATAGTCTCTGCTTGGTAATTCTTACACAGTCATGCTTTGCTCAATGATGGGGATACATTCTGAGAAATGTGTTATTAGGCAGTTTCATCATTGGGTGAACATCATAGAGTGAGCTTATCCAACTGCGTGTTGCCCAGGACAGCTTTGAATGCAGCCCAACACGAATTCGTAAACTATCTTAAAACATTATGAAATTTTTTTGCAAAAAATTTTAAAGCTCATCAGCTGTTGTTAGTGTATTTTATGTGTGGTCCAAGATAGTAGTTCTTCTTCCAGTGTGGCCCAGGGAAACCAAAAGATTGGACGCCGCTGTCATAGCGTGTACTTATACAAACCTAGATGTTATAGCCTGTTAGGGCTATACCTAAAACCTAGGCCATATGGTAGAGCTTATTCCTCCTAGGTTACAAATCTGTCCAGCATGTGATTGTACTGAATACTGTAGGCAGTTGTAACACAATGGTAAGTATTGTGTATCCGCATATCTAAACGTAGAAAAAGTACTGTATAGGGCCCTTAACATGAATGGAGCTTGCAGGACTTCCAGGAAGTTGCACTGGGTGAGTCAGTGAGTGAGTGGTGAGTGAATGTGAAGGCCTTTAACATTACTATACACTACTGTACGCTTTATAAACACTGCACACTTAGGCTACATTACATTTATTAACAATTTTTTCTTCAATAATTAATGTTAACTTACTGTAACATTTTGACTTTAAAACTTTAAATTTTTTGAACTTTTTGACTTTTTTTAATAACAGCCTAAAACACAAACACATTGTTCACCTGTTCAAAAATATTTTTTCTTTGTGTCCTTGTTCTATAGGCTTTTTTTGTTTTAAAATATTTACTTTTTTTTCTTTTTAAACTTTTTTGTTAACAGCTAAAACAAACACACACATTAGCCTAGGCCCGCATAGGGTCAGGACCATCAAGATATCCCTAGGTGATAGGCATTTCTCAGCTCCTATATATATATATATGTTTTTTGGGTTTTTTTTGAGACAGGGTCTCACTGTTGCCCAGGCTGGAGTGCAGTGACATGATCTTGGCTCACTGTGACCTCGACCTCTCCAGTTCAAACAATCCTACCACTTCAGGCTCCTAAACAACTGAAACTATGGATGTGTACCACCATACCTGGTTAATTTTTGTATTTTTTGTAGGGGCAAGATTTTGCCATGTTGCCCAGGCTTGTTTTGAACTCCTGGACTCAAGCAATCTGCCTGCCTTGGCCTCCCAAAATGCTGAGTTTACAGGTGTGAGCCACTGTTCCCGGCCTATAGTCATTACGCAGTACATGACTGCTTGACTTTTCGTTGTTGCTGTCTGATAATGCAGACTTGTTTCTTTTGATTCTTGTTCTTGCTACCTTTGTTTCCTGGTATGTTAGCGATTTTTGACTGTGAGCTAAGTTACTTATTTTTAATAGAACTTTGTAAGTATTAATCGTTTGAGGCCTGGCGAAAGATAGATTTTTTCAGAAAGGATTTATATTTACTTTTTCTAGGTGCTGAGGGGCTGTGCCAGTCTGGAATCACCTAAATTCCTATCTTTGCTTTGTTTTAGCCACCACACAGGGTAAAATTGGGCTGTAAAACCTATCTGGAAGTTGTATTGATTTTATGAATTCTTGGGGGAAGTAGGCTCCACCCTCCCCCTATAACCTTTGTGCCAGAGTTTCAGACAGGCTCTTTTTTTGCAGTTTTCTGGGGTTCTGGGATGGACATCAGTATTAATTTACCATTATAAGAGCATCTAGTCTCTTTGGCATCTGATCTTAATGGTATGGTTTTGTTTAGTTTCCTCACTTTGGTCAAACTCTGAGTGCGGTTTTAGATCCTAATTAAGAAAACTCATGCTTAGCTCAGGGGTTCAGACATTGTGGTCTGCAGACCAAGTCTGGCCTGGTGTTTTCTTTTTGTAAATAAAGTTTTAATGGAACACAACAACATCCATTCTTTTATGTGTTATCTACGGCTGCTTTTGTACTTCAGTGGCAGAGTTGAGTGCTTTCAGCAGAAGACTGTATGGTCCTTTATATAAAAGTTTGCTGACTCCTGCGCTAACTCACTAACCTGATAGACACCCTATCTAATTAGGGGAAAGTCTCCTTTAGGGCCCCATTTCCTTTTCTGGTTACTGCTTTCCTTCAGTTCCTGGCCTAAACATTCTTTATTTTCTTGCTAGCTCATGGACAAAGGCAAATTTTTTGTTTTTTTTTTTGTTTTTTAAGTAACACATTTAGTTGTCTTAAGCAGGATTGTTGGTCTGGCATCTAGTCCTTCATGTGGCTGGAAATAGTCTCTACATATGTATTTTCATAACACGGCCCCAGTGATTTATTGTCAGACTTGGGATGCACTACAGGTAACAGCTGGATAGACGAGTTTGCAGAGAATGATATCACATGTACTTTGTGCTTTGAATTCTGGTCAAACTTGCAGAAGATGTGGGAACTGGGAGAGTGGCAGTTGACTGTAGTGGAGGTTCGTATCAGTAACATACTACTGATTCTGTCTCTTAGCAGCCAAGAAATTTAGGAGGGACCAGCTGCTTTGTAACCCCAGACTGCAGCATCACAGTGGTAACTCTTCTGCTTCCTTTAATCAAGGTTCAGTTGGGAGTCAGGAGGTAGAAGCTGGAAATCCAGCCTTGTTCCCATTTGGATGGGGTAAGCAGAATGAGGACACTTCCTTGGTGATCTCATCTAGTCATAGGTTTAAATTCTACCTCTGTATGCTCAGAAATTTCCAGTTTACATTGCTGGCCTAAACTTCAGACTCTGTAATGGCCTACTTGACAGGTCTACTTTGATGTCTAGTAGACCCCTCATCCAAAACATGTCCAAAAATGAACTCCCCATCTGTCCCCTGCATTTGGCTCGCTCTTTTCCATCTCAGTAAATGTCAACAACATTCCACCAGTAGATCAGGCCAAAAACCTTAAAGTCGCCACTCTGTACTTCTTTTTTTCCTCTTGCCATTTGCCAAGGTCCGTGAGCAACCACAAAGAACAGCACCCACTGTTGACAGATGATGGATATGATAGTGTGAGTGAGAAATAAACTTTGTTGTTTGAGATCTTAAACTTGTTTGTGGTCCTAGAATAACCAGGCCTGTTCTAACTGATACAGTTTATTATGCTGTAAGCACACACACATATGCATTCACCCCTGCCCCTCTACCCCCCTCATCTGCAACCACAAAATGTTAGTTCTGAGAGCAGGGAATTGTTTTCTCCTTTTGTTTTTGTTTTAAATTGAGACAGAGTCTCATTCTGTCACCCAGGCTGGAGTACAGTGGTATGATCTCGGCTCACTGCAACCTCCATCTCCCGGGTTCAAGCGATTCTCCTGCTTCAGCCTCCCGAATGGCTGGGATTACAGGTGCGCACCATGACGCCCCACCAATTTTTGTATTTTTATTAGAGACAGGGTTTCACCATGTTGGTCAAACTGGTCTCAGACTTCTGACCTCAGGTGATCCGCCTGCCTCCGCCTTACAAAGTCCTGGGATTATAGGCGTGAGCCACTGCGCCCAGCCTGGGAATTTGTTTTGTTTACTGCTGCATCCCTGGTATATGTAGTTGCTCAATAAATACTTGTAAATGAATGAATGAATGTGTACTGTGTTGTAGGGATTGAGAACTGTTCAGGAATGTACAGTGGGGAGGAAGATAGATGTTTAACAAATATTACTTTAAAACAGTGAGTACATTGTGAACTGTGACCTTGGTCCAACGTATATCTGAATCATGTGGGCTGCTGATTAAAAGTGGAGATTCCTGTGGTGCCCTGCCCAAGACCTACTAAGTCAGGATTTCTAGATGTGGGGCATGGAAATCTTCCTTTTCAAGCAGTTATTGGCAAAGATTCTTTCATACACAAGATTTGAGACCCCTGCTTCAAGGGGAGAGTGGTCTGGTGCTGCCAATAGATAAAGACAAAGCAGATTTGCCCTTGTGTTGTTAATGGGAAGATACTGACTCATGCGCGAGTATAAACTATTAGAACTTTTCAATACTTTAAAGAATATGTTGGGTTTAACAAGTATTTTTTTACTATATATAAAGAAGCGTTATTTTTAATAAGCAGAATTACAGTTTTACTGCTAGTTAAAATTATTAATAAGACCTTACAAGAACAGCATGGAAAAGGAAAAATACATTACTTTCTTGACTTGTGCCCACTCTTTACTAATTTTATAGTTTTTATAATAAAGGCCACAGCCTTTACTGAATTTTCACTCTAGGCCAGACACTGAATTTAAGAGCATAGGCTCTAGAGTCAGACTGCCTGATTTCAAATTTTTACCTCTCTGCTTAATAGCTATGTAACCTCTCTGTGCCTCAGTTTCCTGAAATGAGGGTACTAATCATGCCCACTGCATAGTATTGTTTTGGGAGTAAAACTGGATAGTTGTGCTCTGAGGAAGAGTAGCACAGGGTGAGACAGATCCGTGGGAAACCACAGGGGAGTGCTGAATAGGCAGAGGAACGAGCTGAAGGATTTCAAGGCTGTTAAGGAGCGTCTGATTTCTATTCTCCATGTATCAGTCAGCTCAGGCTGCCATAACAAAATACCATTGACTGAATGGCTTAAATAACAGAAGCTGATGTTTTCCCAGTGCTGAAGTCCAAGGTCAAGGGTCAGCAGATGAGGTTTGGGTGAAGGCCCTCCTCCTGGCCTGCAGAGACTGCCTTCCTGCTGTGTCCCCCCATGGCCTTTCTTACTGTGTGTGTTCTTGGGAAGGGGAGAGCGTCAGTTCTCTCTTGTCTCCAATTCTGTGGAATCAAAGCCCTGCTCTTATGACCTCATTTATCCTTAAATACCTCCTAAAGACGCTGTCTCCAAATATAGTCACATTGGAATTAGGCTTCAACATATATATTTGTGGGAACATAACTCAGCCCACAGCACCCTACTACCACCCCAGGAGGCAAATATATAGCATTCTCTAAGCCTAGATGGTTTCTCTAGTATCTTCTAATGAGTGTCAGTTAAAATTGTTACCAAGTGGCTAGATTCACCTTTGTATCGCCAAAAGACTTATTTCAAAGTATTTAACATTTCTGTAGGTGCTGGTGTGTTGCTACAAACACCCTGGGAGTAGGTCTTTCTGTATGCTGAGAGGTGTATCATGTAGATTCATAGTTCTGGTATCTTCATGAATTATACGTGACAGCTTTATGTTATTTTACATTTCTAACTAAATAGATATTATCTAATAGTCATTTAACAAATGTCTATTTGTCCTACTGTATGCTAGTCCCTGCTTATAGCCTTGAATACTACAGCGAAAAGCTTAGCAGAAACAAGGCTCTGCCTTCGTGGCATATAGACTATAGCAGGGGACACGTGTTAGTAAGTAACAAATAAATACATAGCTCAATGTCTGTGTGCTGTGAAGAAAACACAGAAAGGTGTGGTAGTTGTTGAGGAAAGCAGTTTGGTGAGTTGGAGTGCTATTTTAGAAAAGTGATAGGAAAGCATGGGCATTCATCAGGGAAATATTTGAGAAAAGAACCTTTTCTGGACAGAGGGATGAAATACCAAATACAGAGGCCCCCTTCCTGGGATATTCTTGACAAATAGTATAAGGGTGACACCCCTTGGGATTATATTGCCTGGAAGTGTTCAATATTGCTGTTATTAATGTGAATAAGGTCCAGATTTAGCTGCAATACAGATTTTTCTGTCCCAAATATGCTTTTTTGTTTGAGACTAAGTTGTCACAGGTATTAGGTCACCACACCTCCCCTTTTAAAACCAAGATAACTGTTAAATTTCTGAGTCAGTTTTCAGTTTGTGCACTCTAATGGAGTAATGTGTTGCTGAGTTTTCAACCCAAGTACAGTACTCTTAATGGAAAGAAGGTTGACCCTGACAAAGAGAGTGTGTGTAGGTCCTTCCAAAAAGAACATTTCTTTGTAATCTTTTCATTTTCTTCTAAAGCTTCATGTCAATTTTGTATTCTTTTAAAGAATATATTTGTGTCTATTTTAATATTGGAATAATGTTTTAAATGGTGGTTTGGGGAGCTGTGCCACGTCTGTCTTGTGGATTTGAATACCCTTGCCCCCAGGCACACTCCTGGCTTGCACCAGTATGAGAAGCCCTGGACTAGAGCCATGTGGTGTATGTTCTGGCTTACATTCAGCAGCCGGCTAATGTTACCCAAGGGCATTAGGGTGTGGGCTGGGTGGTTTTACTGTTCAGTATCCTGTAAAGCAAAACACAAATGTTCAACTTCCTTCCATAAATTATATATAAAATAAAAACCACAAAAATGCTGTTTTCTTCCCAGAATGAGCAATATAAAGTGAAGCATGAGAAAATCCAATCTCCTGTCAGGAATGAACAGTGAAATTCATCATCCTGCCACTGTCAGAAGAGAATCACCAGATAGAAGGTGTAGCAACAAGCATTGTCCCCACACCATGTTTATTTGGCTTTGGAATTCATAATGAGACACTCATTTTTGCAGGCTAATTTTCTTTTTAAATTATGTTTTATTGAAATAACATTAAAATTAACTTAGCACTGTTTCTGCGTATTTATCAATATTGGGTGTAGGTGACTCAAGCATGGCCTTGGGTCAGAAAAAAGCCAAACTCTTTGACATTTTGCCAGAAAAAAACTATCAGTGATGGCATAGGTGTGGCCCCCTACACTCTTGACTTGCGTTGCAGTCATGGCATCTGCTTTCTCATAGTCCTTCTTAACAGACTTCCCCAGAAAGTCATTACTAATTGATGAGAACTGCCTAGAGATGAAAGTCATTTGTCAGCTCTCTCCTGTTAAGTATAGATGAACCCTATTTGGATAATTAGAAATGTGCTATAAAGTAGTGAACTCTGATGATCATTTTTAAAGTTTCATTTGTTCTTAATAATATACCAACATTTTTTTGGCTGGGCCTGGTGACTCATGCCCGTAATGCCAGCACTTTGGGAGGCTGACAGTGGTGGATTGCTTGAGCTCACAAGTTCAAATCCAGCCTGGGCAATATGGCAAACCCCGTGTCTATAATAAATACGAAAATTTAGGTGGGCATGAGGTGGGAGGATTGCTTGAGCTCAGGAGGCAGAGCTTGCAGTGAACCGAGATTGTGCCACTGCACTGTAGCCTGGGCAACAGAGATAGACCCAGTCTCACCTCCTCCCTGCAAAAAAAATACACACAAACATTTTAAGGCAAGAATTATGTTAAGTTTTACTTCTAGAATATTAAGTAAAATATATTTAAAGCTTTTACTAAAATTGAAGATGGGACATATTTTGAGTTAAGTGATGACTTAAGTATGGCTTGATGTTCCTAGAATGAGCTCTTTTCTAACAGGCCAAACTACTAGTGAATATGAAATTAAGATAACGGATTCAGAGAAATAAAGAAGGAATATAATAAACTCTTCTGAGTATCTTCTTCAGGTATATGTATTTCAGAAGCCTGTTTAAATGGGAACAGTTGATACGTCACTTGCACATCTTCAGAACTTCTGAATGATTTGTGTCTCCCATTTGAATTACCTAGTATTTGAAAAATAACGAAATTAGTTTCTTTTAAATGGTGAATTGATTTTATTAGTTTTTCATTAGTCTGAATCGGGGAGCTTTTCCTTTGCTGTTGGTTGTATCTGTGTTGAAAGGAAGTGGTTGCAGAGATAATGTAAGATTATAGTTTGGTGAAATGTGACCATTTGACTTGAATAAATAATAATTGCTCATTCTGAAACTTTAGTGTCCTATTTTGGAATTTCAATTGCAGGTTGAAAAAAATTACAGATTTAGAGACTATAGTGCTAAGAGATTAGTACTAAAATATACTATGGTGAAGAAAACTGCTTGGCATTTTATAATTGTGGAGCACTGCTAAATCATTCTTTTGAAGATTAAAATTAATATTTGAAAGTAATAATTAAGTCCATGGCTGGCAGGACTGATTGAAATTTTTGTAGCGATAAAATATATGATCCCAAATGTCATTACTTTTTCGCGATATGTCTTACTACTAAGAGGTTCTGGGTTCAGTAGTTTTCATACTAATTGTTTATAACAGACAAGATTTGTTTAATGATGTTTATGGTATACAGAATGTTGTTCATTGTAAATACACGTTACATTCTAATTAGAAGATAACGTTGTAAGCAAACATTATTACTTCTAACTAGGGAAAAAGTGTCATGGCAACAGCTAGGGCGTTCTTGAATGCCCTGTGCTTTTCTTAGTCCTTGTTAGATTTGGTTTTGTTTAGCTGTCGAAATCTGACAAAAATCACACCCTAAGGAAGCATAGCCGTAGGTGAGATGCTGTGCTCGTAGAATTCCCTGTGCTGCTTTAGAGTGGTTTGATACCCTGTAGTTAGAGAGAAGGTGTTACCAGTTTAGCAGCTGCAGCTGCAACCTTGGCTTGTGGTTGTGGCTATGGTTTTCATCTTGGCGCTGTAGATTACGGACTTCGTAGCCCTGTGGCAAGTTTCTTTGCCTCTTTCCCTCATAGGGTTGTTAAAGAGGTTAAATGTGTGTCATTTGTAACATTTAGAATAACAGCTGCCTCATAGTAAGTGAATATAAATGGCATTTAAAAAGAAAATTCCTGGCGATATTTATTTTCAAGCTATTTGAAAATATATTTAGAATTATTTTTTCTTTTATTGTTGAAAAGATGATAGAACAGCAGTATTAAAGAAGAGTTTGAAAATATCCGTATTGTCAATATTTTAAAATAATTTTTGTTTGCTTAATACCTTGTAATTTCAATTTACCTGCATGCATATTTTATATAACTGAAATCGTAATTGTATAGCAAGCTTACTAGGGAATGGGTTGGGCATAGTGGTCACAATATAGCCACATGGGAGAGGGCAGGGCGGTCTTTCCTCAGAAAGAGAGGAGGACTGGTAAGCAGCTGGAGCAACTTCTTCAGGAAGTTGAATGCATAAGGAAGAAGAACTATTTTCCCCCTTGCAAAACTGACGGGCATAAAAACATCAGTATAGAAGCACTCCTGCATAGCAGTAGTAAGACTGTAAATTGAATATTTCCAGAGCCAGTAGCAGAGAAACAGAACTGTTGTTTGATCTGAACTTAACTAAAAGGATAATCTCAGATTGATGTTTTTATGTCTCATTAAATATTCTTCTGTAACCCTAGTTTCCCGGTAGTTTATGGGGCATGCCTGCCTTCATCTCTTATCCTTGTTTGAGATCATTACTCTGACTTCACTGTCAGAGATACTGCAATTCCCTAAGTTTTGAAGTTTGTTGATTAATGTGTCTACTTGAAGGATTTATTATGATGCATGTAGAATAGACTCTTTAGTTGGGTATCTCATATTGATGGCAGGAAGGTCTGAGTAACAGCTTTTGCTTACCCTGGCTCCACCATTGGAGAAGTTGAGGTGACTTATGTTTTGGAGGCAGTTGCAACAATTCATTGCCAGAATGGTGGTCCCAGTCCTCTCTTCCTCCAGGTCTGAGGGCTCATGCCGGGTGGGCTTCTGATGGAACTGGTGAGTATATTAGTAGAGGCCAGCCGCTTGGGGCCAAACAAATTGGACCATGATTTCATTTTCATCGTTGGCTTTAGGTGTTGGTAGAACTGGACTTTGAGAGGGCACTATTTCAGAGGAAAAAAGGAAGGAGGAATATGGATCACCAGGACCTGAAGATCAGTTTCTCTCTCTATAGCTGAGGGCAGTAGGGGGTGGACTCAATTATGGTAAACAGAACTGCTAGTTTTTTTAAACCTGTCTTATTTGACCTGTTGGAAAAGCTTTGACAATGAGATGTATGGAATTCAGAGTTTTGGAGAGTTCTTTCATGCCCTAGGTACCATAGGTTTGCAGAGTGATGATTGGAACTTCCTTTTCTGGGACAGGATGGGGAAGGATCACAGGAATTGAGTGTCCACAGGCTGGCCTGCTCATGTGCACAGTGTACAGCCTGGGTGGACACTAAGCCCTTTTAGATGTCTGTCTGTATGACAGGGTGGGGCTGGGGCTGGGGAATGTGACAATGACCACGTTGTCAGCAGGAAAAGACTGCCAGGAAAGGGTAGAAACCAGCTGTGGTCTGAGAAATGAGCCAGTGAAGCCAAAAGTTGAATCTGCACAGCTGGGTAATTGAAGGATCCAGAGTGACCAACAGAGAAGGAGACAGGTAAGCAAGGATCAGAAAATGGGATCCTTAGTTAATCTTGGGAGAGTACTGCATTGATCCATTTTGTTTTTCTAGGTCAGTGGCTCTCCAACTTTAATGTTCTCAAGAAGCACTTGGAAAGCTTATTAAAATAGTTTCCTATACTCATCCCCAGAGATTCTGATTTATTGGGTTGAGCTGAGGCCCAAGCCGTGAACTTGCAGTTCCAACAAGCTCACAGGTGATGTCAGTGCTGCTGGTCCTTGGACCACAATTCTGTATTTACACTGTATCACAGGCAAACTTTTCTTCTCCAGTCTCAACTTTTCTGAAAAGAGAAGGAAATAGGAACTTTTGAGTTCTTGTTCTACCCCAGATGCTTATATATATGTAGAGCATCGTTTACTTCTCACAAACATAAAAGTCATACTATCTCTATTTTCTATGAGGCTGTGGAGGCTCAGAGAAGCTAAGTAACTTGCCCAAAGCTACACAGCTAGTCTGTGTGATGACTGGTTTTTTGAGTTAATGCCAAATCCTTATTATAACTCTTAGACTGTTTTCTCTACAAGTGGCTGCACAACAGGGTGAAGCTTTGGGCAGCGGAGGGAGCCTTCCCTTCAGTCGTGGGTGAGAAGCACTCAGATCACTCCGTTGTTATTATAGATTTCTACATTCACCAGGATCTAAAACATGACAGTTATACCAAGTGAATTTCAGAGATCTGTCCCCTTCAACTTTTTGCTTAAAAATGTCATAAAAGAGAATATTGAAAAATAATGAAATTTTAAAAGCTTAGGATCAAGCTGAAATGTTACAGAACTTTCTGGCCTTTTTCATTTAGGATTTCAGTTTTAATTTGGTTATGAGAGATTTTGAGTGATGTTAAAACAAAGGATTGTCTGCATTATTTAAGTTCTGTGTTTTGAAATGCCGTAAAGACAAAACATGAAAGCATATCAAGGCAGATAGAAGAACAATAAGGTAAAACATGTTTTTCTCTGGTAAGGGATGTATTTGCACATGCTAACATCCTTCGTTCTGTTTCATTGTTCAAAATGAATGGGAACAGCCCTTATAAAATAAATACTTAGAGCGATTGTACTGAATAATCCTTTTATTTTGAATAGTTAAAAAAAAAGCAGGTTATAAGAAATCTTAGAACTTGGTGAAATTACAGCTCTGCTGTTAAATGATCTCACTAAAGCCACCCTTAAACTCTGAGTTACCTCTTGAGTATAAAAGGTATATGTAGTGTGTGAGACTGTGGCTCTCTCACAGTACTTTAGGAACGCACGTTTTCCCCTTCATATAAAAATACCTGACTTGGCAAAACTGAGTTTTTTTGGGATATAAAGTACTAATGAAAAATACTGCTAAAAAAAACTATCCAAGGTTTCATCTGGTGATGATATTATTCCTTATTTATGTCATTGCTGATGAATAGTGAATTTTAATAAACTTGGACTAGGAAGCCTGTTTAACTTTGTTTAAATTAGATGTGAATCTTAGATTTTAACTAAGTAAATGTATTTATTCTACTGCTTGTATGTCTCCTCCCCATTTTAATATTATGTAAAGAACATTGAGATCCATCTTTGATTTTCTTGTTAAGCTAGCTTAATGTTTACTGAATTCTATGAGTATGTTCCCCACTGCCTTCCCTGTTTCTCTGCTTAAATCAGAAATGGCTTTCCTCCTCTCTAAAGATGGCACTATATAAATGACATAAATAGGCTCAGGATTTCAGAAAATGATTGTATGTCTTTGCTTCTTTCTATATATCTTTGCCATAGCTCTCAGCACATAAGGTAATGATCTATGTTCCTATGCAACTTCTGTTCCCAAATTTGAGCTCCTTGCAGCAAGAACTTTCTTATTCAACTAGGAGTTTCTAGAAGAAACTGCCTCTTTCTTGTGCCAGGGTGTTGCGAATGAGTTAGAAAAAGCATTTAGTGTAGATGAGCAATTAAGAATGGACCCGGCCAGGCACAGTAGCTCATGCCTGTAATCCTGAGGCGGGAGGATCGGTTTAGGCCAGAATTTTGACTTTTTAAAGTGTCAAATCCAAATTTTTTTTGTTTTTAATTGGAGTGGTGGTAGTAGGGAAGGGCCTTATTTACCGACGTTCAAAGTGCCTCAGCACATACTTAGTCAGCTTAATGGATAATCCGGAATTTCCTTTAGAATCTCACTCATCTTATTTAGGTCTTTTTTATTGTAGAAAATAAAACATAGAAATCCACAGGATACAAAGTAGTATGACTTTAATGAATTGTCATAAAGAGAATACCCTCCTAACACCAACCAGAACACTAGAGCTTTGCCAGCCACCCCAGAAGCCTTTTACAGTCCCCTTCTCATAAAAGTAATTATCCTGACCTTTATGGTAATCATTTCCTTGCTTTTTTTTTTAGGAATACATGCTTGGGTGACAAAATGACAAATACCATAGGTTGTTGTTTCTTTTCAAAAACAAATCTTTGGCTGGGCGCAGTAGCTCATGCCTGTAATCCCAGCACTTTGGGAGGCTGAGGTGGGCAGATCACCTGAGGTCAGGAGTTCGAGACCAGCCTGACCAACATGGAGAAACCCCATCTCTACAGAAAATACAAAATTAGCTGGGTGTGGCACATGTCTGTAATCCTAGCTACTCAGGAGGCAGGAGAATTGCTTGAACCTGGGAGGCGGAGGTTGCAGTGAGCCAAGATTGCGCCATTGCACTCCAGCCTGGGCAACAAGAGCAAAACTCCATCTCAAAAAAAAAAAAAAAAATCTTTAATTATTTTTTTAATCCATAGCTTCTCTTTTGTTTTTTGGCTGATAGAATCCCCATTGTGCAAGTTCGTATTTTTTGTAAATTGATAGTGGATCTAGGGATTTGCTCACATTCAGAATATATGTATATGAACATTTTGAAAGCACACAGTGTCTGAGATGTTAGCAGCTGCTGATATCTACTGTCTAGATCCATGAATTAATATGGGGTTGCAAAACAATGATCTCATTCAGTCATTTCTTTTTCATTTGTTAGCTCAAACGTTTCTTTAAACTGGGATTTCTCTTCATCTGCTTCTTTGTTACCCAGTAGTACAGGGTACCCAGGAGGCTTCTGAGATGCTGGGATTTACTAGCTATGGGGTTCTCCTGGGACGTCTTTGAGGTTGAGAAACTGAACATACCTAGAAAGGGCCATTTGATAGGTGTAGGTCCAGTGACAGTGTCTTGGTTCTTAGGTTGGACAGGGAGTGAGAGGTCCTGGCCTGCAAGCCTGTTGCTGCCATTGAGTACTTCAGAAGAATGGACTCTGTACCTCCTCAGTTAAGCTGCCCATGTTTTTGGATCTATTCATGTTTGTTAACAGACTTAAAACCTTATTTTGCTATATGAAACTACTAAGTATCATCTGGTCCTATCACTTGCCATCAGTAGTTTAGGTGAAGAGATTTCCATCTTACTGAGAGTTCAGGTCATCAGAGGCCAAGTTCGTAGATTTTAGTCTCAAAATCAAAGTCTAAGTTAGATTTGCACCTTAAGCAGAGTTCACGGTCATCACAGAAGCCAAGTTCATCAATTTTAATCTAAAAGTCAGAGTTTTACATTGTACATTGATGTCATTATATAGTATTAGGTTTTTCTTTTTTAAAAAAAGATTTTAAGTCTAAACTTTTTTTATTATTATACTTTAAGTTCTAGGGTACATGTGCACAGCTTGCAGGTTTGTGTGCTGTGTTGGTGTGCTGCACCCACTAACTTGTCATTTACATTAGGTATTTCTCCTAATGCTATCCCTCCACCACCACCCCATCCCACGACAGGCCCAGGTGTGTGATGTTCCCCGCCCTGTCTCCAAATATGCTCATTGTTCAGTTCCCACCTATGAGTGAGAACATGCAGTGTTTGGTTTTCTGTCCTTGCGATAGTTTGCTCAGAATGATGGTTTCCAGCTTCATCCGTGTCGCTACAAAGGATATGAACTCATCCTTTTTTATGGCTACATAGTATTCCATGGTATATTTGTGCCACATTTTCTTAATCCAGCCTGTCATTGATGGACATTTGGGTTGGTTCCAGGTCTTTACTATTATGAATAGTGCTGCAATAAACATACTTGTGCATGTGTCTTTATGGTAGCATGATTTATAATTCTTTGGGCATATACCCAGTAATGGGATTGCTGGGTCAAATGGTATTTCTAGTTCTAGATCCTTGATGAATCACTGCACTGTCTT
>NW_012118487.1:4477981-4483387 GCF_000951035.1 Colobus angolensis palliatus | reverse complement strand
TGATTTGCATTTCTCTGATGAACAGTGATGATGAGCATTTTTTCATGTGTCTGTTGGCTGCATAAATGTCTTCTTTTGAGAAGTGTCTGTTTATATCCTTTGCCCACTTTTTGATGGGGTTGATTTTTTCTTGTAAATTTGTTTGAGTTCTTTGTAGGTTCTGAATATTAGCCCTTTGTCAAATGGGTAGATTGCAAAAATTTTCTCCCATTCTGTAGGTTGCCTTTTCACTCTGATGGTAGTTTCTTTCGCTGTGCACAAGCTGTTTAGTTTAATTAGATCCCATTTGTCTTTTTTGGCTTTTGTTGCCATTGCTTTTGGTGTTTTAATCATGAAGTTCTTGCCCATGCCTATGTTCTGAATGGTATTGCCTAGGTTTTCTTCTAGGATTTTTATGGTTTTAGGTCTAATATTCAAGTCTTTAATCCATCTTGAATTAATTTTTGTATAAGGTGTAAGGAAGGGATCCAGTTTCAGCTTTCTACATATGGCTACCCAGTTTTCCCAGCACCATTTGTTAAATAGGAAATCCTTTCCCCATTTCTTGTTTTTGTCAGAGTTGTCAAAGATCATATGGTTGTAGATGTGTGGTGTTACTTCTGAGGCCTCTGTTCTGTTGTATTGGCGTATGTATCTGTCTTGGTACCAGTACCATGCTGAAAAACTAAACAATTTTAAAAATTAAATTTTGAGTAAACACTTTATATAAGCCTCCATATACATTGGAATCTAGAATTGGGATTTGTTAACCTCAGAGTTTCATAACTGAAAGTGGGTATGGAGAAACATTGCTTGTCTCTTGGATTCTGGAAAGTATCAGTGTAGTGTGGACTTACAGATCCACAGAGACAATGTATCTGTCCTTGTTTCTCATAAGAAAGAAAAGGATTTAACATTTATTAAGTTCTTCCTTTGGGTCTGGTGTTCTATGTATATTTTAAAAATATATAGCCCGCCATGGTGGTTCACGCCTGTAATCCCAGCACTTTGGGAGTCTGAGGAGGGATGAATGCTTGAGCTCAGGGGTTTGAGACCAGCCTGGGTAACATAGTGAGACTTGTCTCTACAAAAAATAAAAAAAGTTTGGTGTGATGGTGTGCGCTTGTACTTCCAGCTACTTGGGAGGCAGAGGTGGGAGGATCACTTGAACCCAGGAGGCAGAGGTTGCAGTGAGCTGAGATCATGCCACTGCACTCCAGCCTGGGCAACAGTGCAAGACCCTGCCTCTTAAAAAAAAAAAAAAAGTGAAGAAGTAAAACTTAAAAAAAAAAAGCACATATGTGTGTGCACATGTACATATAGTTTTGTTCTCAAGAGTTGGGGTCTTGACTGGGCGTGGTGGCTCACGCCTGTAATCCCAGCACTTTGAGAGGCCAAGACGGCAGATCACCTGAGTCAGGAGTTCAAGACCAGCCTGGCCAACATGGTGAAACCCTGTCTCTACTAAAAATACAAAAAATTAGCCAGGTGTGGTGGCAGGTGCCTGTAATCCCAGCTACTTGGGAGACTGAGGCAAGAGAATCACTTGAACCCAGGAGGCAGGAGAATTGCTTGAACCCAGGAGGCAGAGGTTGCAGTGAGCCGTAATTGTGCCACTGCACTCCAGCCTGGGTGACAGAATGAGACTCTGTCTCAAAAATAATAATAAATAAATAAAAATAAGAGTTGGGTTCTTGCTCTGTCACCTTGGCTGGAGTGCAGTGGTGTGAACACAGCTTACTGCAGCCCTGAGTCCCTGGGCTCAAGTGATCCTCCTGCCTCAGCCTCTGCAGTAGCTGAGGTTATAGGTACATCACACTACACCCAGCTAACTAAAAATATATATATAGTTTTTGTAGAGACAGAATTTCTTTATGTTGCCTCAGCTGGTCTTGAACCCCTGGTCTCAAGCTATCCTCTTGCCTTGGCCTTCCAAAGTGCTGGCATTACAGGTGTGAGCCACTGCACATGGTCTTATATGTTTTTATTTTTAGGACTTTCAGGCTGTTGATGTTATTTGTACCCATTTAATAACTGAGTGAACCAAAGATCAGAGAGGTTAAATACCTTATCTGTGATTACAGAACAGGAGATTCAAGTAGGGCTTCAAAGCCTGGACTTAGTCCTCTTTGCTTCACTGCCTCTCAGGTGAAGGAATGTGAAGACTGTGTCACATACCAGATACATTTGGAATCTGGCTAAAATGTTCTAAATATTTAATTTGTGTTCACTTGATTTTGGTTTGAAAAGCCACTATAATTCATACATGTAACTAAAATAGTTAAATATTTAAAATGTGTGCCATTTAAAAAATATTGTTATTAAAGAAAAATATTCATACCGTACTAATGTGTTATTTTAACTAACAATTGAAATGTCAAGTTTTTAGTAATTATTATTGCCCTAGAAGTAGTCTTTTTCTGTTTGTTTGTTTGTTTTGGTAAGACATGGTTTTTCTCTCTCACCCAGGTTGGAGTGCAGTGGCGCAATCACGGCTCACTGCAGTCTTGATCTCTTGGGCTCAAGTGATCTTTCCACCTCAGGCTGCTGAGTAACTGGGACCACAGGTGTGCGCCATCATGCCCAGCTAATTTTGTGTTTTTTATAGAGATGGGGTTTTGCCGTGTTCCCCAGGCTTGTCTTAAACTCCTGAGCTCAATCAGTCACCCACCTCAGTCTCCCAAACTGCTGGGATTACAGGCATGAACCACTGTGCCTGGCCCGAATAGTCATGATTAGTGGACTTGCTCTTTTAACAATGAATTGCAGGCCGGGCGCGGTGGCTCAAGCCTGTAATCCCAGCACTTTGGGAGGCCGAGACGGGCGGATCACGAGGTCAGGAGATCGAGACCATCCTGGCTAACACAGTGAAACCCCGTCTCTGCTAAAAAATACAAAAAAACTAGCCAGGCGAGGTGGCGGGCGCCTGTAGTCCCAGCTACTCCGGAGGCTGAGGCAGGAGAATAGCGTGAACCCGGGAGGCGGAGCTTGCAGTGAGCTGAGATCCGGCCACTGCACTCCAGCCTGGGCGACAGAGCGAGACTCCGTCTCAAAAAAAAAAAACAAAAAACAAAAAACAAAAAAAAAAACAATGAATTGCAAGCTTTAAAAAGCAAACAAACAATCCCCAAATTTAATTCATCATTTAGTTCCTTTTAAATTAGGCTGCATTTAAGAAACTGCAATTAAACTATTATACTTCTGGGTTAATTTTTAGAATGCATAACTTTTTTGATCTTTTTAAGCACACTTGAAGTTTTGTAGTCGTTGAGTTCATCGTGGACTCTGGAGACAGACAGACTGCCTACATTTGAATCCTGGCTCTGCCTTTCACTGACTGTGTGATTTCGGACAAGTTACTTAATCTCTCTGGGCCTCAGTTTCCTTATCTGTACAGTAGGGGTTATAGGAGGACCTTAGTCAGAGGCTTATTATGAGGATCCAGTGATACCTGCTCAAAATGTGTTACTGTGATCACCTTGAATTGTGAAAACTGTATTTGGGTTATGTGCCATTCCTGAAGGTCATGGTCCCCAGGGAATATCTCGTAATGACCCTGAAGTCCTTGTCCTGAATGAGGAGGGAAGGGTCAGGCACAACCTTGTGATTTCTTGGTGTTGGATTTCTGCGTTCACCAGCAGGATCTCCATTTCTATAACCAAATGGCTACATCTTGCATAGAGACCCCACCACTGTGTCTGAAGGTGTGGCAACATTTCACAGATTTGGATTTATCTCATTATAAATTTTAATAATTTGAACTGGATTAAGATGAAGCTCATTCTTCTGTCTACGGTAGCATTATTTGCTAACGTTCACCCTCTTGCAGCCATCCCCCACATTCCCCTACCTGCAGTTGTAGAGCCTAGGAGAAGAGCAGATACGTCGTACAGCCAGTGACAGTATGCTGCAAGCACAATGCCCGTCTGTGGGTTGGACTCAGAACCGCTCTGCTGCCTAACCCGGACTCTGGCCCCTCTCTCAGACCGCAGATATCAATCCTTCAGTGCTGGTTTTGCTTTCACGCTTCTTTAAGCACTAAATTCCTTTGACACTGCCTTGTTCTCGCAGCTATTCTGTCCCGTTGTATTATAGAATAAGCACATGCCAGCGCACCTACAAAGCAGGAGCAATAAAAACAATGAGAAGAAGGAGGGACATTGTGGGCGCAAGTTAGGTAATTGACATTCAAACATGAGGGAAAAAGTTAGGAAAGTTAGAACTTGGTAGGGCGGTCTTACTACTTATTTATTTGCATCTAGTTCTAATGACTTCATCTTCTGAGGAGAGAGAGAGAGAGAGAGGGAGAGAGAGAGAGTTGAGGTGGTGAGGACAGGCTTATTGTAGTCAGCTGGCCTCACCTTTGGCTTTGAGGATTGGCAGGCAAAGTGCTAGGGGTCAGCAGAGACGTGGTGGCCAGTTTTGGCAGAAGGGAGATGAGAGAAGAAGTTTGGAAAAGAAGCTGAAGACTAAATGATAGGATGCCTTGGATATTGAGAGTAAGAAACTTGAACCTGATGCTTTATGTTATAAATATCTTTTGAAGGGTTTTGCTAAAGGAGTATGATGTGGAAGGGGTATTTTAGAATGAAGAATCTGGAAGAGTATTGGTGGAGAGATTGAAAGGCAGCATGACTGGAGGGAGGAGACGAATGGACAATACTGTAATGGTATAGGGGTGAAAATGGTGCCTGTGTAGAATGCTGGTATTGGAATGAGATTATGTTAAGAGTCACTCCATTATTCTCCCTATTAGCAGTTGGTTGGACTACAAGTACTTTGAAGTCATAAGATGTACTTTAAGAAAATGTCGTATACAGTAATGCTGACTTTTCACTTAGTCCTTTTCTGTTTGTGAGTGCCTTATGCTAATAGAGAATCCACTCAGAGTCATTGAGCCAAGATGCCCTGTAAGAAGAAGTGGTAGTACCTTTTTCCAGTTCTATCTGTCAAGGTTGGTGTTTTAAATCGGGATTTTTTAGTGCGTATTATGGAGCCTGATTACTTTACAAGTTTATAATATTTTTAAAGTTTTCTGAATTGAGATTTTAAGATGACGTGATGATGTCACTTGTGATTTTCCAATTCCATTGTATTTTTTTTTTCTTTTTCTTTCTTTCTTATTTTTGTTTTTTGATACGGAATCTTGCTTTGCTGCCCAGGTTGGAGTGCAGTGGCGCGATCTTGGCCCACTGCAACCTCCACTTTCCAGGTTCAAGCTCTTCCCCTGCCTCAGCCTCTTGAGTAGCTGGGATTACAGGTGTCAGCTACCACACCCGTCTAATTTTTGTATTTTTAGTAGAGATGGGTTTTGCCATGTTGGCCAGGTTGGCCTCGAACTCCTGACCTCAGGTGATCCACCCACCTCGTCCTCCCAAAGTGTTGGGATTATAGGCGTGAGCCACTGCGCCTAGCCCTTTGTTCTTT
>NW_012118487.1:4408380-4477911 GCF_000951035.1 Colobus angolensis palliatus | reverse complement strand
TCAAGTGATTCTCCTGCCTCAGCCTCCCAAGTAGCTGGGATTACAGGTGTGCGCCACCAGGCCTGGCTAGTTTTTGTATTTTTAGTAGAAACGGGGTTTCACCATGTTGGCCAGGCTGTTCTCGAACTCCTGACCTCAGGGGATCCGCCTGCCTTGGCCTCCCAAACTGCTGGGATTACAGGCGTGAGCCACCGCGCCCGGCACCTTTGTTCTTTATTCTCCTGTCTACTCTGCAGTGGGCCTCACTGTTCTCAGTGAATGAATTAAGGACTTGACTGGAAAGTACACATTGGAAGGCTAAGTACAATTTATCTTTTGCTCTTTTTTCTTATTTGGAAATAATTTCATACTTACAGTATAGTTGCAAAAAGAGTGCAAAGAATTCTCATTTACCCTTTACCCAGATTCTTCAAATGTTAATATTTTACCATGTTGACAATGTCATTCTCTCGCCCTCTTTCCTTTCCGCCCTTTACACACAAAATGTTCCCTTATACTCATTAATTTTTGTTCTGAACTGTGTTAGAGTCAATTGCAGATATGATACCCTTCACCTCAAAACAATGGCATTCACTTATGTGATCACACTCTAATGATACATATATTTATTCAAATTGGGCAAGATTGTCCCCTACTGTCCTTTATAGGACCTTCTTTCCCCTGGTCTACATCCAATTCAGGCTTACCTGTTTTATGTACTTGTGATGTCTTTTTGTTAACCTTTAATCTGGATGATTTTCTCAGTGTTTGTTTTTCATAAATTTGACATTTTTGAAGAACACAGATCATTTATTTGGTTCCTTAGTTTGTGTTTGTCTGATATTTAAACATTAGATCCAGGTTATGCATTTTTGGGAGACAGACCCTGGGCGTGATTTTGTGTCCTTCCCAACATACCGTGTCAGGGGGCACATGATGACGTCTCTTGGTTCCATTCCCCGTGGTGCTAACTGTGGTCTCCTGTTGAGGAATGTCTGCCAGGTTTCTGGCAGTGTCCTCTAGTGGTTGCTTTACTGGATGCTTTAGAGAAATGGGAAGGGGAAAGGATTTGTGTGTCACTCGATTTTTATTTATTTATTTATTTATTTATTTATTTATTTATTTATTTTATTTATTTATTTATTTTGAGATAGAGTCTCGCTCTGTCACCCAGGCTGGAGTGCAGTGGCGCGATCTCAGCTCACTGCAAGCTCCGCCTCCCGGGTTCCCGCCATTCTCCTGCCTCAGCCTCCTGAGTAGCTGGGACTCCAGTCGTCCGCCACCATGCCTGGCTAATTTTTTGTGTTTTTAGTAAAGACGGGGTTTCGCCGTGTTAGCCAGGATGGTCTGGATCTCTTGACCTTGTGATCCGCCCGCCTCTGCCTCTCAAACTGCTGGGTTGACAGGAGTGAGCCACCGCACCCGGCTGTGTTACTTAAATTTTTTTTTTCCACTATCTTCTGAATTTCCCCTTTTCTGCTTTTCTCTTTACCATGCAGTTTTCAAAGAAGGTCTCCTTTTCTGACTACTTTGTTTTCCCCCAAACAGTTGCCTTTCCAAGGGACTGTCTCCTAGAGTCCCAAGGTGTATTTTTAAGTTCCTTTTCTGTAGTATGCGGTGATGCACCTTCCCCCCTTTCCTCCATCTCACCTTAGTATTTTCACATTTAGATGGACTTTGTCTTTTAGGGAGTGATTTTAGATCAATTTTAGCACCTCATGTAACACCCCCTTATTTCTTCCCTTCCATTTTTCTCTCTATACTCTTGTTCCTGTTAGGGCTTATAGCAGAAACTTGAGATATACAGTCAGTTCTGTTATAATGCAGCATACGCATTCTTGAAAATCATTGTGCTAT
Source organism: Colobus angolensis palliatus (assembly GCF_000951035.1). Taxonomy (NCBI): domain Eukaryota; kingdom Metazoa; phylum Chordata; class Mammalia; order Primates; family Cercopithecidae; genus Colobus; species Colobus angolensis. Next base: position 4,476,075 of record NW_012118487.1, on the reverse strand, counting down.
GCAAAATTGCACAATAAAAACCATAGCACTTATGGGAAAAATGAGGTTTGGGGTGTGTATTAGTTTGTAGGGCTGCCATAACAAAGTAGCACTGACTGGGTGGCTTAGACAACAGAAATGTATCTTGTCACAGTTCTGGAGGCTGGAAGTCTGAGACCAGGGTGTCGGCAGGGTTGGTTTCTTCTGAGACTTCTCTCCTGGGCTTGCAGATGCTGTCTTCTCCTTGTGTCTTCACATGGTTTTCCTCTCTGTGAGTCCGTGTCCTGATCTCCTTTTCCTACAGGAATGCCAGTCAATCTGGATTAGGCCTACCTATATCATCTCATTTGACCTTAATTATGTCTTTAAGGGCCCTATTTCCAAACACAGTTAAACCTCAGGTTATCGTGTTGGGGGTTAGGACTTGTCCATGAATTTTGGGGGACACAAGTCAGCTCATAACAAGTCACAACACTCAAAACATCAATGACATATTAAAAAATTACAGAAACCTAGTAAAAACTGTAGTACCATTTTACCCATGTTAAATCATTAGAAACACATAAACATCCCAGTAAACATGGCACTCTACCTTGGAAAAGATGGGTAGTTTGCTTGTGGGAGTGGGCACAGGATGGAGACTATAGCGTGTGATTTATTTTGAAATGATGCAGGCAGGTTTATCTTATGTCAGATGGAAAGTTAGCACCAGATGGATGGGTGTGGCTCACAATGCTTGTGGCAAGCCAAGGTGGCTGGCAGATGTTCCAGGTGTGCCATGTGCATGTGCCTGTGTGTTTTGTGTATTATTCCTGCCAGCTTGGTTCTGCTGGGTGCAGTTTTCTGCATTCACCTAGTATCTCAGCAGATGAAAATGCCCATAAAGAAATGCAAAATTCTCATTATGTTAAAATTGTTCTCTAATATATCAATCACATTTGAACACCAAATTTTGTGTTTTTAAAACAGATATTACAGCAGAACTGATAGTAGTTCACTAGAATTTGGTGTTCACTTTTTTATTTACAGGTAATTTGAAATTACCCTTGTTTTCTGACTAGGCATGGATTTATGTAGTCCCACTTGTTCTTGCTTTTTAAAATTGTCTTTATATTTTTGGAGAAGGTGTAAATCTTTAGCTCAAATTGGCCTAAACTAATTTTTGAGCAGGTATTGGAATGAAATAAAGCATTCCTCACTTTGCCTGATTCTGATGTGCACATATGTCAGTTATGATGGTTTACTTAAATGACACCAGTCCCCCAGCAACATGATTGAAATTTCACCTTCCACAGTTTATTAACTGCATAGAGTACAAACTTTGCTTTTGGCCCTTCAGTCCACAAATCCTGCATAAGTATCAAATGTGCATCATGATCAGTGACAAATCTCATTTCTTTTTCGACTCTGTCAGTAATTTGTCACCGTTCATCTGTTATTCAGCTCATACGCAGACAGCAAAGTATGTAGTTGTATTGCCTCTTTGCATCACCCACTGATAAGCCCACGTAACATTTTATAAGAATGAATAGTTGAAAGACGAATTGGCCAACAAAGATGAAAGTGCAGCAAAGAAATGAAAAGTGATAAATGCTGAAAGTGAAATTGGAAGTCATTAGAAGATTTGAAAATATGGATAGCAAAGCAAATATGGGATGAGAGGTAGGCCTGCATGAAGCAGTGGTATGAACCATATTGCTGACATCAGTCCTATGAATATAAAAAACTGTAAAATCATGTACTATGTTTTAGTTTAAATTTTACCAGGAATAGAAAGCTGCTTATGGCCAAAATGGAGTATTACTTTTACTTTGGATTGAAGACTGTATAAAAAAAATCCCAATCAATTTGGTTAGCATTAAGGTCAAAGTAGTGAAGTTAGTTGCCACATTGAAAGAAAATAGTAATTACACTGAGTTTGAGGAAATTCTGCCAGTAAAGACTAGCTTCATCATTCAGAAGTTGGCATGAATTCATTAATCTGTTAGGTGAAGCTGTAGCACAGAGAAAGATGCTCGTGGGAAATTTGCATCCAGATTCCAAGGATTATTTACGGCGGGTGATGATAACAATCATCAAATAGTTAATATTGATGAGGTAAGTTGTAAGGCAACTCCATCAGGAACTTGTGCCACAGAAGATGTAAGATCGAGAAGTAGCTTTAAGGAGTTAAAGATAGAGCAGCTCTTTTATTAGGAGACAACACAAAAGGTAACTTTAAAATAAAACCTATGCTTATCTGTCTGAGAATCCTAGAGCATTAAAAAAAATCCTTAATCATGAAACAGGCATCTCAGCCAGTCATTTGGCATGGACATAAAAGGTCATGGGTTACAGTACCATTGCTCCAAGACTTGTTTCAGTTGTTTTTGTCCAGAGGTTGGCAAAATAATTTTAACTTTTAGAGCACAACTACTACTGTTGGATAACGTTGCACGTCACCCCAGTTCTCTTGAGTACTTGAAAGAAAATGTGAACATTTGCTTTTTACTACAATCAGAAACTTCATTAATCCAGCCAGTGAACCAAGGAGTGATTTGGGCTTTTAAGGCCTATTATCTTAGATGGAGTTTCAGACAGGTTATTGATGCCACAAGTAGAGATTATGCATTTCTGTAGCTGAATTTTGGAAGAAATATGACATAAAGCATGCATTAGAAAACAGTTAAGCATCATAGTAGGAAGTAACAGTGAGTAATGTGTATGCTGTATGGCAGAACATTTACCACACTGTGCAAATAACCTTGCAGAATTCGAATTGAACATAGAGTTACAGAAGAAACACAATCACATGCTGCATAAGGACATTTTAGTCAGGACGGACTGCATATACAGCAGTGGTCCCATAATGTTAGAATAGCATATTTGTACATACCTTTTCTGTGTTTAGATACACAAATACCATTGTGTTACAGTTGCCCATGGTATTCTGTACAGTATCATTTGTACATGTTTGCAGGCTGGGAGCAAAAGGCCTTACCGTATGACCTAGGTGTGAGGTAGGCTATACCTCCAGGTTTGTGTAAGTGCACTCTATGGGGTTCGCACAGTGAAGTCACCTAACCACACGTTTCTCAAAATGTATCTCTGTCATTAAGCAGCACATGAGTGTAGCTGACTTTGTGAATATTCCACCATTTGAGAGACTTCAGATATGTACTCATAGGAACTTAGTGAGGGCAAATTTTTCAGCATAAATGAGGAAGGATGGAGATGTCTCAGGGGGAGGTGATGCTACCAAATGTCTTCACTTTAAAAGAGATAATACATGACATTGAAAGTACAAAGAATAAAATTGTTGATAGTGAATCCAAACTTAGGAAGGAGTATTGCAACTTGTTAAGATATAGAAAAGATACTTGTTCTGTATTGTAAGTTATACAATAAAGAAAGCAAACCCTGTTCAAACTACCCCTGATTAGTTTTTTACAAAGAAATAAACCCTAATTCTCTATGTTTCTAATGTTTTAAATTGCAGTGTACCAAATACTATTTTTACTATATTTTTCATTTGCCTATACACTTATAGAGAATTTTAAATGTTTTGATAAAAATTCTCAAAGGTCATAGAATAATTATACTCTTTTCTCATGATTATTAAAATTACTTTGCATGAGTTCAGCTTGCAAGGTAATTTTTATGGTGCAGCACTACCATACAAAGCAAGGACTGCCTTTCCAAAAAATAAATGCTCTTTGCCCCTTCCTGCCATCACTTTCCTTCAGCAAACATCACCAGCGTTTTATTGTCTTTATTGAACTCTTCCTAGACTCTTAGTAGTGTTCCCTATTAACAATGAAGTCTACCTTTTACTCTGTGGCACCTTGTACTCCAGCTGCTCCTTAAGTGACATTTCTTCATCTTCCCTCTTTTCTGATCTGCATCTTGACAGCTGTTTTTTTGGGAGGAATTTTAGGTTGTCTGACTCATGAGAAATTACCATTATAGTATCATTCAACTGTTCTTCTCACCCCATTCCTTCTTCCCACAGAGGCCCCTCTTCCCCTTCCAGCATCGTCATCATCATTTCCCCCTTGTCTAGTTAATCTAGGTTAGTGGTTATTTGGTTAATCTAGAGCGTGTACTTAGGGTCTCACCCACGATCCGAAGGCCTTATCAAGGGCTTTGCCTTTTCTAATGTATTCATCTTTCCTTTGTGTTCCAAGAAGCATCTTTATTTCCTGGTGTTCCATTTTTGTTCTTGTCACTAGTGCCTTGGTGAGATGAGATGACTTCAAAGGAAGGAACCCTTTTACATGAGTGCCCAGTAGTATCAGACAAACACAACTTTGAGATAAAACAGCGATTTCCATTAGGTACAAAAAGAGGGTAGAGCAAAGCTATAAGACTTTCTTCAGTGAACCCATAAAGGGGAAAAACTGGAACCATTAAAAAGTGGCAACAGGAAAAGGAAAGCAGGCAGACCCATTCGTGTGGCCACAGAGAGATTAGAAAATAAGTGTTGTAGGAGATGTGTAGTACTTGAAGTGTGCCAAGGTGATGTTGACTGCCAGTAGCTCCTCACTCTTTCTAGTCCGTACCCCACACTGCCAGCTCATCCCTGCCCTCAGCTGCCGGAATAGCCATCCATCAGTGGAGTGCAGCTGGAAGCTGAGAAATCTGTTCTTTCACCACTAGAAGAGAAGCCCAGAGCCCATAGCCACAGGGGATAGCAAGAACAGAACAACAGATCAGTCCAGTAAACAAACTGGTCATGTGGTAGGGAGGGTGCAGAGAACTTTATTTAGATAAGCTGTGAGGTTGAGACTTCTGTGGTCTGGTTTGGGGGCATCACCAAATGAATAACCTGAGTGCGAAACAGCTGACTACCAATGAGTGTTTGGGGCATAACCTCAGTGTAATTTAGGATCCATCTCTATTTCCTTTATGTTTCATTTTGGTTGTTTGACTTGACCTATATTGCAGGTCATTGCTAAATTACTTTGAAGTACCCTTTGTCTTGATTGTGTTATTGTATGTGGATGGTGCTCAAAATTATTTAATTTAGAAGTTTCAATTTTGTGAAGAGATGATGGTATTTTCTAGGTCATAATACAAAAGCGATTTGTGATCTAACTATTAGGTGCCTTAAATTGTATAACATAATTATAGATAGAATTGAATCATCAAATAAGGTGGCAAGATTAATGGGAGTGGCTAGCTTTAATGTTCCAGGTTATATTAATTTTAGATAAAATGAAATTAGTATTCCTATGGACAATTGAGTCAAGTTCTTGAATTACTCTATTCAGTTGGGATTGACTCAATTTAACAAAATGGTACTATTAGAGTTTTTGAGGATAATGAGAAAATGGAACTGAAATTAAAATTCTCTCTTGCACTTTGAACAAAATAATTTCTGTGAGCAGCGGTTAAGAAGGTCCATGTAAGAGATTCGCCTTCTGCTCTGATTTCATTTAGGAAGTTTGCACGATCTTAAGCTCCCTGATATTTTACTTGGAAAATGTTATGACTTAACGTAGGTCAGTGTCCCCTGCATTTTGTGATTTGGTGTGCATATATATATATATATATATATATATTTTTTTTTTTTAAAGTAGTGGCACAGAAAAGAGATTAAGAGTTGATCTTCAAAAGGCAGAGAAAGTTAGAACTAAGGAATTCCTACTTTTTTTAAAAAAAGCTAAAAATAATTTTGGGAAGCTCTTTAGACAGTTTACACTATTGGAGGAAAACTTTGTGATATGAATGGCTTTGAAACCAGCAGCAGCGAAGTAAGTCCTTTCTTGTGGGTATGGGTCCTGGAATGAATTGAGTTCAGGCCTACTTGACTCACCTGTTATGAGGATGCTCCTTGTGGAGCCAGGCCTTGTGGGTATTTGTGGGCAGTGCTTGACTTCTGAGGACATGGGCACATGTTTTCAAGAGGCCAGGCAAAATATGGTCGGCTGGGTGCCAATTCCATGTGGCAGCCTCCAGTTAAGTGACATCCACATTCTGGTTACCATAAGGTAACCAGACCAATGGTATACTGTAGAAAAGGTACATTTTAGGCATTTAGTAAACTAGAGGTATTGATAACTAGTAATAACTAATAGTAATAAGTACTGCTGCAGAGGTACTAATAACTAATAGTAAATGTTAGACTCATTTAAGAGCTGGATTAACAATCATTGCCTCTAGCATAACACAAACATTCTGGTTTGAGAGTAGAACAGGGAGTAGGGGGTTAGAGAGGGTAGACGAGGTACAAGGGCCTCGTCTGACTTGGAGTGTCAGGGACACATTCATGTCAGGGCTTTGGAAGGGCCTCTTGACTGGGGTTTGGTGTGTGGAGAATGGAGAACTGAGTTGGGAAGCCTTTTCTTTCCTCCTAAATTCCACCCTGAAAACAATAGAAAAGCATCTTTGGCCTCTAGGACATGAAAATATTTGAGCATTAAGGGTCAGGTGCTAGGCTTGAGAAGCTATTTAAGCCAGGCTAAATACAACTTTAGTGGAGATGTGCTGAGAAATAGGTACACTGTTTCTTTTAGTAACTAGTGTTTAATTTTTAGAGAACACAGCAGGCCTTTTGAAGGCAGTTTAAGGAATGGGTGTGGAAGGGGGTGTGGGGGAAGGAAATCTCAGCAGAATGCTTTTAGATATTTCCTGTTATATAAATGCTACATACTTCCCATGCCTTCAGACTCGTAGCAAATAGGACTGAAGCCCATTGAGGCTTAGATTTAATTACTTACAAAGAATGTAGAAACTATATAGGTAATCAAAGAACCTTTAAAACTGTCACCAAATGCAACTTTTTCTTTTTCATCCAAATCTTATATTGTGGAATTTGAATGTGGTGTGATGAAATACACTTGGACAAAAAATCAGAGTGTTTGATTTTTAGAAAATGCTTTTGTTTAATTCATAAGATTTTCTGTTGTAGTAAGAGTCTATCTTCAGATAGACATTCCAGATGACAAAGTGTCTCATTTATGGAGTCCCCAAAATAACTCGATACTTTTATCTAGCTGTATTTGAATGTATGCTTGTGATGAAGAGTGCTACACTGATATAATACTTCCAGTATCTACATGTAATTTAATAAGCTGAGATCTTGTGTTAGTAATGAGAACGTAACAATTAAATCGTCCGACTTCTCATTTTGTCCTGCATTCTGTTTTTCTCTCATTTGTGTTCCTCCCTCCCCCAGATATAGCCAGGTTTATCTGTACTAGTGGCTGAAAGACACAGCTAATGAAAGCTTTTTTTTTTTTTTCTCTTCTTTGATTTCAGGGCAATTGATAGAATTGGGTAAGGCATTTGGGGCATTTGTCCACTGTAGCCTGTGGCATTCATGGATGAGAATAGCCATTGAACTTGTAAATGTTTTCTTTATATACATGCCATATCTGTCAGGTTCATTGCAGTGCTCCTATGTGGGCAGAATGTCTCGATTTCAGAACTGGCTATCACTTTGCTGCTCATTCTGGACGGGGCTCCTCGCTTTTGTGAACCATAGTGTTTTGTAAAGTGGAGCCTCATTATGTCTATCTCACAGGATATTTTTTACATATAAAGGAGTTGGAATCCATGAGTGAAGCAGGCCTGAGTTCATGTATATTTGAAACATGCTTCAGCAGGACCATGAGAAGTCTTTCTTAGTTGGTGAACAATCGTGAGTCATTTACTCATTTGTTTTTAAAATTAATTCAACCAGTATTTGTTGAGTATGTACGATGTCTGTTACTCTGTGTACTCTGAAGTATACAAAGATCAGTGATTACAGCCCTGGACCCTCAGGTGTCTGGAGTATATAACTAGAAGGTAGTCAATATCATAAGAAAGGTAAGATCGAATACTTTGGGATCCAGGGTCGTCAAAACCTTGTTGGATAAAGAGGTAATCTCTCAGCTCTGTGTCCTGAGAGCTAAAGCTCTTCTAAGTTGAAACAACGCTTTTCGTGAACTATCTCCTCACAAATTAGAAGCACAGAGTTCTGTAGATCTTGCACCAGAGCTTAGACATGTAGTTGTTACCAAGGCACCAAGTGGTTGGGCAGTATGGTTTCTGTCCCAGCCTGTATGACGTCATATATGGATTTGTCATTTGCACCATGGAAGTTTCACATCAGGACAAACCACCGTGGTTTGTGAACATGGGACATCTCTAAGGAAGACAGAACTTTCATGTGGCCACGGGGTGTGTTTCTTCTCTGTGTGAACTCGGGTGTTGATTTGAAAAAGGCACGCGCTGATTTGAGGAAACCTAATTTTATATACTGGCGTTAGACATACCTAGGAAATAATTCATCCATTAGACATTTGTTGAGAACCTACTGTATGCTACACATTGTGGGGATAATGATGACTCAAGCTAGTTAGGGAGAATAAAGCCTTTTATACACATAGTTTGAATACACGCAGAAATGATAAGTGAGAAGAGATACGTGTGAAAAGTGTGGCAGAGATTTACGGGAGAGAGGGGTTATTTCTGATAGATGTGCATTTGAGTTGGGCTTTGTGTGGAGCTGTCATATCTCCCAGTCTGCTTGCATCAGCCCCAGTTTGCTCTGGATGTCCTAATGTCCCATCCAATTAACATCTTTCTGGTCAAAATTATTCCAATTTGTGTGATAAATTATCTGGATGGTCCCCCTAGCTTTGATAATCAGATAAGACTTGGCTTAGTGGAGATAGAGAACAGTCTAGGTAAAGATAAATGGCATAAACAAAAAACATGGGTGATGGAACACTTTGGTGCACTTAGAAAAAACATGTTTAGTTTGACTGTAGCTTTGGGAGCAGGAAAAGGAATCACTGGAAATGAAGTTTGGGAGGTGAGTTGAGGTCAAATTTTGAGTATCCTGAATGCCAGACTAGATACCTTGATTTTATGTAGTTGGCCATGGAAACCTGTGGGTTTTTTTTTTTTTTTTTTTTGACACTTTGTGGCGCGCTCTCAGCTCACTGCAGCCTCTGCCTCCTGGGTTCAAGCAATTCTCCTGCCTCAGCCTCCCAAGTAGCTGGGACTACAGGCATGTGCCATCATGCCCAGCTAATTTTTTTGTACTTTTAGTAGAGACAGGGTTTCTCCATGTTGGCCAGGATAGTCTCAATCTCTCGACCTTGTGATCCATCTACCTCGGCCTCCCAAAGTGCTGGGATTACAGGCATGAGCCACCGTGCATGGCTGACTTTTTTTTTTTTTAAAGATTTAGAAAGATCCTTATATCTACTGCCAGATATACAAAAGGGCTCTTTTGGATAACAGGGATTTAAAACAAAATTCTTAGGACCCATTGCCAATTAAGGATCATTTGGATATTTTTCTAAATTAGTGGGAAAATAAGATATAAATTACTACAGTGTACCATGAAATGTCACAAAACCTAAAAAAATCATTAAGTTTTAGAGCATGAATTGACTTTGGATCTTTGAGTCAACGTTATCACTTTATAGAAGAAACTTGGCAATCAGACAGATTGTTAAATGTCAAAACTCTCCCAGCAAGCTATTCGTAGAGATGGGGTTAGAACCTAGATGCTCTGATTTCTTGTGCAGTGGGTATTTAACTTTAGAGCTTTATTTTGGAGACTCCGTTGTTTACTTTTGTTGGGGTCACATCAGTGTCTGTGTCTTGACTTAGTTGTGATGGAACTAATCATCCCATCCCTGGGTGTCGTTGCCACTGTGTGCACTGGTGGTGGTAGACATTGTTAAGGATAAAAATGGAAAAATGAGGACAACAGATACCATTCTCATTCAGTGAAGTAGGGTTTTAAATTATGGCATGCGAATACAAGAGTTTAAAAGACTGTCTTTAAATATGAAATGTCATTTTATGGCATATAGTATTATAATTTTTTTTTCTTTTTTTTTTTTTGAGACAGAGTTTCGCTTTTGTTGCCCAGGCTAGAGTGCACTGGCACGATCTCGGGTCACTGCATCCTCCGCCTCCCAGGTTCAAGCAGTTCTTCTGGCTCAGCCTTCCGAGTGGCTGGGATTTCAGGCGTGTGCCACCACGCCCAGCTAATTTTGTATTTTTAGTAGAGATGGGGTTTCTCCATGTTGGTCAGGCTGGTCTTGAACTCCCGACCTCAGAGGGTCTGCCCGCCTGGGCCTCCCAAAGTGCTGGGATTACAGGTAGGAGCCACCTCGCCCAGCCTCTAAAATTTATATGTGCATATTTAAAAAACATTCAGAAGTTGTAAAATCAACAGAATTGATCAGTTAGGTATAAACTTACAAATCATTGGCACATGAAACTTTTAATTTTACTTAATCATTATTGATGCTCCTTGAAATTTTATGTGTTGCTATAAAGCTGTTAAAAGTTGAGGAAGGACTGACAAGTATGCTTCATGTGTTTTTTACACATTTATCGAAGACTGGAAAACCTGCTAGAAGAATTCTAAAAGAGCTGTAACACGGACTCAAAGCTTTTAGAAGAAAAAAATTTTTTTTTTGTAGAGGTGGCGTCGCACTATGTTGCCAGACTACTTGAACTCCTGGCCTCAAGTGATTCTCCTGCCATGGACTCCTAAAGTCCTGGGATTACATGTGTGAGCCACTGCACCTGGCCATGTTTCTCAATCATTATATTTTTGGGTGGCCATCAGAGAGACCCTGTAAAAAATATCATTTTGGTATGACCATGGTATACCTAAATAATAGGATGAATATCTTTATGCATATAAGCCTAATTTGTTTATATAATATAGTATTTATGTTAAAGGAAGCAAGTAATTTTGGAGATTTAAGACTGTGCATAAAGAAGCATTAAATAAAGTGCTACAAGTTCCTCTCAAACCAGTGAATTACTAAATTTCTAATAATTATATTATCAAATAAGTATTCATATAAAATTATGTTCTCATTGCAGGAACACTTTTGAAAACCTGATTTCTAGCTTACTTTAATATAAGCAATCAGGTAGACATTTACCTAAGTAGAGAAGCTGCTATAAATCAATACTTTCTCATGGATGCTAATTTGAGCTTCGAAAGAACAGTATATTCAAAGGATGCTTTTATTTGGAAAGTAGGTTTTCAAGTTACTTGAAGGATAGTTGGTTTGTTGGGAAAAGTGAACAGAAAGCTATAGCAGAAATAATGCTGAGACGATTAGTATTCCAGATGCTTATTAACTTAAAAAGGCACAAGCGTTAGATTAACAGTTTCTGGGCCCTTTGCCAGAGATCTATTTCCACTGTAGAAAATAGTGGGTCATGCTTGATCCATTATCTGTCTTAAAACAGATTCCGGAGGCAGACACCTAGAGTCATAGTGAGGAGTCCAGCTAACCAGTTCAGCCTCACGGAGGCTCGAAGTGTATAAACTAAAACATTCCATAGCCTTGCACGAACATGCTCTTCAGACACCTGACGACAGTTTCCGGGGCTTCCTTGGACAAACTTTCCAGCTCTCAAGTCCTGGAGTCAGTCATTAGGATGCCTGTGGGGTACGTGGACAGTGGGCGGGGTAAAGAGAAGAGCACTTTTGAGGAGAGCAGGTTTGGGAACATGTATGGCAAAGGGTTGGCACAGAGAGAGGTAAAAGTCCTGAGGGTGAAAGCTGGGAAGCCTGGGATGCTGAGATGCACTTTTGTGACATGATTTTGCATTTCTATTGATTTTCGTACTATTTATCGAGAGCATGGTAGAAATAACAGGGAAGAGAAATAAATGGTCATCATGTTGTGATTTGTTTATGTATATTTTTTTAAAGTGACAGAGTCTCGCTCTGCCAGCCAGACTGGAGTGCAGTAGCACGGTCATAGCTTACTGTAACCTTGAACTCCTCAAATGGTCCTTCTGCCTCAGCCTCCTGAGTAGCTGGGACTACACCAGCTAATTAATTTTTTTTTTTTTCAATAGAGGCAGAGTCTCGCTATATTTCCTAGGCTGCTCTTGAACTCTTGGCTTCAAGTGATCCTCCTCTCTCAGTCTCCTATTATGACATTTAGAAAAAGTAATTTCTTCAAATCAATTTGGTTTTCCACTTTGTAAAATGAAGGGTGCGGTGGCTCACGCCTGTAATCCCACCACTTTGGGAGGTCGAGGCGGGCAGATCACAAGGTCAGGAGATTGAGACCATCCTGGCTAACGCGGGGAAACCCCGTCTCTACTAAAAATACAAAGAAATTAGCCGGGCGTGGTGACGGGCGCTTGTCGTCCCAGCTACTGGGGAGGCTGAGGCAGGAGAATGGTGTGAACCCAGGAGGTGGAGCTTGCAGTGAGCCAGGATCGCCCACTGCACTCCAACCTGGGCGACAGAGTGAGACTCAGTCTCAAAAAAAAAAAAAAAAAAAAAAAAAAAGAAACAATGAAGAGAGAAGGTAACTGATGAGAGCTTACAGTGACATCCGTTATTTCAGATGCAACCATAAGGAAGCTTTTCTAATCAACGGCCTTCCTTTCTTCTTTGTACTGTTTACAGGGTTCTTAACACAAACTGCCTTAGGTTATAAACATTTCTGCATGTGTCTTATCTTTCTAATTAGACTCAATCTTTCCAATTAGCCTCATTGAGAGCAGGGTTAAGGGTTAAAAAATAAAAGTGAAAACATTTATGGTGTGATTTAACTCTGTATAGAATACTTTTCATATATATTATTTGGTGTGTTTTAACAATATATTGACTGGGATTTCCAAATGAAAGCTAGAAGAACAAGGTATAGTATTTATGTTTCAAAATTTGATTTAAGATTCACTAGAGTTTAGTTATACTAAAAGTCTATATTGGTAATAGCTTCATATTTTTATATTGTGTGTTTTGGAGTACCGAAAAATATACTTTACATAATCTCTGAGCCAATGTAACTAAAATTTTAAGAGATTTCTTTAGAGGTAAATTTGAAATCAGTAAATAAACATGGTACGGAAAGTTTTCTGACTTTTAAAATTAAAATTGGAAACTTAGTGGAAGATTTTAAAACTTTACGTTAATCAAAGTTGTATCTGTAAATGATTAATAAACACTCAAGTAGGTTCCCAAAGCAAAGACAGGCGTCCTGTGACCCACTACTCTCCCCCACACTTGATTGACTCTCTCTAGAGTCAACCACATTTACGTATTTAAAAGTTTCTTTTGGTATTTGCTGCTGTGTTTTTAAATAACTTCATCTATCTTGACTTTTCAGCTTTGGATTTTGAGAACTGACTTCCCGCCCTGGTTGAGGACTCAGCTTTCTTACTGTTGCCTTCCTTATGCACATGTGCTTCCCTCCCCTCATCCTCTTGGTGTTTTCTATCGCCTTGTAAAGAAATCAGTAGTCTATGTTTACATTTTTATGACTGTGTAAATATTATTCATGGATGACCTATCTGGTGTACTATGATTGCATTTCCTTTTGTTTTCTCTGTAGTTAATAATCATCTCTTTTTTCCATTGGCTTACTTCTCTCTATTCCTATTACCAATTTGCGGCCAGAATTATAAATCTCCTTTCAGTACATTCCAACACGCTATGTATTCTATTGGTTTGGAACCTCCTGCACCTTCTGTTCTTAATCTCCAGTTTGTCCTGGTTAATCACTGTAACTGCTGCACACTGTCATCCAATGGCCTCCTTTACTGTCATCTTGCAGGTTTCATCAGTCATTTTCCTGTGTTGAGTGCTTGTTTTCTGGTGTCGTGTCTTCCAGTTTTCTTGGTTTATTCTCTGTTTTGGTGGAGCTGCGTTGGAAAGGGAGCATAGATTTGCTGAGGCTTTGCGTCTCCACAAATGCCATTATTCTCTCATATGTGATTACTATTTTAGCTAGGGATGTAATTCCAGGTTGGAAGTAATTTGGAGTAAAAATTTGATGGTACTGCTTTACTGACTTGTAGCTTTCAATGTTGTGTTTGAGACGTCTGATGCTTTTTTGTTGTTGTTATTTGTTTGTTCCCTCACTGTGACCTGATTCCTCTCTGAAGATTTTAGGTTTTGTTTTTGCCCCTACGTTCTAAAATTTCACAGCGTTGGCGTTGATGTAGGCCTTTTGTAACCCTTGTGCTAGGTGGGTCGTATATGATCAAGAAACCAGTGTCATTCAGATTCAGTTTAGGGAAATTTTCTTGCACTAGTACTTTGATAATATTTTTCTCTTTGTATTTACTTCGTTCTCTCGGGAACTCATGCAAGTCAGCTATTAGACCTCCTAGATTGGTTGTTCACTTTCCCTATCTTTTCCCTTCTTACTCTTTGGGAAATTTTGTAAACTTGATCTTTTAATTTGTCAGTAGATCGTTTCTGCCATCATATTGTTCATTTCCAGGAATTTTTAAATTCTTTCCTCCAAATATTTATGTATGTATTTATTTACCTCCCCTCCCCTCCTCTCCTGTCTCTTCCCCTCCCCTGCTCATCTCGCGGGGTGCTCTGTCACCCAGGCTGGAGTGCAGTGGTGCAGTTACAGCTCACTGCAGCCCTGACCTGACCTCCCAGGCTCAAGTGATCCTCCCACCTCATCCTTCTGAGTAGCTGGGACCACAAGCATGCACCACCATGCTTGCCTAATTTTTAAATTTCTTTGTTTTTGTGGAGGTGGGGTCTTGTTATGTTGCCCAGGCTGGTCTCAAACTCTCAGGCTTAAGCGATCTTCCTGCCTTGGCGTCCCAAGGTGTTGGGATTGCACACGTGAGCCACCGTGCCTGGCCATGTATTTCTATTTTGATGGTAACCTGTTCTGTCTCTCTGAAGATGCTAATTGAAGTTTTCTTCAATATCGCTGAAGAAATGAATTTTTCAGTGTTGTTTTAGTTTCTGCTTTCATTTTGGGGGACTAGTATTCTTAGCTTTTGCATTTGAGATAAGTAATACCAACCATTCTGGTTCTTCACTCCTTCCAGACACAGGAGACAGGATTAACTTTCCTGCCTCCATGTGACTTGTTTTGGCCAGTGGATTGCAAACAGAAGTGATGTGCATATCTCCCCTACTTGGGTGATTGATGCTTGTGTCGAGATTGGAGATGCCACAAGCACCCAAGATGCAGTCTGGAATGCTGCACACTGTGGGGGCCAGCTGCCCGGGGATTCGTCCAGAGCCATTTGGACTGGGCTTGAATGGGAAGTAAATGTTTGTTGTTTTTAACCACTGAGACTTTGGTATTATTTTTTATTGCAGCGTTATCTAGCCTGTCCTGACTGAGACAGCTCTCAGTCATATTTAAGAATGAGGCACAAAAAGCTGTTTGGAAGCTCTCTACTAGTGGGTGGGGTAGTCATGTGGCAGGGATCTGGCCCAGCGTTTCCGTTAAGGCACTCCCAGATGTTAATGTCAGTAGCTCTTTTCTCTTGGTCTGGTTAGTTTTCCCAGGAAAACCCTCCAGTTCTCCCGCCTGATATATATAAGCCCAGCTCCTGGGCTGTGGAAACTGAGTAATGGAAGTAGGGCTTGGGACGCTTGCTGTTCAGTGTGTGCACACTCTCTTATGCTCCCTCTTTTTAATAAGATACTCCTTTCAGCAGTCCCAGCCACCTGGAAGTCCACAGCCCATCTGATTAAGTCTTTCTAGAGAATAAACCTTCTGTTTCTGCGCAGGTTGGGCAAAGGCAGGCGGGGGGTCTGACTGCTTCTTAACAGACTTCTGGCGAGTCCTCCGTGGTCACACCCTCTGTCTGAAGTCTTTGGTGCTGGAATTCCTGAGCCATTTCAGGCTTTTGCAGTATGAATTGATCTGCTGCTGGGCTTTCTCTGTTACTGACCTGGGCTTTCTGGTTTTCACATCTGCTGAATCACTTACTATGCTGCAGTTTGCTCCCCACTGTCCCAAATTTTGTTGTTCTCATCCACCGACTTTCCCATTGTCCTTTTGTGTTTAGGCCTTTTTAAAAATCCCCTTTCTGCTATTTTCTAGAGGGAATGTAGGTAAGCACATATATTGAATCTACGTAGTGTTTACCGGAAGTTCTTTAATAATGAATTTTATCCTCCCCAATTTTTATTTTGAAAATCTTTAAACATAAGAAAAAAATGAAAGCAGTAGAATGGACACCAATATATATATCCTGCTCTTAGATCTGACAATTAACTTTTTGCCAATTTTATCTCCTTTTCCTCCTCCTCCTCCTCCTCCTCCTCCTCTGTCTCTTGTGCTCTCTTTCTCTCTCTCTGTAATATTCTACAAGTATATATGGTATATGTAAGATAAATATATCTATGTCTATATTTTCTCTCTTGCTGTAACATTTGAAGGTAAGGTACAGATATTATGACCCTTCACTCCTAAATAGTTCGGCATACATTTCCCAGTATATATGGTATATGTAAGGTAAATATTATTTATGTCTGTATTTTCTCTCTTAGTGTAACATTTGACAGTAAGGTACAGACAGCTATTATGACCCTTCACTCCTAAATAGTTCAGCATACATTTCCCAGGAACAAAAATATTCTCTTACAGGACTATAATTATCATACCTATGGAAATTTAAAAAAATAGTTCCATAACATCATCTAACATCTAGCATAAATTGTGTAGTTTCAAAATTTCTTATTTATTTATTTATTTATGTTTTTGTTTTTGTTTTTGAAACAGTGTCTCTGTTGCCCAGGCTGGAGTGCAGTGGTGTGATCTTGGCTCACTGTAGCCATGATCTCTTGGGCTCAGATGATCCTCCCACCTCAGCCTCCCAAGTAGCTGGAATCACAGGCACACGCCACCACACCCGGTTAATTTTTTGTATTTTTTTGTAGAGATAGGGTTTTGTCATGTTATCCAGGCTGATCCCAAACTCCTGAGCTCAAATGATCTGCCCATGTCAGCCTCCCAAAGTGCTGGGTTTACAAGTATGAGCCACCATGCCTGGCCTCAAAAATTCTTTTGTAACTTTTTTTCCTTTAAAAATTGCGATCCCGTCATGGTAAACATGCTGCAACTGGTTCTCTTTTGGACTAGAACAATTCCTCAAAGCATCGTTTTTTGTACTTGATTTTTTGCTTTTAATTAATCTTGAACAGAACTAGCACCTATAGAAAAGGATAAATAAAGATGAGTCCCTGATAAGGAGATGTTTGTGAAAGCACTGGGAAACAGCACATTTTGTTTTTTAATGGTTTATTTTTCTAACCCAGGTGCTACTAATCTAAAACTTAGCCAAGCAATGCTTTCTTTGCACATTCAGTTAAAATAAAGAAGCAGTATTTGTCTTCACTGTGATGAGGAACTATATTTAGAGTTTCCCCAGCCCATCCCACTTCACCTTGCATACTTTGCCAGCATTCAGCCTCATGACTTATGTTTGCTTCAAATTGAATTTGAGTCTAAGCTCAAAGGGCATGGGTTTTTGTTTATGACTAAGGGCTGATCTCTGAAGTTAGTATAGTTATCAAACATTCCTCACATTCCATATGTCTAATTTTTAGTGCTTGGAGGATCTGGTGCTATGCCAGAGGAACATAGAGGCTAGAGAGCACACGGAAATACCACCGAAGAAAGTCTCCATGTAAGCTATAAAAATTCAATCGTATGTTTAAATAGCAAAGCAAATAGTAGGTATGGGATTGATTTGTGGCATGTTAGTACCATTCTTTAGGCTGCTTAGGAACATTTCTTAGTTTTCTGTTGATTCTTGAAATTCCAGCCCTAGAACTTAAAAAAATCTGTGATTCTTTCAGTTTGTCTTTTAATTGTACTCAGGGACAGGATGAGGAGTTTATTTTATTTTTTATTTTTATTTATTTTTTTGAGACACAGTCTCACTCTGTCGCCCAGGCTAGGGTGCAGTGGCGCAATCTTGGCTCACTGCAACCTCCACCTCCCAGGTTCAAGCGATTCTACTGCCTCAGCCTCCTGAGTAGCTGGGATTACAGGCGCCAGCCACCACGCCTGGCTTATCTTTGTAGTTTTAGTAGAGACGGGGTTTCACCATGCTGGCCAGGCTGGTCTTAAACTCCTGACCTCAGGTGATCCACCCACCTGCGTTCACCAAAGCGCTAGGGTTACAGCCGTGAGCCACCAGGCCCACCCCTTTTATTTTTATTTTTGTACTTTTTAATTTTTTTGAACCACTCAGACTTCATCCTTTCCTTCTTACTCTCACAGGGGAAGAGAAGAATGATCATCAGTGGCAAATGGCAGCTGCAGCCAAGCAACACCAGCCTCACACTCAGGGCAGAACGCCATGCCCTCCTGGTGGAGGAGTTTTTCAATGCTGCAAAACAAATACTTGCAAAAGCTAAGCGTGACTTAGTGTATGGTCGAAGGGGTCACCATTGAAGATGTGGTGGTCACCAGAAGATAGGTTCATTGAACACATGATGAATGAGCAGCAGTCGCTGTTCTAGTCACTAAGGACTACAGTGGTGGACAAAATAAGTCATGGGGAGGTAGGAAGGAGGACTAGAGCAATAAAGGAGATAAATTCAGACATGGTAATAGCATTAAAGAGAGAAACTGTATGACATGATAGAGATTGAGTACTTTAGATAGACTCATGCATTGGTCAGCTCTGCTGGGGTAATAAGCAGCCTATAAGTATGTGACTTCCACGGGTGTCTCCTTCTAGCTCGTGTTATGTCATCAGCTAGAGAATAAAGTGAAATAATCATGTAAGTCAAAAATCTCAAGGCTGAGGATCATGAATGATCTGTGAAATCGTTTGGTCACTAAAAATGTGTTTAGAAAAAAATTCAAATTGTCTTGGTGAAATATATGCATAACACAAAAGAGTCAGATTATGACAATAAAAATAGAACCTTTGTAAATTTAATAGAAAACAATTTAATACAAAGAAATCAAAGAAGGAAATTGTAGGACCTTTGGTCAGAAGCTCCTTTGGTGTTTAACAAGGTTCAAGAGTAAATAAGGATGTTTCCTTTTCTTAATAAAGACATTATATAAAAAAGTGGAAACAGACTGTAATAAAAACTTGAATCTGAGTTTAAAATGCCTTAGGTGATGTTAGGGAAAAAAAAGAGTAACATTTATGAACATGGGCATACATTTTTTGGATGTCTGTAAATAGTCATCTTTGAATTGTTAAGCATGCTTTCTGGTATGTGCTTTTTCTCTGGCCTAAAAAGCTACAGGGGCACAGAGATTGACTGACTGACTCATTTACCTTCCTAATGCTTTTTTAGGAAGCAGTTAGACTTGGTTTAATTGTCCAGTAATCTGGCCAGATGCCTCCATGATCTTCACATTCTGGAAGGCCAGTGCTTAACTGAATTTCTTCTTCACTTTAGGACTCTGGAAGATCACTGAGAGTCAATGCTGGGTAACTCCATTTAGGTCAATTATGTAGAGATCCCTTAGTTAAAGACCAGGCCCTACTAACAGCATCACTATATCATTAGGACATTTGTTCAGTTAAATCCCACAGAACCTCAATGTTCGTGTGGCCAAACTAACATACTTTCTTCTTGGCGTTTATCCAGGCAAGATTAAGAGCTGAGATATACTGAAGGAACACCAACTTCACATTATGAACATTTTGAAATTTATTGTGAAATTCATTTATTTTGTCTCTAAATGTAACAATAGCTGTAGACTACAAAAAAAGCTAAAATCAGGGCCAGACATAGTGGCTGATGCCTGTAATTTCAACTCTTTGGGATGCCAGTGTGGGAGGATCACTTCAGCCCAGGAGTTTGAGACCAGCCTGGGCAACACGGTGAGACCCGCGTTTCTAAAAAAAAAAAATTTAAAAAATTAGCCCGGCATAGTGGCACATACCTGTAATTCCTAGCTTACTCTTGAAGCTGAGGCAGGAGGATCACTTGAGCCCAGGAGTTCGAGGCTGCAGCAAGCTATGATTATGCCACTGCACTCCAACCTGGGCAGTAGAGCAAGACCCTAAAGTCCCTGAAGTCTTCCTGTGCTGCCCAGAATCTCTTAAAAAAAAAAAAAACAAGGTAAAAATCAGACAATGGAACTGAAGCACCAGATACTTCCCCACAAGCTATTAAGGCTGAGTTAGTTCTTAAAACTCTCCCCTGACAGCAGCTGTGCCAGGGCGCTTGCTGCATGGAAGCTAGGACTCAGTCTGTTCTAGCTGAGCCCTCCCTTCGGAAGCAGCAGGCTGCAGGGCACATAACCAAGAACAACAGGTTAAGGCTAAGGCACCATGGCCCTCCCCTTAATGCAGGAGCTGCATAGCAGGCGGTGCTTTCCGAGGTTAACTTTATGAATCTGTGTCTGAGTAAAATAATTGTCAGTATCTAAGTTAGGGCTCATTCAAGGATATTCAATACAGTGTTGTTTTGGATACAATTAAAATGGCTATCATCAGTACCAGACTATACTGGAAAGGCTAAACTGTGTTCTAAGCTTATTATAAAAGATGCTCCCGTGACAGAAAATAAAATTAAAAAAAAAACACTATAAAAAATGAGGTAGCAACATGAAAAGTCTCATAAATTATGTTGCTGAATGAGAAAAATGACCTTCAGAACGATGTGCACAGTGTATTATATTTTCTAGGCTGTATGTAGAGAAGGGCCTGCAAGAACACGTACTGCCCCGGTGGTTGTGGACACTTCTGAAGAGAGGAGTGTGAGAACTGGAATGAGAGCTGGTGCTCAAAGAGACTTAGCATTATCCACTGTATTTTAATATTTTACAAGCAGGGTATATTCATGTATTTTTTTTAACTAAAATCTTGTATTAAAAGTAAGATTTTTTTAATACTTTATGTTCTAGGGTACATGTGCACAACGTGCAGGTTTGTTACGTATGTATACATGTGCCATGTTGGTGTGCTGCACCCATTAACTCATCATTTACATTAGGTGTATATCCTAATGCTATCCCTCCCCCCACCCCACAACAGACCCCGGTGTGTGATGTTCCCCTTCCTGTGTCCAAGTGATCCCATTGTTCAATTCCTACCTACGAGTGAGAACATGTGGTGTTTGATTTTCTGTTCTTGCGGTAGTTTGCTGAGAATGATGGTTTCCAGCTGCATCCATGTCCCTACAAAGGACATGAACTCATCTTTTTTTATGGCTGCATAGTATTCCATGGTGTATATGTGCCACATTTTCTTAATCCAGTCTGTCATTGATGGACATTTGGGTTGGTTCCAAGTCTTTGCTATTGTGAATAGTGCTGCAGTAAACATACGTGTGCATGTGTCTTTATAGCAGCATGATTTATAATCCTTTGGGTATATCCCCAGTAATGGGATGGCTGGGTCAAATGGTATTTCTAGTTCTAGATCCTTGAGGAATCGCCACACTCTCTTCCACAATGGTTGAACTAGTTTACAGTCCCACCAACAGTGTAAAAGTGTTCCTATTTCTCCACATCTTCTCCAGCACCTGTTGTGTCCTGACTTTTTAATGATTGCCATTCTAACTGGTGTAAGATGGTATCTCATTGTGGTTTTGATTTGCATTTCTCTGATGGCGAATGATGATGAACATTTTTTCATGTGTCTGTTGGCTGTATGTATGTCTTCTTTTGAGAAGTGTCTGTTCATATCCTTGGCCCACTTTTTGATGGGGTTGTTTTTTTTCTTGTAAATTTGTTTGAGTTCTTTGTAGGTTCTGGATATTAGCCCTTTGTCAGATGAGTAGACCACAAAAATTTTCTCCCATTCTGTAGGTTGCCTGTTCACTCTGATGGTAGTTTCTTTTTCTGGGCAGAAGCTCTTTAGTTTAATTAGATCCCATTTGTCAATTTTGGCTTGTGTTGCCCTTGCTTTTGGTGTTTTAGACATGAAGTCCTTGCCCATGCCTATGTCCTGAATGGTATCGCCTAGGGTTTCTTCTAGGGTTTTTATGGTTTTAGGTCTAACATTTAAGTGTCTAATCCATCTTGAATTAATTTTTGTATAAGGTGTAAGGAAGGGATCCAGCTTCAGCTTTCTACTTATGGCTAGCCAGTTTTCCCGGCACCATATGTTAAATAGGAAATCCTTTCCCCATTTCTTGTTTTTGTCAGGTTTGTCAAAGATCAGAGGGTTGTAGATGTGTGTTATTATTTCTGAGGGCTCTGTTCTGTTCCGTTGGTCTATATCTCTGTTTTGGTACCAGTACCATGCTGTTTTGGTTACTGTAGGCTTGTAGTATAGTTTGAAGTCAGGTAGCGTGATGCCTCCAGTTTTGTTCTTTTGGCTTAGGATTGTCTTGGCAATGCAGGCTCTTCTTTGGTTCCATATGAACTTTAAAGTAGTTTTTTCCAATTCTGTGAAGAAAGTCATCGGTAGCTTAATGGGGATGGCATTGAATCTATAAATTACCTTGAGCAGTATGGCCATTTTGACAATATTGATTCTTCCTATCCATGAGCATGGAATGTTCTTCCATTTGTTTGTGTCCTCTTTTATTTCACTGAGCAGTGGTTTGTAGTTCTCCTTGAAGAGGTCCTTCACATCCCTTGTAAGTTGGATTCCTAGGTATTTTATTCTCTTTGAAGCAGTTGTGAATGGGAGCTCATTCATTATTTGGCTCTCTGTTTTTCTCTTATTGGTGTATAAGAATGCTTGTGATTTTTGCACATTGATTTTGAATCCTCCCTAACTCATTTTATGAGGCCAACATCATCCTGATACCAAAGCCTGGCACAGACAAAACAAAAAAAGAGAATTTTAGACCAATATCCCTGATGAACATCGATGAAAAAACCCTCAATAAAATACTGGCAAACCAAATCCAGCAGCACATCAAAAAGCTTATCCACCATGATCAAGTGGGCTTCATCCCTGGGATGCAAGTCTGGTTCAACATACAAAAATCAATAAACGTAATCCAGCATATAAGCAGAACCAAGACAAAAACCACATGATTATCTCAATAGATGCAGAAAAGGCCTTTGACAAAATTCAACAGCCCTTCATGCTAAAAACTCTTAATAAATTTGGTATTGATGGAACTTATCTCAAAATAATAAGAGCTATTTATGACAAACCCACAGCCAATATCATACTGAATGGGCAAAAACTGGAAGCATTCCCCTTGAAAACTGGCACAAGACAGGGATGCCTTCTCTCACCACTCCTGTTCAACATAGTGTTGGAAGTTCTGGCCAGGGCAATTTTGCAGATGACATTGTATATTTAGAAAACCCCGTCGTCTCAGCCCAAAATCTCCTTAAGCTGATAAGTAACTTCAGCAAAAGTAAGATTTTAAAAATTATTTTCAAAAGACCACCAGCTGCTGTGTGGAGAATGGGTTATAGAGGGATGAGAGTGGAAATGTAACAACTAGTTAGGAAGTTAATCCGGGCAAGAGAAGCTAATAGGTTGGATTAGAGAGGTGGTGGTGGAGAAAAATGTTGTAAATGAGGCTATGTTCTGGAGGGTGAACCTGCAGGATGTTGATGGAGAGGGAGGCATCAAGGATGACCTCCTCCTGGGTTGTGATGTGAGCATCTGGGTTGATGATGGTACCATTTTCCAAACCGAGGTAATTTGGGGGAGGAATGGGACTGGGGAAGTGGTCGTGGGGGGGGAAGTTAAGAGTTGTTTTTTATGAGTTGTTTGATATGGCCATTAGATACATTGCTGTAGAATGATCAAGGAGATGCTCTCTGATAAATCTGGACCTCTAAGGGAATGTCTGTCTGGAAATCACTCACTCACTGTTTTCTCTAACAAACATTGAACACTATGTACCATGTATGTGCTTGGCATGCAGAGATGAATAAACCACTAGGAACCCGGTGAACTGAACAGAGAAGTCAACTAAAAAATGTAAACAATGTGAACTATTTGAATAGGAAAATACTTCCAAAGCTTAACAGTGTCACTAAATAGTGACAGCTTTGGGAACGTGATATCTTGCCCAAGAAGATGATGTTTGAATTAATTTTTAAGGACATTGAATCTTAGAAGAAGACAACTGTTGAAGTGTAAAACTGTAAAAGGGGCAGGATGGTGGAAAAGTGGAGGGAGAGAAGATGTTCCAGGTGGAGAGAACTGCATGTATAAAAGATATTTTTACTACCTGTGTATCAGGCCTGCTGGCTTCTTGACCTCTCCTGGGCTTCTTTTGGTAGGTTTTTTAATAGTTGGTGTCATAGGCATCTGCAACGCAGATGTCCTGCCTCTGAACTGTGAATTAGTACTTCTGTGCTTTGCCATCTTCTCTCATGATTTCCTTATATTCATGAGGAAATGTAACAAGATGTTGCTGGTACTAGCTGACATTTCTTTCTTCTTAGATGTTTAGTACTCGTAGAATACTGTGCCTGTAACTCATGCCAACCATGTTCTGAAACCTGGCCAGTCCCACCAAGCTTGAAGTCTATTTATTTGTTTATTTATTTAGCCTCTCAAAAGTTAGACTGGGATGCAAACATTTATAGCAACATCATTCATAGTAGCTAGAAGTGGAAACAATCGATCTGTAAACTGGTAAATGGATAAACAAAATGTGGTATCTGTGCAGTGGAATACCATTCAGCAATAAAAAGAATGAATTCTTAATGCATGCTATATAATAACATTATATATCTTGAAAACATTTTGCCAAATGGTAGAAGCTAGACACAAGAAACCACAAATTGTGTGATGTTAAGTGCAATTCCAGAAAGGGCAAATCTGTAGGGACAGGAAGTAGATGAGTGGCTGCCTGGGTCTGGGACAGGGAGATTTCCCACAACCGAAAAGACTTACATGAACGACATAGTCTACAGATGTGGAAAAATATTAAGAAAAACCTATGGCATGAACGCGTAAAACATATGTAGATACTAGACTGTTTTATTGTGTACTGCCATAAAATATACACACCATTATAAGACATTAAAATTTATCCGAACTTATGCACACATTACAGACTGTACATGATGCCATTTGCAGTTGAGAGAAATGTAAACAAATGTGAAGAGGCAGTGTTAAATCATGACTGCATATAATTAACTCTAGTATATACAATACTACTGTGATGATTCCATAGCCACCTTCTGTTGTTGTGGTGAGCTCAAACGTTGGGAGCATCCGCTTAAAGTGCCCTGTGATGCTAATCATCTCTGTGTGAGCAGTTCCTCTCTCTGGTAAATTGCATATCACAGTAAAAAGTGATTTCTCACGGTTCTCAAGTATTTTTCATTGTATTTAGTGCAGTCCCGCAAACCTTGAGTACACCATGGGACCCATACAAAGTGCCACTTATGAAGCTGGAAGTGCTCCCAAGAAGTGAAAAAAAGTAATGACCTTACAAGAAAATGTTGAATTTCTTGTAAGTCCTCAATCTATGGTAGATTGAGGACTGCAGCTTAGGTTTCCACCATTTCAGATGGACGATTCATGGTGTATAAACAGATAACCTAAACTTAAAACATCAATAAATACAGTACTGTAAATGTATTTCTTTTTCTTTATGGTTTTCTTAATGACTTTTTCTTTTCTCCAGTTTAATTTATTGTAAAGATACAGTTTATAATACAGTGTACAAAATATGTTATTTGACTGTTTCTGTATTGGTGAGGCTTCTGGTCAACAGTAGGCAATTAGTAATTAAGTTTAGAGGGAGTCAAAAGTTATACGAGAATTTTCAACTGTGCAAGGAGTTGGCATCTCTAACCCCTGCATTGTTCATAAGTCAACTGTACGTAAGTTTATACATGGACTGAAAAAATACCAAAGTATTGGAATAGATGTCACTCTACAGGAAAGTGAAGCAAGGACTTTAATAACAGTGTATTTTGTTATTTTCTGTATTCTTCACAATGAGAATCTAATAACTGTATAAAATGTGTATTTTTAAGTCAACATTGAAAATTATAGTATATGTAGAGTTTAGTTTGATAACAAAATATGATGTATATTTTTTACATAGTATTATATCTACATGTGTATATATTTATTTAAAAAACATAGCCTAGAGTGAAACACATCATATTGTTGACTGGGATTACTCCTATGTAGAGAGGTTATAGAGATTTTTTAAAGTCCTCTCAGTTTCTTAAGTTTTGCTAAAAGTAGTATAGGTATATTTTAATCATTTAACCTCTTCAAAAGGGAAGTTGTGACCCTTCAGAAAGGTGTGTGCCATGTGTCATTTCTTTGTTTTCCTGACTGGAGCTCATTCTCCAGACTGAATACTCAAGCCTCTTCTAGTCTTTGTCCACGAGCAATTATTGTCCACCATGAAATTTACTGGCTGTGTGTTGAACTACAGGTAGGGAATTGAGGCAGCCTTGGTGGATTTCTGTTATTTGTTTGGACAATAATCCTTTTTAAGTTCTCTGCCTCTCTCAAACACTCCTACCTTCTTTGCTGGCATAGCTACTTAAAATTTCAGACTATTTTTCAAAACCAGATAATCTGACAGGCAAACATTACTTGGCACTTAGGAGAGAAAAAGAGATTCAGGTTAAAGTGTTTGACCACTTTGTTTTCTTCCATGGCATAAAAATACTTTAAAAACTTGCTGAATTATTGAAACACGTGAGATAAATTCTGTTATGTCTTTGTCACTTAAGTCTGTTGAGATATTCATTGTGATACATAATGTAATGATAACAAAAATAAATCACAAGACCAAATATTTTGATGCAGCATTGAAAGATTTTCTTGTGTCTTGTTCTGTCGTCAGGAAACATATGTATCAACTAACACCTTAATACCAGCCTTCATATTGTTATTTGAATAAATGCACATACTCTCACTTCTGTGTAAACAGAACATTTTTGAAAGAATAAATTACAACCCTTTCATGATATAGTGGACGTTTTCTTTCTGCCTGCCTTCCTGCTCTTCTTCCATTCCGTCAACATTTATCATGTGTCGACTGTGTATGAGATAAGCATTAGGCATTGTGCTAGAGAGCGAGAAGAAGGCAGGGTCCCTGCCTTTGAGAAGCTCATAGTTTAGGCTAGAGACTGAGTCTGAGTGTAGTAACATGCCTTAGGTGGCAGCTGATCCTTGTGGATGTGGGACAAGATTCTTGCAACACAATCAAGAATAGTATTTCTAGGTTAAATGGAATTAACATTTTTAAAAATTTAAATATTTTTATTCCAAGTGCTGGGGTACCTGTGCGGTAATGTCCAGGTTTGTCACATAGGTAAATGTGTGCCATGATGGCTTGCTGCACCTGTCACCTCATCATCTAGGTATTAAGCACAGCAGGCATTAGCTGTTTTCCCTAACGGTCTCCCTTCTCCCACCTGGAACCAACATTTTAATGGTTTTTTAACACTGCCAAATTGTTTCTTAAAAGGACTGTATCCAGGTACAAAGTCACCAGCAATGAATGAAAGTAGCTGATGCCCCACATCCTCACTAGAGTGAGTTTCATCGCTAAGACAAAGCAAAACAGCCGGAAGCCGTGACTCATACCTGTAATCTCCACACTTTGGGAGGCCAACGAGGGCAGGTCACTTGAGCTCAGGAGTTTGAGACCATCCTGGGCATCAGACCTCATGTCTACAAAGGAGAAAAAAGAAATTTAGCCAGGCGTGTTGGTGTGTACCTGTAGTTCCAGCTCCTTGGGAGGCTGAGGTGTTAGAATGGCTTCAGCCTGGGAGGTTGAGGCTGTAGTGAGCTGAGCCATGATCACCCCACTGCACTCCAGCCTGGGTGTCAGTGAGACCCTGTCTCAAAAAAAAAAAAAGTCATAAACTTGATATTTTAATAGGCTTAAATTTTAGCCTCATTGTTTTATTGTATTTGGCATTTGTTTTTATTATTAGTGATGTTTAACATTTTCCCATGTGTTTTACTATCTTTTGTGAAAATATTCACTTAAAGTCTTGACATTATTGCATACTTGCTACTCCTTTTGAAAACCAACTTACTGAAGTGAAATTCACCTAATGTAAATTAACCATTTAAAATGATCAATTCAGTGGCATTAAGTACATTCACAATGTTGCGCAACCAACCCCTATATGTAATTTCAGAACATTTTCATCACTCCTCCAAGGTACCCACTAAGCAGTTTCTATTTGCCCCTTTCCTTGTCACCTGTCAACCACTAACCTACTTTCTGTTTTTATGCATTTGTGAACTATTTCATATAGTGGAATCATACAATATGTGATGTTTTGTGCCTGGCTTCTTTCACTTAGCGTAATGTTTTGGAGGTTCATCCATATTGTAGCGTATGTACTTCATTCCTTTTTGTGACTGAATAATATTCCATTTCATGTATATACCACAATTTTTTATCCATTCACCTGTCGATGGGAATTTGGGCTCTTTCCACCTTTTGGCTGTTATGAATAATGCTGCTGTTATCATGCACACACATATTTATTCGAGTACCTGTTGTCACTTCCTTTAGAAGCAGACCTAGAAGTCGTAGTGTGGGATCATATGGTAATTCCATTTTAACTTTTTGAGGAATTGCTAAACCATTTTCTACAGAGGCTGCACCATTTTATGTTCCCACCCACAATGTACAGGGTTCCCGTTTCTCCACATCCTTGTCAATACTCATGTTTTGTGTCTGTTTTTTTCATAATAGCCGTCATAGTGGGTGTGAACTGGTGCTTCACTGTGGTTTTGATCTGCATTTCCATAATAACTAATGATGTTGAGTACTGTTACTATTTGTATGTAAGTGAGAAAACAAAGGAAAAAGAAAGCCTTGCTCTTGAAGTTATTTTCAAATTAGTTAAGTATCCTTTGAAGAAAGGAAATGTTTACTTAAAATCAAATGAAGTGTCCTACTATTCCGAATAGGAGGGCTGTTAAGCCATTAATTCTGTTTAAATATTTCATCATTTTCATAACAGAGATACTTGTAAAGCCTCCAGGTTTGTTTTTAACTTGAGCTTGTTTTCCATTTTTCCGTCACCTTGGGTTAGGGATCCAACCTGATTTATGCCTTTTAAACAATAGCACTCAGGGTGAACTTCTGGTCCCTGAAGTTTACCGATCAGTATTACCTCAGAACTTAGAGATGTAAATCCTCAGGTCCTTCCCAAATCTACTGAGTCGGAAACTTTGAGGGCGACCCCAACAGTCTGTGTTTTCATACGCCTTTCAGTTGAGTCAGATCCAATGCACGCATAGGTTTCAGAACCGCTACTGTAAACCAGCATTCTCAGGCTGATTCTGTGATAAACAGCTCTTGTGGGAGGTGTAATCCACAATGTTGGTCTCATTAGCACCAACTTTTTTTAGCTTAAGTAGTCAGACAATGTGAACAATGAACTTGGAATCATATTATAACCTCCTATTTAAGAAAGCATAAAGCATACAGTTCTACCTAGAAATTGCAATTCAGTTTACAAATCATGTGAAAAAGAGGAAAGTATTTTTCAAAAGTGACTTTTGATCTTTGGCCAAATACTGAAGTAATTTAAGAGGCACATACCCATGATGTATGTTTTTCCTGTTATTTGTAATCTTTCAATTTTTTGGCCCTGCTTTTCATGAGCTATGTTTCCTTTTATTTGTGGCTAGACTTTATTTTTTACTTATTCAGAGCCAACATCGTGAAGGTTTTTAGTGTGAAGGCCTATGCAGCAGAGCTTGCAACCGCCACTGCCCTATAGTACAAACGTTGACTGGAGGGAGACGTGTGTGTGACCCAAACACATGCTTATTTGAAGAGGAGTGTGTATTTTTTTCCCTGCACAGGCTATTCAAATGGAGAAAGTATATCTACTTTGCAGAGCTTTATGAGGGTTTAACTCACACATTTATGTATATTAGAGCATGTGTGGTACATGATAAGCATTCAGTAAGTGTTTTATGTTGTTAGTATAATTGCTATATGTAAAATTTGACCTTTTCTTTAACATAGAATATTGTAAGCATTGAAGCTTTTGCACATACCATATCTGGATCCCAAAACCCAACAGCCTGAGCCGTGTGCTTTTTCAAAGGCAAATCACCCACAAATACTGTCTTTCAAGAGTGTATTCATGAAGTAACTGTAGGATTAAGTGTTAGGTGGCAGAAGGGAAATTCTATGATAGGGCCTTCTAAGGTCCTGTTTACAGCCTCTCAGTTAGGATGAGGGGATGGTTAGGAATGGTTAGTAAGTGAATGTCAATAGAAGAGTCAGAAAGTTTGACGAAAAGTTTTTTAGGGTAGTGGGGATTGAATATATTTATAGACTGAAGGAGAAAAAAGTAACCATATGAGAAGAGATAAATATCAGATAATAACAGATGGAATGAGATTGCAGAGTGGAGAGGAGTGGGTGGGGTAAGGGCAGGAGACTGGCAGGCTAGCCTGGAGAGGGGATGGGAAACATGTAGAGAGGAGTGGGGTGTGTGGGTCTGGGGGAGCAGACCTGGGAGACAGCACAGTTGTGTTCAGATATTTGAAAGTCTGTCATGTGGAGGAGGTATCAAACCAGTTCTCCTTGGTACCAGGCGACAAAACTATGCCAGCTGTAGGAGGACCAGACCTAGGATCAATGGAGGGGAGAATGTCTGAGGACCCAAGCAGGTGCAGACATGACATGAACTAATCTGAAGAAATGATCCTGTTTAGGCTACCTTGTTATGTTTCCTGCCAGCTCTGTAGCACTGGGTGAATCAGTTAAATCTTGGAGCAACAGTCTCCTTCCTAACCCGTTACACCAGGCTAAGGGCCTTCCTGGCCAAGTCCTAGTGTGACAAATTAGTTATCTGCTTGGCTGTCCTTACCTTGGCTCCCCAGGGCAAGGACCAAGTCCTTTCCTTGTTATACCCCCCCCCCCCCCCCGCACACAGACAGGATCTAAAACACAGGACTCTGTGACACATGTTTTATGTTTCACATAAAACACAAAATTCTGGATGTATCACATACAGAATTAAGTCTGTAAAAAATGGGAATGGGGCTGGGCGCAGTGGTCTTCACGTCTGTAATCTCAGCACTTTGGGAGGCCAAGGTGGGTGGATTACCTGAGGTTAGGAGTTTGAGACCAGCCTGGCCAACATGGTGAAACCCTGTCTCTGCTAAAAATACAAAAATCAGCTGGGCATGGTGGGTGATACCTGTAATCTTAGCTACCCGGGAGACTGAGGCAGGAGAATCACTTGAACCCGGGAGGCGGAGGTTGCAGTGAGCCAAGATCGTGCCATTGCACTCCAGCCTGGGCAACAAGAGTGAAACTCTGTCTCAATAAATAAATAAATAAATAAATAAATAAAATAAAGACTAGAAATACCCATTTTGAAGAATTGTTGTTAGGGCTAAATGAGATAACATATGAAACAACCTTGCATAAATCTTGGAACATAATAGACAACTAATAAAATTAGTTTCTTTCCTTTCTGAAATAATTAATATGTCACAAAATGATCTTCAAAATATTGAGTAATTTGTCTAATAAACAATGATATAAGTTGCCAGACACCTAAAAGGGCTCATGGCAGGAAGAATAGGGGAGTGAGGCTAGACTGGAGCCTCCAGATATTGCCCAGTCTATTTTTTTGTCTTTAGGTAAAGTGATTTTAGGAAGAGATGATTCTCCCCATTGTGACTTGTTCTTTTGTTTTGCTTTTGAGACAGTCTCGCTCTGTCACCCAGGCTGGAGTGCAGTGGTGTAATCTTGGCTCACTGCAACCTTCACCTCCCAGGTTCAAGCAGTTATCCTGCCTCAGCCTCCCGAGTAGCTGGGATTACAGATGCCCACCACCATGCCTGGCTAATTTTTGTAATTTTAGTAGCGATGGGTTTTCACCATGTTGACCAGGCTGGTCTTGAACTCCTGACCTCAAGTCAACTGCCTGTCTTGGCATCCCAAAATGCTGGGATTACAGGTATTAGTCACTGCACCTGGCTCATTGTGACCTGTTCTAATATCTGTTTATTTTCTAGAAAGTCTATGTAATATGACTTCTTTCTTTTTTTGTTTTTGTTTTTGAGATGAAGTCTCGCTCTTATCCCCAGGCTGGAGTGCAATAGCCCGATTTTGACTCACTGCAACCTCCACCTCCTGGGTTCAAGCGATTCTTCTGCCTCAGCCTCCTGAGTAGCTGGGATTACAGGCGTGTGCCACTATGCCTGGCTAATTTTTGTATTTTTAGTAGAGACGGGGTTTCACCAAGTTGGCCAGGCTGGTCTCGAACTCCCAACCTCAGGTGATCCGCCCACCTTGGCCTCCCAAAGTGCTGGGATTACAGGCATGAGCCACCGCACCTGGCCTTCTAATACGACTTCTTTCTAATAATTTAAGGTACTTTCCTCACACACAGGGAACTAATCTCATTATTATCTTCCAAAGTGGTTTGTGTCATTTTTCTTAAAAGCTATTTTTTTTTCTTGTTGCCTCTATCCACTATTTTCTACTATTCTCCTTTGTCTGTTTCTTTGTGTTGCTAGTTTCCCTATCTAGTGATAGATAGAAGTTGTTGGCCAGGTGTGGTGGCTCATGCCTGTAATCCCAGCACTTTTAGAGGCTGAGGGAGGTGGATTGCCTGAGATCAGGAGTTTAAGACCAGTCAGGCCAACATGGTGAAACCCCATCTCCACTAAAAATACAAAAAAATTAGCCGGGCGTGGTGGCGGGCGCCTGTAATCCCAGCTACTGGAAAGGCTGAGGTAGGGGAATTGCTTGAACCAGGGAGATGGAGGTTGCCGTGAGCCGAGATGACGCTACTGCACTCCGGCCTGGTTGACAGAGCGACACTCAGTCTCAGAAAAAAAAAAAAAAAAGAAAGAACAAAAAAGTTGTTTTGAGGGAACTAATTGACATCATTATAAATGAAGATTCTTTTAGGACTGTGGAAAGATTTCTAGTGCTTTATCCTTGCTTTAAAATTCAAGTTGTAAAACACATCTTACTTCCTCTCTGTTCTCTTAGAGCAATTCAGTAGTGTTCCTGTGAGCAGATTCTGTAGTAATCGTAAGCAGTTGACAGTATGAGCTCTGCTTTGTGTTAGCTAAACAATGAGAACAACAGATGCTACAAAGTAAAAATAACTGTTAAGACCTTTAATGTTTGTGCTAAACTATACATTTGGGATGCTCTGAATTGTGGCAAGAGTTTTAGTAACCTGAAATGTTTTTTTCAAGTGCTTATTCATTTAGTGCAATTAGTACAAACTCAGTTTTTTTTGGAGTTGTACTTGTCCTCACACGGTATGCACCATCATGTAATTGTGAAGTAAACAAATACATCACTGTATGGCATCTTATGTCATAGGACACATATTTGAGTTGACAATAAATATTAAATGAGTGTGAAAGAATGATATAATGCCAGCAAGGAGAGGAAATACCATGCAGAGTTAAATTTTGCATATAAACATTGGCGAAGTGCTGCAGTAAATTACCGTTTTCTTCATAATATGAAATTCCTTTGCACAGTGCAAAGGAAGACCTTTTTAAGCAAACAGTATTCTCTGGAATTCAGCATAAAGACTCTAGTTAATTTCAGGATTTTGTTGTTGTTGTTGCTTGTTGTTGCTCCTTTGCAGGGAACCAACCAAAAACAAACTCCATCCATTTTTACTTACTTGACTCAAAGAAAGCTTGAATGTGTGAGAAATTCCTTATGTACAACAAGAAGAAGAAATTTAAAAGTTAATTAACATTTCAGTTCACTGTATTTGTTTTAATTTATATTGTTTGTAATTTTGGAATACATCTGTTAGTTCTTTTTGCTTTGTGTTAAACTTCTTAGTACATCATAGTAATATTTTCTTTTTATCAGGATAGCACCACAATTGGGTCCTTAATTTGTTTGGAACCTGATAATGTTGTCTATTTATATTTTATAATTTGCATAAGAATTCAATCCTAAAATTTTAATATTTGCAAATATCTATGTAATGCTTTTACTTATTGATAGAGTGCAGAGAAAATATATATGTTTATCCATATATAGAAAATAAAGTATTAAATTGATATTTGAAGGAACTCTGCAAAGAAATTTTTATATTAAAAATTTTAGGAGTGGAATCTTCTGAATTTTTCAGAGTTCACAATTACATGTATACCTACAGATGTAATTGTAGTCTTAGAACAGTGATAATTAAATGCTTATCTACTAACCAGTTAGTGGAACAAACTGGATTATTTCCAATTATAATCAAGTTACTACTAACTTGTAATGTGAGAGCACATGCTCTCAAGCTTTTATAACTTCTTATTCTTAAAGTAATAAGTATATTCCTGCCATACTCATGCTTAAGCACATCGAATTGGTGTCTGGGTAATACTGGTCTAACATTTCTCTTTTGTCACTTAAACTTATCATTCTCATGTTTCCTCCTTTTTCATTTCTTTAAGATGCATGTGCCTTTTAGACAGCATTGATAATGGAGTTAGTGAAAGAGAATCATCAAATAATGATATAGAGGGTGACCTGGCACAGGAGCTCTATCTAGTTGCTTTATTGAGGTAGTCAAAGAGACCATGTATGTAGACAAGGAGGTGTCCTCGGGTATAGGGATTTTTGATATGGTATCTCACTCTTTGTCAAAAGAAAAATCAGTTTTCTGGGGCAGTTTTGATACAAGACAGAATTTGAGCACAATTCTAAGAATAAATTGTTTTGCATTTGAACTCACATTGAGTTCAAATATACTCCATGTTTACAAAGTGAATATGGCAAGTTGCTACATTTGAGCATATTGCTTAACATGTTTGAGATTCATTTTACTCATCTAACATATATTGAAGCTTACCATTTCTCGGGTGTTATACTGTTTAGTTCTCATCTAAACTTAATCTTTCCTCCTATTCCCTTAAAAAAAAATACATTAGGAAACTAGGGCTTTTAAGGCTAATAACTTGCTCTAGGTTGTATAGTGAGTTAAGTGGCAGAATAAAGATTTGAGCCCAGATCTCTTTGGTACCAAATTTCAAGCTCTTGACTTCTAAGCCCATGGTTCCCACACTTTAGTGTGGAGCAGAAGTACCTGGAAAGCATACATTGCTGGGACCTAGAGTTTCTGATTCTACAATGGGGCTCAAGAATTTGTATTTCTATTATTTTTTAAAAATCATTTTAGTTTTTTTTAGAGACAGGGTCTTGCTCTGTTGCCTAAGCTGGAATTCAGTGATCATGGCTCACTGCAGCCTTGAACTCCTGGGCTCAAGTGATGTTCCCACTTTGGCTTCCCAGAGTGTGGAGATTACAGGCATGAGCCACCATGCCTGGCTAATTTTTTATTTTTTGTAGAGACAGGATCTCACTGTGTTGCCCAGGCTGGTCTTGAACTCCTGGTCTCACCCATCCTCCTGCCTCAGCCTCCCATAGTGTTGGAATTACAAGTGTGAGCCTTGGTGCCCAACTAGAATTTGTGTTTGTAACAAGGTCCCAGATGTTGACGCTGCTGGTTCTGGGAACTATATTCTGAGAACCACAGTTCTATGCTGTGCTGCCTGACTTGATTCCTCTGAGGGATAAATGAGAGAGTTCACATGTGCTTGTGTTAATAATCACTGACACTTTGACTGCTTATGACGTCCTGGATGCTCTTCCAAGTTAATTCCTTTTTATCCTGAGTTTAATTTTAGGAGCTAGTTAAATTGCAGGGAGAGTATGTGAGGGTGTAATCACCACTTAAAAGAGAAGGAAACTGAGGTAGGAAGAGGTGCCCAGTAAGTGGTCTCACAGTGAGTCAGTGGTAGAGCAGGTTACCCTCATTATTGCTTCTGTCTGCTGAGCTGATTTGGAAGGCCAGTGTTGTCTTTGCAGCTATCTCTAGAAGGAGAGATTTCATGCTATAGGAAGGTTGAGAGGAAAATAGATCCTTCCTTTCATCCATTGCTGTTTTGTGTCCTTGGATGACTATTGCAGAGTAGTCCTGGAAAAAAAGAATTTTCCTCCTTTTTGTATCATTCTTCAGCATTCTGAAGGGTGGATGATGTACTTTGTTATTCTGATGAATGATGTAATTCTGAAAATGACCTATATTTCAGTTGAACATGAGATCTTTGATAGTCGTTAGCATGGATAAAAGGGATTCCAGGAGATTTTGTATGTAAGAACCAAGCTAGTGGTGCCAGTGCATTAAGTTAGAAAATGTGTTGACTGATGGTGGCCACACTCCAGCAAGGCATCTGTGGTGTTAACCTGCCCATGGCTGCTCCAGTAGCCAGGGAAAATCTCAAAAGCAAAATGCAAGAGAGTGAGAAAAAAAAAATCGATTGTAATTAAGTCTGAAACCTGTACTCTGCTTAGGAAACTGTGTAGTTTCTTCATTAGTTTTAAAGAGAAAAACTCCTACAGAGAAAGTGTCTTAAGGAAAAAATGGTCTTGAGAGAGTATAAAGCAATTTCAAAAGGTGAGATCACATTGATATACGAATGAATACTTTATGTGTTTGGTTCGGTTCAAAATTTTATTGAGTGACTGTTATGTACAAGATACTTATAAAAAAAATTGTCCTTCCTCTCAAGGAGAACTTATAGTAGACTTCACAGTTGAGTGTTTAGTTAATTTATGTATGAACATCCAGTCTGAAACTGATGTAACCTGATGCGGATCTTGTCTCGAAACTACTGATAGTATTTTCATGATACCAGTATTTGAATCCTGGGACACGATTTTCTTTTTAATGGGGTATCTGTTTCACTGCAGAGCTAGAGCTAGATCCCAGGCTTCCTCACCCTCACCTTGGCGTTCTCCCTGATTTAGGATGTCTTTATTTATTGTATATATTTATCTCCAAATATTAAGCAGTGAACTTTCAAAAGGGTACCGTGACTTGTCCTACTTTTTTGGATATACACATCTGTATTTTATCCTTGTTTTTTTTTTTTTTCTTCAAGATTTTAAATGCAACCTAGACACTTGTGGTTAGGGTGCTGAATTTTGACATATGCGGTTTGACGGAAAGAATCACTGGTGTGTCTGTTCTGGTTTGTTGTAGGTTAACGAAGCCCTTGTCATTTGCTGATTGTGTTGGGGATGAGCTGCCGTGGGGATGGGAAGCAGGGTTTGACCCTCAGATTGGTGTCTACTACATCGATCACATCAACAGTAAGTTTTCCTTTTTTATAAAAGCAAATATATCAGAAAAGTAATCCCCCAAAACCTACAAGCACACAAAAGGATAAACATGTTACAAAGTGAATTTCCAAAACCCCATTTTCTTAGTGGCTAACATTTAACTGAAATGCCTCTCTTGGTATTTGGGGCATGTACATAGAGTTGTCTTTGTGGGGACGGAGAGGGAGAAAGGGCCTGCCTGCCTGCCTGCTGGGGAGTGAGGATTCTCCTTCAGCACAAGTCTGGGAACCTGTGGGGATCAGAGCCACTGGGCTCCTCTTTCCATGGCCACTGCGCCTTCTGACAGGGCTGCTCCTTTCCGTGTGCTTTTTGCCACAGAAAGACTTGGGCCTTGGCACAGTGTGGTTTGTAGGCTGAGACTGGGGAGGGGTTGGCCCTCATCAGTGGCTCTGGAAGGCATAGCATAGCTGGGAAAGGTCCTGAACCTCTTCCTTTTCTGTTTCCCCATTTCTTTGTCGTTGGAAGGGAAAAACCTCTCATTTTAACAGCTTTTAAATCTCTCACATCTCTGACGTGGTAAGTCTAGCACAGAGGATTACCGTGACCGTGAATGACTTTCAAAAACACATACTTTGAAATATTTTTATATATTTGTATATGTTTGTGTGTGTGTTTATATGAATATCTAGCTCTCTATCTACTCCTTTAAAAATTTATTCAGATGGTAGCATATAATACTGATTCATTTTGCTTATTCACTTAAAAATAATTATTTTATTTTTATAGATTTTGGGGAATATATAGTGAATTTATTCCTCATTGTCTT
This sequence comes from Colobus angolensis palliatus, assembly GCF_000951035.1. NCBI lineage: Eukaryota > Metazoa > Chordata > Mammalia > Primates > Cercopithecidae > Colobus > Colobus angolensis. The sequence continues at coordinate 4,438,591 of NW_012118487.1, read as the reverse complement.
CTTTCTTTTAGTTCTATTCTTATATTTAAAATTTGTATATGCAGTACTCTGTAGTGTCTTTAGGAACAGTATCACTGTAGCAAAGTGTTTCATTTGATACTCACTCATTAGTGATGGCTTGCAGCTGCCCTTGTGTAGGTAGATGATATATTTCTCAGGAGGCCAAAAAAGCCTGTATTGTTAGCTGCGAGGCACCATCTTCCAGGCGGGTGAGGTGGAGGGGCGGAAAAGAGCATAAGCACTCTGATGTCTGGTGAGCACATACGGTTAGTGATCTGTTTCAGCAGAACACCTGTCATGCACAGTTTGGAAACCAGCTTTCATATATACTGTACATTATTAGTTCAACATAATACAAATAATAGCTTCTACAAGTTGTTGCCTCAGCCTCTTTTATATGACCAGAAGAAATGTGACTTTTTTGTAGAGATACTCTTTCTCTCTCCCTGAAAGTTTCTAAAAGTTCTATGTAGAATTAATGATTGTGTTTTTAAGTTAGCTTTTAATTTTGTGTCTTCTAATAAATGTTTATTGATATACTGTATTAGTATATACCAGGTTTTATTGTGTATCAGTCACTGACAACCAAATGTCATCTGTAAGGGTGAAATGAACTAATTTTGGTAAAATTAAGTTCATTTTAAGCACTGTGTGTCACCCTTATGTCATTGCAAATAAACAAGTCAGTGAAATATCTGAAATCTATTAACTATTTAACTCTCACTTTTATGCTTATTTTAGATGAATAATTGTGTAGCTTTCTTTCCTTAAAGTAGTATTTGGGAAACCAGAAACCAACCTCGCCATCCTAGGTCAACAAAAATAAGCTCTCTTGGTACCATAAAGAGAAAAGGAATCCTCTCAGCCTCCTTCTCAACACCTACAAACTCTTTGGTACCTAAACCCACCTTCAGGGCTTCCTCCTCTTTCTCAGTGGAAGAGGCATTCCTCTGGACACCTCCACCCCTACAGATACCTCTTAATAACTTTCCTATTCCATCCTTCTCTCCTGTTTGGTGTCTTTATTAGTTATTTCCTGATTTTAAAATGTTCTCCTACCATTTCTATTAATAAATGATTCTTTTGTCTTAATATATAAACACTGGAAACTCTCAAAACGAAACCAAAACTGCAAAAGAAATACAAACAGATGGCATTAAACTCCCTCTCCTCACCCTCTCAAAACCGTCCTTCAACCAGAATCCATCGCCATCTGTGGTTGCCTCCTCTTCCCTTCACAGCCAGACTTGCTGAAAGCTGTAGTCTGCAAGAACTCCACTTCCTCCATTGTTCTCCATCATCTCGTCAAACCTGTTCTTGCTGAGGGCACCTGAGACCCCACGATGTAGTTTGGATATTCGTCCCATCTAAATCTCATGTTGAAATGTAATCTCCAGTGCTGGAGATAGGACCTGACCGGAGGTGATTGGATCATGGGAGTGGATTTCTCATGATGGTTTAGCGCCATCCCCTTGGTGCTGTCTTTGCTGTAATGAGTTCTCACAAGATCTGGCTGTTTGAGGTGTGAAGCCTCTTCCACTTGTTCTCTTGCTTCCTCTCTCACCACATAATGTACCAGCTCCCACTTTGCCTTCCACCATGAGTAAAAGCTCCCTGAGGCCTCCCCAGGAGCCCAGCAGATGCTCGGGCCGTGCTTGTACATCCTGCAGAACCGTGAGGCAATTAAGCCTCTTTTCTTTTCTTTTCTTTTCTTTTCTTTTCTTTTCTTTTCTTTATAAATGACTCAGTCTCAGGTATTCCTTTATAGCAAGGCAGGAAGGGTCTAATACACCCCACAAACTGTCAAATTCAAACAAGACTGTAGTCTCGTCTCTGTGACTTGTCACCGTGAGTTATTCCCTCCTGCTCTCTACTCTTTGGATTTTGTGACATACTGTTCACATATCTGACTGCACCTGCCCAGCTTTCTTTTGCCTGTTTCTTCTTCACTGGGGCCTGCTGTCAGGATTTCTGTAACAGTCTTCTGCTGTGTGCATGCTGCAGACTTCCTTGGGTGATGACTTCAGTTACTTCCTTCAGGCTGCTGGCTGCCACGTCTGTCTAAGTCTTTCTCAGAGTCCAGATGCATATGTTCTTTCCTTGCTAGAAGGCTCTTCCCAGTCTGCTTGCATTGGCCTCTCCTTTTTCATCTCCTGCCCTGCCTGGCACTGGAGACCTCTAGGAGTACCCTGTGCCTCCTGGGCTGGCTGCCTTTCTTTGCATCTGTAGAGTCGAGCCTGAGCACTCTCTGCACAGCCCCTAGGCCCTCCTTTTGACTGAAGGCCACATCCTTCTAGAGGCGTTCTGCTCAGGTGCCACTGCTTCCCATAGGCCTTCTCTGATACCCACCCCTCCCTCACAGGTCTCCGTCCCATTCTGGTTGAATGCCCCATCCAGATACTTCTGGAGGACCAAGTGCATAGGGATTTTTTAAAAAGCGTTGTCATATTGCATTTATACTATTTTTTGTATGTTTTCCTCACTAAATTATGAGCTTCTTGAGGGAGGGCAGTGACTGTATCTTTTGTTTTCATTGCTGGGCAACTAGTATAATGATAAACACTTAAAATGTTAAAAAGAAGAGCTTTATTGCTTAACTCAGCAATCAAAAGCTTTCTGTTCTTATTTAAAGGAATTAAAGTACATTTCAAGTATAAATTATGTGTCAAAAAACACCATTTTGAATATTTTCAAACTTCACTATTAGAATATAAAATTTTAAGTCTGCTATTTTGCTTTAATGGTAATGGTATTCTAGCGGTCTGATGTACCCAAATTACCAACAGCAAACAGTTCACCCACTGAAAATGATCTGGTCCATTGTCTCATTAATCTTCAAGACATTCCTGTGAAGTAGTTTAGGAAACAAACGGTATTATCTTCTCAAACAGCTGTTCCACACATATGTTGTGTTCTGATATTGTATAGTTTCAGCATAATTTTCTCATTATTTAAAGAAAAAATTAAATAAGGAATGTTTGGCTGTTTAACACGTTTCTAACAAACACTATTGAGTATTTAGAAGTAGAAGATTTGACCTTGACAGTAAAAGTTATTTTAGGCCGTAAGTGTTTTATGATCACATTCACCTTTCGGTGGGTATGTGTGGAGTGGGGGTATAGATATCAACGAGGGATGTTTGCAACTAACTAGAAGGTAAATGAGGAGGTATGATTTGTAAGGTTTTGATATTATTAATACAACCAGAAGTAAATCACTTTTTGGTAGAGTCTGAGTTGTACTATAACTTTTTTTTCTTTCTTTTAGTAATTGAGGTTTCATTTACATACACAAAAATGCACAGATTTTAAGCATGTATTTTGGATGGACTTTGATGTATGTATAATCCTTTGTAACTTGCCCCCGCATCAAGGTACAAACTTCTTCAGTCACTCTAGTAAGTTCTGTCCTGCCCCTTTCCAGTCAGCCCTCCCTACTGCTGCAGACATTGTTCTGATTTCTATCACCATAGCTTAATTTTGTCCGTTCTGGAACTTCATATAAAAGGATTTGTTCAGTTTTGGGAATAGATCCTTTCAACATGTTTTGCAGTTTGCACCTGTAGTCCCACCTACTTGGGAGGCAGTTTACACCTGTGGTCACACCTACTTGGGAGGCTGAGGTGGGCAGATTGCTGGAGCCTAGGAGTTCAAGGCTGCAATGCGCTATGATCACCCCACCGCACTCCAGCCTGGTTGACAGAGTGAGACCCTGTCTCAAAAACAAACAAACAAACGAAAAGTAATCGTGTATAGGAGAAAAGTAAAAATATAGATAAATGAAAAGAAGAAAAATTATGTTCATACAACCCAGCGTTAACTAAGTATTCTAAATCTTTTGATGTGTATCCTTCCAGACTTGATACACATATGCACATATACACAGTTTTTTAAAATTTATTTTTGTTTTTATTTTTTGGGGGTAGAGATGTCATCTCTCTGTGTTGCCCAGACTGGCCTTAAATCTGACCGCAAGGAATGGAATGCCCCTGCCTCATACAGAGCTTTAAATGTATTTTACATCTCAAATGGGATTATATTATATATACTGTTTTATAAACTTTTTCATTTAATGTATAATTTTCATCAAAAATTTTTTTTCTCCATCATATCAATTGATAATAGAACCTCACATTTCTGTCAGATGATTTTCGTAGAATATAGTCAAGATTCTTTGAAGCTGAGCATGGTGGCTCTTGCTTGTAGTCCCAGCTACTCAGGAGGGTGAGGTGGGAAGATCACTAGAGCCTAAGAGTTCAAGGCCAGTCTTGGTAATGTGCAAGACCTCATCTCTTTTTTAAAAAAAAAAAAAAAAAAAAAAAGGATCCTTTTGTGCTCTTGCATAAAACCCTTCTGTGGCACATTATTGCTTACAAAATGAGTTTCATATTCATTTACTGGACATTCAAGACATCATAGGCTAGTCCTTCTTGGAGTATTGGTAAAGAAATGAGAGCATATAGTGAAATAAGGAAAGGACCACCACCATGCTAGGAGAACATGGGGAAGCATGAAGAAGCAGCCTTTCCATCCTAAAGAGTGTAGCTGTGGCTACTTGGAGAAAGTGCTTTAAGCTGACACCCAAGAGATGACTGAGTTAACCAGGCTGGAGAAAAAGGGGGTGGGGAAGAAGGAGGACGGCAAGTAGATTCAAAGGTCTCAAGAGGCTAGAGAAAGCAAGACTTGAGGAAAGACATGCAGGAAATTCAGTGCAGCTGAAGGCTGGTGTAACTGGGGTAACTGGGGGTTTTGGCTGGGGCAGGGAACGGGCCAGGTGCTTTTGTCAGGAATCTTTCAAAGCCCTTTTTACTGCCTGTTCCATGGAACTGTACTCTTTTTCAGCCAGAAGAAACCCATTTGTCTCTAAACTGCCGTGACACTTAGCCATTCTCCACTCGAGGCACTAATCGTGTTCTACATATATGTATGTCACTATTTCTACGTTTTGCAAGTTTCTTGGAAGGAGGCTTCATGCCTGAATATCTTATTTTCCCTGTAGTAGATGGTCAATAATTGTCTGTAGGAATTAATGAACAAATAGTAAATATAGCAGATACTTTATAAAAAGGAAGATAAGGAAAGTTACTTATATTCATTTGATTTATTCTTCCTAAGCACAATATGAAGAATATAAATATGCATTATAGACAAAAATAATCTTCTTTGAAGAATCTAACATTATCTTCCATGATAAGCTCTTGTAACTCACATGTGTTCTCTACCTATAAAGTTTCACATCTATAAAACTGATGGAATGTGAATTCCCTTGAAGTACAGGGCATTTTAACAGTATTATATATTGCTTCTTTAATATAGTAGAAAACAGCAAATTATATTGTAATGCCATGAGCTCCCAAGGCCACTAGGTCTTAATAAAAAATACCACATTTGTATAATATACTTGAGTATTTACATTTAAAAAATGATCTTCACAAATCTGTTCTGCAAATACAATGATGGAGATGAAGCACAATCCTGCTTTATGAAGCCTTCTTCTAAGGTGCCTTTGGGAACCGTCTTTTGCAGTTCATATTTGAATTGTGCGATATTTTGGAAATGAGAATGCTTCCCACTGACTCTCTTGTAATGTGCAGTGTTTAAACCAGTCTACCGGAGTGTTTTTCCTGACCTATCCAAGACAAATGCTGATAGTTTATTATCATCATCATTATTGCACTTTATTCACTGAAGTGTCAGTCAGTGTTTTGTGGCGTTGTAGCCAATGACAAATATTTTATTGAAATACACTGTGTCCCCAACATGGGGGAAATGTGATTGGCTGAAACCTCAAAAGATTGAAAGAGAACTGAGAGTACATATCTTATAATTATTATAACTTAAGAACTTTTCAGATTTTTAACATACATTTTTAATTTTTATTCTCTCTTTATTTCATTAGTTTATTAATTATGTATCTCATCATCACAAATTCTCCCAAAACTTACTGGTTTAAAATAATATTTATTATCTCATGGCTTCTGTGGGCCATGAATCTAGGCAAGACTTAGCTGGATCCTCCAGCTCAAGGTCTCTGTGGTGGTTTGCAATCCAGGTGTCAGCCAGGCTGCAGTCATCTCAAGGCTGCCTGGAGAAAGATGTACTTCCAAGCCGCTCGTACGGTTATTGGCAGGATTCACTTCCTTGTTGGCTGCTGGCCACAGGCCTCCCTCATTCCATGCCACGTGGGCCTCTCCACAGGACAGCTCACAACGGGGCAGCTTACTTTGTCAGAGTCAAAAAGCCAAGAAAAATCACGGGGAGAGAGAGTGAGCAAGACAACAGCACAGTCTTTTGTAACCTAATCTCAGAAGTAATATCTTGTCACTTATTTTATGTTCTGTTCATTAGAAGCAAGCCATCAGATCTATCCCATACTCAAGAGGCATAAATTACTAGGAGATGAGGATTATTGGGAGTCATCCACAGTTCTGAAAACTTTTCAAGATCATACATTTATGTTTGTTAGAGGATGAGTTCTATACTTTGAGGCAGGTTAAGAAGTTTTATTACAGTTCTCAAGGGAAGGGGGCGTAGTACACCATTCCGGGCCACATGGTGGAGAAGTGCTTGGGCTGGTTGGGAGGCAGAAGGAGCAGAGGAGAAATCATGGCCCAGAGCCTGTATTGTGGTTTCCTTGGGAGGGAATGAGTGAGATAGGGTACACAAGTCTGAACAAGTTTAGGATTGGCTAGATTGAATAATTTCGGCAGACTCTGGGTTATGAGAATGGTCTCTAGTTGTCCAGTGTCTTCCCCTGGAGGGTGATGTAGGGCAGGGGAAATACTGGTTTGGAGTGTGAGTTAGATAAAAGAGGAGGTTAGGGATATGGGCTTTGGACTGTTGGTTTACATGTGAAGGATGGGCTCATGGGAGTCATTTGCTATCTTAAGAATTAAGTTAGCCCTGGGAGGGGCAGTCTCTTCCCACACAGCAAGGCCCCTGAGACATCAAAGCATCACAAAACATATAAAATTAAAAAATGATCAATACGCCATCCACTGACAAATAGAAAGTGCAACATTGTGTGTCATACTAAGAAACTTTGAGAAGCAATATTTTGTTGATTGTTTTTCAGTCTCATCTGCTGATCTGCGCCTGACATCTTGTATACATAGGTATGTGGTGGAGTGTACAAATTCCACTAAGGGAAGAGGAAGCAGGGTGGATATAATTTTATAGTTTATTAAGTTACAAGACTCCTTTTTCCCCAGTGTTGCTGCCACGTGCACAGATTGAGGGGAGGTGTTGAGCATATGTATATATAATTCATTTGTTACAGCTGACTCTATCCCATTTTCATCAGCTGGTTCAAGCCAGGGTAGGTTAACATGGGTGCAGAGTGATCTGTGGAGCCTTAGTTCTAGACACAGATGCTCTCTGGAGTCAAGGCTGGGGTAAGCAATGTGACTTTATAATTTCTTTGCTTTTGCAGTCTGAGTATCAGAGACAGTGTTATAGCTTACTAGCATTGAAGGCTTTTTGTATTTTGCAGTATCTCATTTAATCCTCCAAACAGCCCCCTGAATTAGCTCCATTTTGTAAAGGAGGAAATTGAACCCTGGAGAGGTTTGAGAACCTGCTCAAGGTCACACAATTTGTAAATGACACACCTGGATTTGAACCCAGTTAGATTGAATACAGAGTTTATGATCTTAGCTTCTGGGATATTACATCTCAGTTCTTTTTTCCAGTATTCATATTCTTAAAACTTCCTCAGGACTGAAATGATTCATGTGCTTCTTTTTTTTTTTTAACCTTACTTCATTACGACCTGAGTCTCAGTATTCTCAATGTACATTCCAATGTGGAATCATTTTAATTATTCAGGTATTAGGAGGAAGGAAGAATTATCCCTCCTTTTCTTGTTTAGTTTTTCACAATCCATGTACCTCAGCCTTTCTGCCACCCAGGTTAATGCTACCATATCATTTTCTTTTTTTCTTCTTCCTCCTGCACCTCGGTACCTCCTCATCTCCTTCCAGTAATAAATGCTGAGGTTCTTGTTGGAACACTTCCCTTTTATATGTTCCATAGTCCTTCTGTATCCACACCTTTCATTTCCAGTGTGGTCTGGGCTAACTAACGTACACTCTCTACACCCCTAGGAAAGGGGTTGTGGAACTCTGGGCTGTGGAAGTAGTTTCAGGTATGATATGACATCAAGGGCTTAAAATCTAAGAGTACTGTTAGTAATGGTGCACAAAAATGATTTTATTGAGGTAATTAGGCTGTGCCTTAATCTAATTTTATGTTTTACAATAACCAGAGCAGCTTATTTATTCAGTTCTCTAGTAGAATCTTAGAAAACGATTGCTAGAACTTGCTGTCACATTTCTCTTTTAATGACAGATTTATTTTCCTTTTTTATTTTCGAGAGTGAATCTTCCTCTCGTTTCTCCCCTGCCTTGCCCATACACACAGTGTTACTAAGAGCCCTCACAGGAGGATATGAGAAGTACAGTCCGAGACCAAACTTCTTTCATTTCCGTTTGCATAGATTATACAAGGGTACGTTGGGTTGAGTTCTCTCAGAAGCAAGCCCTAAGCCAAGAATTTAAGTGAACGTGGTTTATGAAGGAAATCCCGGGATAAACTATTAAGCAAATGAGGAAAGAAAGAAAGTGAGGGAAAAAAACAAATGAAGGTTTTATTTCTGTGAAGTCTCTGACTCCACTTGATTGTGGTGACTCTAAAGTACAATTTCTACCTCAGAGTTTGCTCTACCTGGGAGTTCTTTCTGTCTTCTTCACTAGTCAGTCATTGGCTGCAGGTGAGTTAGTGAAGTGTTCTAGAGCAGTCAGACATCCATCAACAGCAAAGAGCAGACCATGGCAGAAAGACCCGAGAATACCAGGTTAGGACACCAACAGTGTCCGCTACAAAGGCTACATCAGAAAATACTCGTCCATATTTCACCCTCTTTGTACATTCAAGAGACGTGAGAGTAAGAGAGGTAAAATATTTCTCCTAGAGTCTCACATCTGACTAGTTGGATATGGAATCCACACAGCCTTACTCCCTAACCAGTGCTCTTTTCTTTTCTTTTTTTTTTTTTTTGAGGCGGAGTCTCACTCTGTAGCCCAGGATAGAGTACTGTGGCCGGATCTCAGCTCACTGCAAGCTCCGCCTTCCGGGTTCACGCCATTCTCCTGCCTCAGCCTCCCGAGTAGCTGGGAGTACAGGCGCCCGCCACCTCGCCCGGCTAGTTTTTTTTGTATTTTTTTAGTAGAGATGGGGTTTCACCGTGTTAGCCAGGATGGTCTCGATCTCCTGACCTCGTGATCCACCCGTCTCGGCCTCCCAAAGTGCTGGGATTACAGGCTTGAGCCACCGCGCCCGGCATCCAGTGCTCTTTTCAACAGCTGATAGTGGCAAAGGATTTTTATTGCTGTTCTGATAGCATCCGTTTGTCCGCCTATAGCATCCCTTTGTCCTTTATAACTGAGGTATTGTTATACCTCAGTTCTCTTTAACGTTCATCAGCCATCATCAGTCATTCATTTGAACCTTGTAAAGCATATTTTAATAATAAACTATAAATCAGCTTTATTATTATATACAAATACATAAATTGCATCTGTTTTCACTATACAGTTCATGAGTTTTTGACAAGTGTACACCATGTAACCATCACAATAATCAAGATAGAGAACATTTCCATCCGCTCAAAAAGAGCTTTCTTCTTGCTCTGTTGTAACGAGTACTTCTCAGTACTGCTGGGCCCAGGCAACCACTTTCTGTCATTGGATTAGGTTTACTTTTGCCCACATTTCATATAAATGGAATCATACAGCATGTGCTCTTTTGTGTCTGGCGTCTTTTCACTCAGCATGTGTTTAAGAGTCTTATATATTGCTGTTGAGTATTTTGTTTCATTTTATTGCTGAGTAGTATTTTATTGTATGGATATACTACAATTTGCTTAGCCATTACCTGTAATAGTTTTGTCTCTTATGAATAAAGCTGTTAATGAGCATTTGTTTAGAGGTCTTTTTGTATATACATATTTTTGGATCTCTTGGGTAAATAACAAGTTGTAGGATTGCTGGGTTGTATGGTAATTGCTAAGTTGTTCTCCAAAGTGATCGCCCCATTTTAGATTCCCAGTGGCAATGAATGAGAATTCCAGTTGCCCCACATCCTCTTCAACACTTGACATGGTCAGTTTTCAAATTCTAGCCATTTTATATAGTGAGCAGTGGTATCCCATTATCGTTTTGACTTGTATTTCCCTGATGATTGGTGATGTTGAGTCTCCTTTCATCTGCTTACTGACTGTTTGCACAATAGTCAGTAGATGTGTGGGTTTATTTTTGGACTCTATTCTGTTGCAACATAACTGTTTTATCTAGATTATGCTTATTCCATCATTTCTACATTTCCAGATCTGTTTCTGTTGACTGATTTTTCTCCTGATTATGGACCATATTTTTGTGCTTTTTGTTATGTTTAGTAACATTATAGTGGATGCTAGACATTATAAAGTTGGTTTTGTTGTTGTTGGTTTCATTGAGTGCTAGGTTTTGTGCCTTTTAGGGAGTTTTGTACTTTTTTTCTTCTGACTGGCAGTTAAGTTACTTGCTGACCAGTTTGGTCCTTTAGGTTAGGTTCAAAGTAGCCTTTACTCTATGTCTTATTTAGCTCTGTTGTTAAGGTGTAACTTTGCTGTGGTCTCCACTGGATTCCCTAGATGTTCACTGTGGCCTTTCTCCTCTGGCTGGTCATAATTGGAAACTGTCACAGCCCTGTGTGAGCTCAGGGAATTGTCTGCCTATAGCACCCCCGTTGTCCTTTGCCTGGCGTTGTGCACGTTCCCCTTGTGCATCTTAGCATTCACCTAGAGACTTCTTGTGACCCCTGTGCAAATTTCTGGAACTTCTCCAGTCTCTGGAACTTCTGTGCTTTGCTTTACAAATTCCACCTCTCATGGCTTCCATGAAGTCTGCTTCCCTCTCGCTTCAATTCAGCAGTGCCTCCTTTCTCTGCTTCAGCTACCCCTCTTTGCACTGCTGTCCAAAAGGTGCTTTCAGACAGAAATGTAGGATAATCATGGGGTTCATTTCCCTTCTTTCAGAGATCACAATTCGTGCTACCTGTTGTCCAACATCTGAAAACTATTGTTCATATATTTTGTCTTCTAGTTATTTACTGTGGCCCTGTTATTCCACCATGGCCTTCTTTGTGTTTTGCTTTGCTTTTAAAAAATCTCTATTAATCTTTTGTGTATCAAGCTTCATGTGTTTTCTGTATTAAAGCCATACTTCTATTTGTCCCAAATTATCCCCTGTTTGTGTTTGCTCTTGTTGGGAGTGGGATCCACTTAGATACAATGTCCTGCTAGAGACAAGATCGTAAGTCACAATACCATAGCTTTTACGCCTTTGAACTATTCTACTTTTATTTTAACACACTGTATTACTGAATACAACATACAGAAAAGTGCATAGACTGAAATAACAAAGTTTAACAAATATTTTAGAAGTGAACTATGTAATTTCGATGGGTGAAAGAAATGGAACATCAGTATCCAGGAAGCCTCTTTTATTTACTCTGTCCCATTCTCAACCCTTCCTCTACTGGCACATGGCCACTCTCCTTTCTTTCACAGCAGAGGGATCCAATACATGTCTGCAGACACAGGGGGATGTCTCTTAACTAACCTGCACTAACCATCACCAAAACTATCCATTCTCTTGTATACATCATGGTACCTCAATGCTGGACACCAGTACACTCCAACTCCTTGGCCCAACATGTGGTCAAAAAATATGTCAGTTTTTAAATATGAGAACATAAAGTGTTTATGGTAATCTGATTCTTTTGTTTTTGTTTTTCTTCACGTTTTGTGGCCCCTACTGTAGCTTCACCACACAGTAAAGAATGTGTTTGGAGTTTATAAACTGAGCATAAGCTGCCGTGGAAGTTAGAGGATGAGGGCTGACCTGCAGATGAGGTGGCTGGGGCACCTTCTGGAGGAGGCAGCATGTGAATGCTGTTGCAGAGCGCTGGGTCTTGGGCTCGGCTGCTCACTGGAATCACCTGAGCAGCTTTCGAATCGATAGTGCTTGGGTTCCACCCACAGAAACTCTAACTGGTCTGGGTTTTTTTTTAAAAAAAGGGTCTGTGGTTGATTGTAGTTTGCAGAAATGCAGAAGCAAGAACCAGGGCCTTAGGCTAGAGCATCCTGTGTAAACAGGACCAGGGTTTTGTTTGTTTGTTTATTTCTAAATTTCAGATCCACTGCGGACTCACTGATATTTTTGTAAACTACAAGAAAAAGTGAATTACTGGAAAAGTGAAAATGTATACACACAAAGAAATGCAAAATGTTTATCAACAGATAAACAATAACTGACTAAAATTGCTATAATGATTACAAAATGTTTTCTGTCTATTTCTGTCCTTACTGTTGTGGACATGAAACTGCGTTCATGGACTGGTTCTAGTCTGCAGAGTAGACCAGCTTTGATTAGAGCTGATGCAGAGGGCAGTGTGGCTAGAGTCCTGTATTAGGTGAACGAAGGTAGGTTGGGTCCAGATTATGTGGAACCTTGAGTGCTGGAATGAATAGCTTAGCTTTTATTCTGTAGGCACTGGGGAGCCACAGAATTCTTGAAAGGAATGATCTGATTGACAACATCGTGTGTGGTAGATTTATAGTGAGAATACATTATTGATGAGAACCTGAAAGAGGAAGGAAATTGATGGGACTGGGTAAAATAAAACTATAAAATTTCTGGAGAAGTCACTCCAGCACAGCTAAATAGACTCCTTAGAGGATACAAGAACTTAAGCTAGCCTCCTCCCTGAAGTTTAAACAATCCGGAAAACAAAGTTAAATTGTAAAAAGTACCCTCCACCTAATGTTTGCAGAAACCACACAGATAGAAGATCCAAGAAAACAATGGAGGGGGGAACAGGAGAAGATGCTCAAGGACTACCTCTCTGTGGCGCAAGATGCCCTCCGGACACAGAAGGAGCTGTACCATGTGAAGGAGCAGAGGCTGGCGCTGGCCCTGGATGAATACGTGCGATTAAATGATGCCTATAAGGAAAAGTCAAGTTCTCGCACAAGCTGTAAGTACAGTGTGTCTATTCAGACTTTAGAAGTGGAGACCGAACTGTAGTAACAGAAGACCACTTACATTTCTATGGAGTTTAATTTTGAGTCCTTTTCCCTCCTAAGCAGGAAGAGTCTCTCAAAACCGTGAGAGGTGAGGGCACACCCCAGATTTTCTCACCCCCACTCCAGATAAAATAATCCCCGTTGGGGGTTGTGCATGCCTTCTGTTTCTGCACTTGCCTCTGCCAGGTTGCCTTTTATGCATTTACGAGTTAATTTTTACCTTTTCAGAACAATGCAAGTAATTTGGCCCTTTTTGCTACTTTTGTACAATATTTTTAGTGGGGAGGAACTGCAGCTATTACCTACAGTGTAATTTCTGTTGACCACCTGAGTTGATTTACCGCTCGCTCATCTCACAGATTATTTGGAGCTGACTTTGTTTAAAGAAGCAGCTGTGATGAGCTCAGAAGTTCTGCTTAAATTATAAATTCCTTGATAATGCAAAACTCTGAAGTACTGCTGCAGTATGGTCCTCTAAGGACATAGTGTATATGAAATCCAGAAGAAAATTAAGCACCAAGGTCTTAATGATGTTTCTCTTTACAGAGTTTAAAAATATGGTAGAGGTTTGAAGATTACTTTTTATATTTAGGTGTCTGATAAATGACAATAGAGGAATTATAAAAAGAAAGCAAGTAGTCACAGAAGCACATAAATCTTGTTTTTAGCTTCAGTAAATTCTTTTTTTCCCCCCTGTGTACAGCTTCAGTAAATTCTAAGCTGAGAACTAGTTATGCAACTTGTAAATAATTAGTTTTTCTTTTTTCTCTATAAAAGTATTCTCAGGATCTTCATCCAGTACTAAATATGATCCCGATATTTTGAAAGCTGAGATCTCCACTACGAGATTAAGGGTAAGAGGTTTAAATTGTGGTTCTGTGCTGACCCATATGCATAGAGTCTGAAGGCTGTGGAAGGGGCTCCAGCGATCAGCTCTCACCCCGTGTGGTGTGGAAAACTCTGCTCACCCCTGGTGAGTGGTCCTTCTGCCTTGATGTGAGCAAGTTCAGAGCGTGGAATAGTCTTTATTATTGAGACAGTGCGTTCCAGTATTGGGCAGGTTTTTGTTTGTTTGTTTGTTTTGTGAGATGAAGTCTCACTCTGTCCTCCAGGCTGGCTCATCACAATCTCCGCCTCCCGGGTTCAAGTGATTCTCCTGCCTCAGCCTCCCGAGTAGCTGGGATTGCAGGCATGCGCCACCATGCACAACGAATTTTAATATTTTTAGTACAGATGGGGTTTCACCATACTGGCCAGGCTGGTCATACTGGTCTTGAACTCCTGACCACAAGTGATCTACCCGCCTTGGCCTCCAAAGTGCTGGGATTATAGGCGTGAGTCACTGCGCTTGGCCTATTGGGCAGTTTTATTGTTAGCAGTTAGAATATTGAATCAAAATTTGAGTCTTGTAAGGTGCTTTCCCTCATTGTGCTGAGTTTTGTCCTCCAGAGTGAAGCCAAGCTGCTCTTTTGTCGGACAGCCCAATGTTTCAGGATGCCCACAGCTGAAGTCAGACTTTACTAGGTCCTCGTAATGCCTCATGGAAAGGTGTTTCCTGAATCTTGGCCTGAATCTTTTTAACTGAACTGACGTTAAGGCCAGAGCTTGTTTATCCTTGATTTTTGGAATATTAAAGTCTGTTCACCAAGTAAATAAACTCATGTAACCAATACCCAGGTCCTGAACTGGGTTATTACCGTGATTTCTCCTCATTATTTCCCTTCTCCCTAAAGGTGGTACCATGGCCTCATGAGCACTGAGGGTTAATTTTTCACCTGCTTTGAACTTCCTAAGACTGGATAGCATATCTATTAATTTGATGGCTTGCCTTGCTCAATAGCATTTCAAGATCTGTATTCATTTTTATTGCTATATAGTGTTCCACTTTTGTGTACATACCATAAATTCTTTATCTCATGTAATATTGATGTACATTAAAGTTTATTTCAATTTCTGATTATTAAAAATTATTCCTTAATGTACATGTCTATTATACATGCATTATGTGTGGAACACTTCTATGTTGACTCTTGAAAAGAAGATGAAATATACAGAGATAGAGAATAGAACAGTGGTTACCGGGGACTTGGGGGTGGGGCGGAGGTGAGGGGAGATGAAATGGCGAGATGTGGTTCAAAGGATAAAAGGTGCAGATATGTAGGGTGAACAGGTCTAGAGATGTAATGTACAACATGAGGATTCCAGGGAATAGCATTGTGTTGTATTAGGGATTCTTGTTAAATTAGTTAAATAAGTCGATTTTGTGACAAAAAATGGTAACTCTGTGAGTTGATAGATATGCTAATTTGCTTCACTGTAGTAATCATTTCACTATCTCCATGTATCCCATAATATCATGTTGTAAGCCTCAAATATACACAATAAAGTTTATTTTAAAAAATACAACCATGGCTCACTTAACAATGGGCATACATTGTGAGAAGTGTATTGTTAGACAATTCCCTTGTGCTGTGAACATCACAGAGTAAACTAGTACAAGCCCATATGATAGGGCTACTACGCCTCTAGGCTATATGCTATAGCCTATTGCTTCTAGGCTACAAACCTGTACCGTATGATATTATACTTAGTACTGTAAGTACATATTGTAAGTACATTCAGTACCTAGAATTATAACACACGGTGGTAAGTATTTGTGTATCTAAACTTATCCAACGGTAGAAAAGGCAGTGTGAGACATACCGTCTTATATGCAGGGAAATGTGGACATGTGGCACCTGACCGTACATGTCTCAGTGGATACTGCCAAACAGTTTCAGCCCTTCTTACCTTCTCGTGTCTGCACTAAGTCTGTAAGTTACTTGATGCACAGGCTTTTGCCTACATCTCACAAGTTTTGAATTTTATATTTCCATTGTTATTCAGATCAAAATATTTTCTAACTTCCTTTATGGTTTCTCATATGAGTGCATTGCTTAATTTTCAAACAATTGGAGCTTTTCTTTTATTATTGACTTCAACTTAAATACACTATATTTTTCAGTTCAAAAACTTACATTTGAAGCTGGGTGCAATGGCTCACACCTGTAATCCCAGCACTTTGGGATCCCAAGGTAGGAGGATTGCTTGAAGCCAGGTGTTCAAGACCAGCCTGGGCATCATAATGAGACACAATCTCTATTAAAAATTAGAAAAAAGTTTTAATCTCAGAATTTCTATTTGATTATTTTCAGTTGTTGTTAGTTACTTGCCCAAATTCTGCACATTAGTATGTAATTTTTGAACACTTTGTCATCCTACAGAGGATTTACTTTTGTTTCTTCTAGGCAGTCAGGCCAGGGGCAGGTAATTTTAATGTAATCATAATTTGAGCTGACTGCAGCCTGGGCTTCAATCCTCCTCTAAGGGCGGATCAGTTTCCAGTTTCCCTTTTCTTTTAGGGCAAAGCTCTTCAGAATCCCAGTTGAACTCCTGAGGTGTTTTAGCAGGGCCCCTTGTGCTGGATAGAGGCTGAACTTCGCGTCTCTTCCCTATGCCTGAGCTCTGTGGGGCTGCCAGCCCTTCTCTGTGTCTCAGGTGCTCAGTCACTGCATGCTCCCAGCCTTTCACTTTCCTGTTGTGTGGGCAAATACCTCAAAAGCAGAAACAGTGCTATGTTTGGATTATGAGACTGAGCTTCCCTTATCTTTTGGTTTATTATTATTATTATTATTTATTTATGTATTTATGTATTTATTTATTTTGACGGAGTCTTACTCTGTCGCCCAGGCTGGAGTGCAGTGGTGCCATCTCAGCTCACTGCAACCTCTGCCTCCCAGGTTCAAGGGATTCTCCCGCCTAAGCCTTCTGAGTAGCTGGGACTACAGGTGCCCACCGCCATGCCTGGCTAATTTTTTGTATTTTTAGTAGAGACGGGGTTTTACCATGTTGGCCGGGCTGGTTTCGAACACCTGACCTCGTGATCTGCCCGCCTCGGCCTCCCAAAGTGCTGGGATTACAGGCGTGAGCTCCTTCAAGATGTAAGGGAATAAAATTGTGTGATTTGAGACTCGTCAATTGGATGACAGTTTTAGATGTGTCTTTAGAAAGAAGGTGATATTGGTGAAATAGGCTCAACAAGAAGACATTTTGCTAAAATTCAGGCTGTCAAAATCATGTGAATATATTTTAAAAGATCCAGCTTACTTCTGTTTCTGCCCATGAAAGATTAACTACTACAAGAATTGCCCTCTAACAGGAGGTAATTAGAGAACTGGACAAAATCTAGGAAACAGCTGTTTTCAGACTTCAGGTAACAGTAGAAGACTGTAATTCTTAACCGAAAGGAAACAGATGAAGTGAGCCCTGGGATGGCACTGTTTGCAGTATGAGGAGAAGGACCCAAATATAGTCTAGTGGTGTGCATGAGTTGATGAGACAGAAGAGAAAAGTTCATTGGCGGAGAAGTGACTAGAATATATAGGAAATACCGGAGAGGAGGGAGCTACAGAGATAGAAGGGAGCAAGAGCAGGCAAGTGCCAGTCTAGAGATTTCTAGTAGGGTCTCCTCAAATCTTTGATTTGAATACTGATTGAGTATCCATGGTACAAATACCATAAGACTGGAGAAAGAAAGTGATAGGTCAGACAGTTCTCAGAGCTCACATAGGGCTGGGAATAGTTTGTGTTTCCGTCAGCCAGCATAGAGACATAGAGCCTTGAATAGAAACGTCAGAAGGGTAATGCCATAGTAGTGGGACCAAATTAGTCTGAGGCTAAGGCTGCATTGGACTTATTCTAACAAAAATTGAAAGCAAACACTGAAAGGATCAATTTGATTTAAAATAATTTATTTGTGTGCTAGAACAAAGTCCAGGATCCTTTAAGATAATACGATAAAATCCAGCACCAAGAATGTAAAATTCACGATGGCCAGTATCTAGTCAGAGTTTTTCATGTGTGTTGGGGATGAGAGTAGTGTGGAGGGGCAAAAGAGAGTTTACCAAGAGGGCATCAGGAAGCCTTCGAGAGTGTTAGGTATATTCTAGAAGTGTATTGACAGTTACGTGTGTATATACATGTGTCAACACTTATCAAAGTATGTACTTTAAACATATTCACTTTATTGTATGCTAGTTATACATCAGTAAAGCTGTTAAAAATGATCAGGTATGCAAACAAGCAAGAAAATATGATCCACAACAAAAAGAAGAAATGACAGGTACAATTTAATTAGCAGACAAACATGTTAAAACATGTTATACATATGCTCAAGAATGTAAAGGAAAATGTGAAAATGGGGAGAAAAAATATATTAAAAAAACAAAATGGAACTTCTATAGATTAAAAATACAATATCAGAAATAAAATAACTGTATGGGAGTAACAGTTGATTATGCATTACCAAATAAAAGATCAGTGAAGTTAAAGACACAGGAATAGAAACTACCCAAAATGAATTACACAGGGAAAACAAAGTCTGGTAAAAATTTAACAGCATATCTGTATCCTGTGGTTCAATATCAAATAGTTTGACATGTGTAATTAAAGTCTCCTAGAAACAGCAGGGAAGGAAATCACAAAAACTATTTGCAGAAACTGAAATTATTAATCCATCAATATAGGAAATTCAACAAACTCAAGGCAGAATAAAAAAAAAAAGATCATACCAAAGCACGTCATAATCATCTTGCCAGAAATCAATGATAAAGAGAAAATCTTAAAAGTAGCCATAGAAAAAGACATAATGTACAGTGGAATAAAGACAAGAATTACAACAGACTCCTCATCAGAAATAATACAAACTACAAGAGGAATGATATTTCAGGAGTACCAATACTAAAAGAAAAACTGTCAACCTAGATTTCTATACCTAGTGAAAACATCTTTTAAATTGAAGGCAAAACAACCAGTATAAAAATGGGCAAGAGACTTCAATAGACATTTCTCCAAAAGATATACAAATGGCCAGCCAATAAACATATGAAGAGATGATAAACATCACTAGCCATGAGGGAGATTCAAATCAAAATTACAATGAGATATCACTTCACATCTACTAAGAAAGCTATTACTTAAAAGCAAAACTGACTCACATAGGTTGGACATTGGTATACAAGTATCTGTTTGAGTCACTGCTTTCAGTTCTTTGGGGTATATATCCAGAAGTGGAATTGTTTGATCACAGGGTAATTCTAAATTTAACTTTTTGATACATGTCTATGTAGATTTTGATACATACCTTCTAATCTAGGAAGAGATTTGTTAAAAAGAATTGGCTCACACAATTATGGAAACTGGCCAGTCCAGATTTGCAGTGTGGACTGACGAACTGGAGGCACAGGACAGCCAGTACAGTTCCAGTCCAAAGACCAGCAGCCTGGAGACCCAGGAAAGCTGATGATGGGGATGAAGTCTGAAGACTGGCAGGCAGAGACCCAGGAAAGCTTGCAGTGCAGATGAAGTCCAAAGGCAGTCTGTTGAATTCCTACCTGCTTAAGAGAGGTCAGTTTTTTTTATTCTGATCAGGACTTTAACTGATTGGATGAGGTATACTCACATTATGGAGGGCAGTCTGTATACTCAAGAGTTCACCAGTTTAAAAATTAATCTTACCCAAAAATATCCTCCAGATTGACACATGAAATTATCTGTTACATGCCTACAACCTATGTGTCCATCACAGGTGAATGTCAGCAACATATGGCATATACATATAATGCAATATTATTAAGCTTTAAAATATAATGAAATTCTGATACATGCTACAACATGGATGAACCTTGAAAATGTTATGCTAAGTGAAATAAGTCAGACACAAAAGAACAAATATGATTCATCTTATATAAGGTACCTAGAATAAGCAATTTCATAGACACAGAAAATAGAATAGTGGTTACCAGGGACTGAGGAAGAAGAGAAAGGGGAGTTACTACTGTTTAATAGGTACAGAGTTTCAGTAAGACAATGAAAAAGTTCAGGAAATGACCACTGATGATGGTTGTACTTGATACCACGGAATTGTATACGTAAACGGTAAATCTTACATGTATATTTTACCACAAAATTAAAGAATAAAATAATTTTTCAGACAAACAGGAGAACTGATTGCCTGCAGAACTGTAATATATTAGATGTTAAAGGTAATCTCTTCAAGCAGAGGGAAAATGATACCACATGGAAATTTGGAACTAAATAAAATAATGGAAAATGTTAGAGATCTTACATATTCAAATACAAGACTTTTTAAATAATTTGAAGCCTCTTTAAATAAAAATGCCTAACCAAAGATAATAAAATATGTTGTGAGGTTTATAAAATATTTAAAAGCAAAATATAAGACAAAATATCACAAAGAATAGGGGAGAATGGAAAGATGCTGTCATAAGGCACTTTGACTATTCATAAAGTAGTGACTTTTATCGGCAGTAGGCTGCATGTTTTATACACTAGAGCAAACCTTTTCTATAAAGATCCAAATAGTAAATATTTTAGATGTTGCAGGTATAGTAAGCAGAATTCTAAATATTTTCCAGTCCTCCAAGATGTTCCCCTCCCCCACCTTTCCTAGTATACATGACTTTCATAATTTCCAGGCTGAATATGATTCATTATTTAATATGGCAGAGTTAACTTAAAGATAGAGAAATTATCGTGGGGGGCAGAGAAATTATTCTGGGGGATTGGAGGTAACACACAAGCCCTTTAAAGAGAGTTTCTCTGGCTGGTTGTAGAGGAGGACATTAGATGTCAAAGCACAAGAGGGTTTAAATGTACCATTGCTGGATTACAGAGGGAGAGGCCAACATGGGAAGAAACTGAGAGCCAGCAAGGAATTCAAGTCTCAGTCCTAGAGCCACAAGGAACTGAATGTTGCCAACAGTGAGAATGAAGTTAGGAGTGGGTTTTTCTGCAAAGCCCCAGATGACAACTCAGCCTGGCTAACACCCTGATTGCAGCTTTGTGATAATTTGACCAGAGAGCCCAGAGAACCTAGTGAGCTATTAAATAGCTGTAATTAATTTTAAGCTGCTAATTCTGTGGTGATTTGTCCTGCAGCATCAGTAAACTCATGTAGCAGACCATGTGTGGTCTCTGGTGCAGATTTTTGCTCTTTTTTTTCTACTTTTCTTGGATAATAGTTAAAAATTTGCAAACCTTGATTAACTTGTGGCCCATAAAACAAAAACAAAAAACAGGCCACAAGATGAGCTGGCATTTGCTGATTCCTGCCCTAGAGTATCCACTTAAAAAAAAAAAAAAAAGAGGTATCACTTTTAAGCCAATAAGGGAGATAAAATGGAATCATTAGAAAAAATTTAGTTAACCCAAAAGAAGGCAAGAATAGAGGAAGAAAATATGACAATAAGAAAGCTAATATACTAATTGTATTAATAAATGGCCTAAATGCTCCAATTAAAAGGCAGAGATTATTAGAATGGTTAAAACGAGACCCAGTTTCATGATGGCTGCAACAGATCTGCTTTAAATATAAAGGCCTAGATAGGTTAATTAAAATATTAAAGATGATATATCATGAAAATACAAATCCAAAGAATGTTGCAGTTGTCATATTAATATCAAACTAAACTTCAGAACAAGGACTATTACTGGAGGTTTTATAATTATAAATGGATCAGTTCGTCAAAGGACATAAGAATCTTAAAGATGTATGTGCATACTAACAGAGCTTCTAACAGAGCTCTAACAGATCATACTAGCCTGGAATAAAGACCAATACAACTGCAAGGTGAAGGACAAATCTCCAATTATAGTTGGACATGATAGAATATGTAGTCAGATAATCAGCAATGCTGTCAAAAGATGTAAGCAATACCGTAGACCAACTTGATCCAATTAACATTTATAAAATAGAACATACCATTTAAAAACAGCAGAAGGGCACATGGAACATCACAAAGGTAATCCTTACTCTAGAATATGAAAAGAAGTCTCAGTACATTTAAGGGGACTCAAATTCATGCAGAGTATAACTATAGTGGAATTAAACTAGACAACATAAACAGAAATATATCTGGAAAAATTGTCAAATACTTGGAAAATATTAGCATACTTGTCAATAATTCATTGGCCAAGGAAGAAAGCACATGAGGAACATTTAAAAATACTTTGAAGTAAACAAAAGGGAAAATACACTGTATAAACATTTATTGGGTATAGCCACAGCAGTGTAATGGGAAGCCATTAGGAAGTGGAAGTCTCATACATTGCTATGGGAATGCAAAATGGTACAACCCTTTTGGGAAGCAGGTTACTGATTTCTTACAAAGTTAAACATATATTTAACATACTGTCTAGCAATCCCACTTACAGGTATTTACCCAATATAAATGAAAGCGTATACCCACACAAAGACTTTAGTGTAAATATTTATGAGAGCTTTATGCTTGTTAGCCTAAACTGGGAACCAGCCTAAATGTCCATTAATAGATAAATGGATAAACAAATTGTGATATATCCATTAAATGTAATTTAAAAGGAACAAGTTACGGATACAACATGGATGAATTTCAAAAACAGTGAAAGTTTAGTGGTTGCTAAGGGCCAGGTAGGGATAGACCATAAAGAGGCATGAAGAAATATTCCGGTGGTTGTCCTAGTGGTACATGATTATATGTACTTGTCTAAACTCATCATATTGTACATTTAAAATTTGTGCTGTTTATTAGAAATTGGGTAAAATACCATTTTTTATGTGGGAGGAAAAGATTCAGATGAATAATTATTAGAACTAATAAGGTAAGTAGAATCTATATGTATTATATATATGTAAAATCTTTTAACATATCTATGATAGCCATTCATAATATATAAAATCACATTCACAATAGCAAACCCAAATCATAAAATATTTAGAATTAACTTTTATCAAGAAATACAGTGGCCCTATCTAGAGAAAATTATAAAACATTTTTGAGAGATATAAATGAAAATTTTAACAAATGAAAGACAGATATTTTAAAAAATAGAAACAATGTAAGAATGCAATATCAAAATCCTAATTTGGGAGTGTAGGAGGGGGAACAAGATAGAAATTTTCAGAATATCATCTGGACATGTTACTAGAGCAAATTTACCCTACATTTAAAAATATATTTATGTGGCCAGGCATGGTGGTTCACACATGTAATCCTAGCACTTTGGGAGGCTGAGGCGGGCGGATCACTTGAGGCCAGGAGTTCGAGACCAGACTGGCCAATGTGGTGAAAACCCATCTCTACTATTAATAAAAATACAAAAATTAGCCATATGTGGTGGTGCACACCTGTAGTCCCAGCTACTCGGGAGGCTGAGGCACGAGAATCGCTTGAACCTGGGAGGTGGAGGGTGCAGTGAGCCAAGATTGTGCCACTGTACTCCAGCCTGGGTAACAGACCCTACTCTCTGAATTATTTTGATGACAATTTGAAATGGTGTATCATTCACCTGTAAACATTTCAGGATGTATTTTTAAAGCTAAGAAGAAAGTACAATGCCATTATTATTTTTGAAAAGTTAACTAGAATTCTTTACTGCTGTCCTATTTTTGAAAAGTTAACTCGAATTCTTTATTGCTGTCCAAATGCCTTGTCAATATTTATGTTTCTCATTTGTTTTTCTATTGGCTTGTTTGAATCAGGGTCTAAATATGGTCTATATATTGCAGTTGGTAAATATACTTCTGAAGTCTAATTTTGTTTTTTATTTATTGTCTTTTTTTGAGATGGGGTCTCACTTTGTCTTGCCCAGGAGTCTTGCCCAGGCTGAAGTGCAGTACTGCAATCTCCACTCACTGCAGCGTCTGCCTTCTGGGTTCAGGTGATTCTCCTGCCTAGCCGGGACTACAGGCACCTGCCACCATGCCTGGCTAATTTTTGTGTTTTTAGTAGAGACGGGGTTTCGCCATGTTGGCCAGGCTGGTGTCGAACTCCTGACCTCAGGCAATCCACCCACCTCGGCCTCCCAAAGTGCTGGGATCACAGGTGTGAGCCGCCGCACCCAGCTGAGGTCTAATTTTAATCACCCTCTTTTCTTTGTAACTTAAAAAAAAAAAAAAAAAAAAAAAAACTAGGTCATTTGTAGAATTCCCCACTGTCTGATTTTTGTGTCTTACACCCCCATGGTGTACTTGAACAAATTCCTTTATTCCTGTAATTCCTGTAAATTATTTATTAGATGTAGAGGATTATGAGATCTAGTTTTTTGGGGGCAGAGACATTCATCATGGGTTGTACTGTATATATATCCATCAGGAAGTACATGTCTCTTTTTTATTATAGTAGTAGCAATTTATGATTGTCTAGATTGATTATTTCATTAGGGATTGCAAAAATATTCTATTTTAAGTATACCATTCCTTATTTATTTATTTGTTGGAATGCCTCTATAAAGAGAAACTTTCCCCCTGCATCACCACTTCTGTTTGTTGTTTACTGATCCTCAGCTCATATTGGAAAGATAGATGAAATGATAAGCTATGCCCTATCTCTGTCTGGCACCTGCCAGAGATAACCAACAGAGTTGAGGTTTTTGTTTAGTTTTTTGTTTTTTTTGAGACGAGTCTCACTCTGTCACCCAGGCTGGAGTACACTGGTGCCATCTCAGCTCACTGCAACCCCCACCTCCTGGGCTCAAGTGATTCTTACGCCTCAGCCTCCCGAGTACTGAGATTACAGGCATGTGCCACCACACCCAGCTAATTTTTGTATGTTTAGTAGGGATGGGATTTCACCATGTTGACCAGGCTGGTCTCAAACTCCTGACCTCAAGTGATCTGCCTGCCTCCGCCTCTCAAAGTGCTGGGACTACAGGCGTGAGCTGCTGCACCTGGCCTGTTTGTTTAGGTTTTAAAGTATCAATTTGTGCTCACAGATTTAAACATAACTGACATGTTTTAGGTCGTTGTAATTATTATGCTTATTGAGCCACAAATTTTCCTATCTTGTGATATAGGAACCTCTTTGTATTGACTCCTCATACCTTTGATCCTAGTATTCTGAAAGTTTTCTTTTACTCTGGCCTGAAAAGATGTTTTTGACTTTTTTTGCACTAGACCTGGAATCAGACATTATTCAAGAAAGTCTGATTCTTTTTGTAAGATGTTGTATTTACAGACCACACTTTATATGCATGAGTGTTTATTGCAACTGAATTGGCAATTGTGTGTAAGTTCTTATCTTACTATATTTAAAATACATACATTACCAGTAATTACAACAGTGTGATAGTGACACAAAAATAGGAAGACCAATGGAACTGAACATCTACAAATAGGCAGAAACATTTTGTTGAATTTAAAATATAATAAAAGTAGCATTTTTTAATGATTAGAATAAAACTGGATTATTCAGTGAATGTGTAAGGGTATCTCTTTGCCCATGTTAAAAGAAATTAAATAAAGGTGAAAAGAAAATAAAGGTGAGTCTGTACCTTACTTTTTGTATCAAAATAATTCCAGATGGACCAGTGACTTAAATGTGAAAAGTCCAATCATGGACTCATTTAAATTAGTCACAAAACATGTAAAGAAAAGATTGAGAAAACAATGGGGAGTAGCAGACAAAGCCAACCTGATGGTGAGACATTTTAAAAATCAAATGCAATAACTAACAGGATGAGAAGCCTTTAGTCATTCATTCATTAAGCAGTTATTTATTTAGTGCTTCATATATGCCAGATACTGTTTTACACAAATGATGTAGCAGAGAACAGATACATTTCAGACACTATTCTAGGCAGTGAGGTATAGCATAAACAAAAGTAACTGCTCTCATGGAGCTTATGCTGTATTGGGGTGGGGAGATTTGAACAACTAAGTTAATAAGCTTGGTCTAATGGTTGTATACGGAGCTCACCAAATAATGAATGCAGATTTCTTTCCATTACTCATAAAAATTAACCACATGCTAGTCATAAAGCTGCCCTTAAAAAGTTAATACAATGGATTATGATCATACTGAGCATACTGTCCAGCCTGGATGCCAGCTAATTTAGAAGTCAATAACAAAAAGCCGAAAAATGCAGAACTCTTCTGTGAAACTTTTTTTTTTTTGATACAGGGTCTTGACTCTGTCATTCAGGCTGAGTGCAGTGGCAGAATCACGGCTCACTGCAGCCTCAGCCTCCCAGAGTCAGATGATCCTCCTGCCTCAGCCTCCCAAGTAACTGAGACCACAAGTGGTATACTACCATGCCTGGCTAATTTTTATATTTTATGTAGAGATAGGATTTTGCCATGTTGCCCAGGCTGGTCTCAGACTCCAGGGTTCAAGCAATCCACCTGCCTTGGCCTACAGGAAACTTTTACACATACTTTCAGTATAATGCATGGGTTAACAAAATTAAATAGAAATATAGGAATAGTTAGAATTAAGTGGTCATAAAAATACGTATATATTTTGTAGGCTACAACTAAAGCAGTTTTTAGTAGGGAATTTATATAGGCTTAAATAAAGAAGAATATTAATAATAACTAAGCTTTGCATTAAAAAACTTAAGGAACAGACTAAACGGAAAGAAGACAGGGAGAAATAAAGATAATAATTAATGAAAATTTTAAAATTGGTACAATAGAATAGCTCTGCAATATTTAAAAGCTGGAAAACAAACAGAAACACCAAATCAGGCTTTGTCAGGTTTTCACAAGAAGAGAGAAAGCACCAAAAAGCCAACATTAGGGGACTTTTTTTCTTCAACCATTCAGTGGACAATATGTCCACACTATATGTCTCCTTCTAGTGGTAACTAAAAATTGTGAATGTAATATAAATGAAGATAAATAAAAATCTTGATAAGGTAGAAAGAAGGATATTGTAGAGACTGTACACCAGGCTCAGAACTCAGAATAGTAAGTAGGACACTAAAGCTGGCTTTGCCCTGAGGAAATTTGATAAGCTAGGTGAATATTCCCTTCTATTGTGTCCCTTTCCTGGTCTTATGGTGACAGACCCCAGCTGCATAAAGTGGGGACTCCCACAGACACTAAACCTTCAGTGTAAGAATACTAGAATTCAGCCAGCCAAACCACCCTAGCATGCCTCCTACCACCACCACTACTACTTGTTGAAGACAGCAAGAAAGGTTGCCTATCTAGAGCAACAATGCTAGATAAATAAAGGAGAGAAAAAAAGACACTGGGACCATTGGATTTATCACCATCAGATACCCCTGAATTCACACTTCCCTGAGTGGTCTGAAAAAGCCCAAGCTAAACACTTAGCTGTGACAGTTGAAGCAGTGACAGACGGTTGTGCTTCCAGTCACTTGCAGATGCACGTCTTTTCCAGAGTAATACACCTTCAACTAGTGCCTTTAGTAGGAAAGTATGAACACATAGCCCAAATCACAGATGTACAAAGAACAAAGAACTGGCAGGAAAAAAGCAGACAATAGAATTTGATCTCAAGATGCTTCAGATTTTTGAGAAGTTAGAGAAAATACGAAATATCCATGTGTAACATGTTTTTAAGAAATGAAAGAGATTGAAAATATAAGTGGGGAAGATACCATGAAAATGATCAAGAAAATACGGAAACAAAGTAGAACTTCTACAAATTAATCATTTAATGAATTAAAAATCAAAGCTGGTGGGGGATTATTTGCGAAGGTTCAAAATTAGCAAGCAATAGCTTATTTTTTCATACCAATCATGTTGTTTTTATACCTTCAGTGTTCTATGAGAAAATAACCATTAATCAGTATTTTATACCCAGCAAAACATCTTTCATGCATATGGGTGAAATAAAGACATTTTCAGACAAAATTTGAGAGTAATATATGGCATCAGTTGTTCACTATATTACTAAAGAAAGCAGAAAAGGGGAGAAAATAAAAAATACAGGGCAAATGAGTCTAATGTAAGATGATAAACGTAAATCTCAGTGTATCAATAATTAGAATTAAGTGTAATTGGATTAAATGCTCTAGTTAAAAAGACAACAGTTAAAAGACTGGGTTTAGAAAGAAATCTACCTATATGATACTTAAAGAGACACCTAAAAACAAAGATACAGAAACGTTAAAAGGATGGGAAGAAAAAGATATACCAATCAATTCCTAACCAGAAAAAAGCTGGTATACACAAATAAATAAGTAAATGAAGCTTTGTTAATGTCAGAAGTGATAGATTTTATGGCAAAATGCTTTACTGAAAAAAAAGACCATTGAATCTGTAATGTGTCCGTTAAAATGTGGGCCCCAAAATATGTAAAGCAAAAATTGGCAGAAAATCCACAGTCATAGTGAGAGATTTCAATATAACTTTTGATATTTGATAGATCAAGCAGATTTAAAAATTAGTATAGAATAGGTAAATACACGTGATGGACAAACTTTAATTAATGTATACAACATGGAGCTTATGCTGTATTCGAGTGGGGAAAAATGGGGAGCAAAAATATTTTTCAAGCACATTTAGCACATTCATGAAAACTGGCCACATTTGGGCCATTAGACTTGTTTCAATATATTTAAAAGGATTGGTCAGACCACATTCTCTGACTGTAGTGAACTTGTTAGAAATTCATTAAAAAATAACAACAAAGCCATTTCCCACCTTTCAGAAGAGCTGAAATCCAAGAGACGAACAATATGAAGCATTGTTAAGGATGTGGAGCAGCTGAAACTCTCTACTGCTGGTGGGAAACTGGCCTTCCCTAATAAAGCTGAACGTGTGCACACCTGTTGCCACGCAGCTCCACCCTGGAACAGAGTGGTTGTAGCATGTAGCCTAGGTCTGGAATTAGCCATTGTGTATGGTCGTGCGGTAGAATCTCATCTAGCAGTGCAGATCATTGTACACAACTGCATGCAGCAGCACAGTGCTGAGTGGGTGAAGCTAGACAAAAGAGTACACACTGTATGAGTCCACTTATATTAAGTTCAGAAAAGACAAAACTATTTACAGGCCTAAACGTTGAGATAATGGTTACTTTTAGGGAAAAGGGAAGGTTTAGTAATTTGGAGGGGCACAAGAATGGCTTCTAGGATTCTGATAATGTGTTGTTTCTTCAACTGTTGGCCTTTCCCTGGGTGTTTCTACTTCGAGGACACTCATTGAGTTGCTATGCTTAGAGTTTTTTTTTATTTTCAGTTTCTATGTTGTACTTCTAAGGAACTTAGAAGCTAAATAATTTGGAAGTCTAGAGGAATACACTTCTAAATAATGGGTCAAACATATATGAATATTCTTTGCTAAAATTAGTGAGTAAAACTTTGAAAAAGAGGATAGTTGCATCGCTTCAAAGTGTCTCCCCTCAAATTTGTATTATTTGACTCTGGTGGTTTGAACATGTCTGCTAATTTGGTACCTCTTTCTTCTTGAATTTCGGCTGGATCCGGTGAGTACCTCCTGACAAATAGAGTATGGAAAGGAAAAACAGCTGATTTTTACTGTAGAAACCTGGCAGATCCTGTTGTAACCAACTGACAAATATTTCCATCACCAGGGATAAGTTATGTGGAGAGCGTATACTCTGATACATCATTGGGAGGGAAGGGCATGTCG
This sequence comes from Colobus angolensis palliatus, assembly GCF_000951035.1. Taxonomy (NCBI): domain Eukaryota; kingdom Metazoa; phylum Chordata; class Mammalia; order Primates; family Cercopithecidae; genus Colobus; species Colobus angolensis. The sequence goes on along the minus strand of NW_012118487.1, from coordinate 4,409,022 downwards.
CCTCTGTGGTGTTCTTTTCCAGCATCCATCATCTCAGTCTCATTATGAGAGAGTATCAGGCAAACCCAAATTGGAGTACACTTTATAGAACATCTGACTAGTGCTCTTCAGAAATGAATAGGTCATTAAAGACAAGAAAGTGAGAAACTATCACAGACTGGGGGCAACTAAGGAGACTTAACTGCTGAATAAAGTGGTTTTCTGTTGGGTTTTTGTTGTTCTTGTTGTTTTTAGACAGAGTCTCGCTCTTGCGCCCAGGCTGGAGTGCAGCGGCTCAATCCGGCTCACTGTAACCTCCACCTCCTGGGCTCAAGCAGTCCTCCCACCTCAGCTTCCTGAGAAGCTGGGACTACGGGTGCGCTCCATCACAACCTGGTAAATTGCGTATTTTTTGTAGAGATAGGGTTTTGCTGCATTGCCTAAGCCAATCTCAAACCCCTGGGATCAGGCAGTCTTCCCTCCTCAGCCTCTCAGATTAGACTCGGATTAGAAGCACGAGCCACCACACCCAGCCTCCTGTTGTTTTTTTTAAGAGTGGCAGGGTCTCCAGCTGCATCCATGTCCCTACAAAGGACGCAAACTCATCCTTTTTTATGGCTGCATAATATTCCATGGTGTATATGTGCCACATTTTCTTAATCC
>NW_012118487.1:4391883-4407650 GCF_000951035.1 Colobus angolensis palliatus | reverse complement strand
AAAAAAAAAAAAAAGAGTGGCAGGGTCTCGCTAGGCTGGACCTGAATAAAAAAGGACAATAGTGAAAAATCTGGGGAAATTTTTAAAAGTCTGTAGTTTAGTTAATAGTTTAGAATAAATGTTGGAGACAAACAAACCTTTAAATGCTTATAGAAGAAAGTCTTAAAATTAATGAACAATATAGTCAACCTAAGAACAGAATAAGCCAAAGCCAGTAGAAGAAGATAAATAAAATTAAAAGTAAAAATTACCAGCTGAGCACGGTGGCTCATACCTGTAATCCCAGCACTTTGGGAGGTCAGAGTAGATGGATCACTTGAATTCAGGAGTTCGAGACTGGCCTGACCAACATGGTGAAACCCCGTCTCTACTAAAAATAAAAAAATTAGCCGGGCACAGTGGCGCACGCCTGTAATCCCAGCTACTCCGGAGACTGAGGCAGGCGAATCGCTTGAACCTGGGAGGCAGAGATTGCAGTGAGCTGAGATTGCGCCATTGCACCCAGCCTGCGCAACTGTCAAGAGCGAAACTCCGTCTCAAAAAGAAAAAAAAAAAAGTAAAAATTACCGAAATAGAAAACAGGGCCATAAAATAAAGGATCAACAAAAGCAAATTTTGGTTTTTTAAAGAATGATAAAATTGACATATCTCTCAGGACTGACTCAAAATTAAGAAGAGAAAATGAACAAATAAAAATTTTGTACAGGGAATGAAAACATGCTTAAGAAATAAAGAGGCATGAGAAAATTTATACTATTACATTTGAATTTTGAAGTGAAATGACTAACTTTGTATTGAAATATTATTAACCAAAACTGATTCGAGATGATGGAAAAAATCTGAATGGCCCTGTTACCATGATTGAAATTCCAGAGAAACCCTCAAGATTAGCCTAGCACAACTTTGACATCAAATTCTGACAAGATTGTATGAACAAAATATAAGCCAACCATATTCCTAAGCAAAGAAGCAAAATTCCAAAACAAAATATTGTAAACTAAATACAGCAACATTTTAAAATTATATATAATGGTCAAGGTGGGTTTATCCTAGGAATATACAATTTAGGATTTGAAAATTATTCACTGTACTAACAGAGTGAAGGGAAATTATTAATTATTCCAATAGATACAGTGGAAGCTTTTTTTTTTCTTGAGACAGAGCCTCGCTCTGTCACCCAGGCTGAAATGCAGTGGCACGATCTCAGCTCCCTGCAACCTCTGCCTCCTGTGTTCAAGCGATTCTTGTACCTCAGCCTCCCAAGTAGCTGGGATTGCAGGCGTGTACTACCACACTCAGCTAATTTTTGTATTTTTAGTAGAGACGGCGTTTCAGAATGTTGGCCAGGCTGATCTTGAACTCCCGACCTCAAGTGATCCACCTGCCTTGGCCTCCCAAAGTGCTGGGATTACAGGTGTGAGCCACCATACCCAGCCCAGAGAAAGCATTTTGATAAATTCAGCTTTTATTCATGTTTTAAAAATTGATACAACGAGGAATGAGTGCTATAGAACAGGACATGGGGAATGAAGGAGAGCTGGTTGCAGGATTTTTGTTATTATTGTTTTGGTTTTTTGTTTAAGAGACAGCAAAAAAAAAAAAAAAAGAGAGAGAGACAGCAGTGTTGTCCAGCTTGGACTCAAATTCCTGGGCTCAAGTGATCATCCTGCCTCAGCCTCCCAAGTAACTGGGACTACAGGTGCACACCACCACACTCAGTTTGGTTGCAGTTCTGAATAGGTGTTCAGGAGAAGTCTCGTTGAGAAGGCAAAATTTGAGCAAAGATTGGACAGAAGTGATGAAGAAATTAGTCAGGTGGGGAAGAATCAGCATACATACAGGTCTTGACACAGGAGAATGTGTGGGATCTTCCAGAAGCAATTTGAAGTCAAATGTGGCCTCAATAGAGAGGAAAAGGGGAGAGTAATGAGGGAGAAAGGAAGAGAGTTAATCCAGGTGATGGAATGAAGACAGAAGAGACTGTTGGGCTGACACACCACTGGAAAGATTGTGGATGCGCATCTGAAATAGGAAACCATTTGACCATATTTTTATTATTTGTATTTCATGTTTGCTAGTTTAATTGGTATGTAGTGATACAATGCTTTTCTATTTTGTCTTTATTAGTAGGTGATTTTTTTTAAATGATGTTTTACCATGTGTATTTCCATTTGCTAGTTTTTTTTTTTAATTTAACAGCTTTATTAAGAAACCATACAATTCACCCATTTAAAATGTACATTTTAATGAGTTTTAGTACATTCATAGTTACATACCCATTATTACAATCTAACTGTAGGACACTTTTCCCTTCCCCCAGAGGGAAACTTGTGCCCATTAGCGGTTCTTCCCATTCCCCACACCTCTCTTCTCCATCCTCCGAGCCCTGAACAACCACTGTTTCTTGTCTTTCCCGATGTGCCTGTTACAAATATTTCATATAAATGGCGTCTATACTGTGTGATCATTTATGACTGGCTTCTTTCACTTAGCATATGTTTTGAAGGTTCGTTCATGTTGTAGCATGTATTAGAACTTCATCCCTTGTATTGCCAAATAATATTCCACTATATGAATACACTTTTATTTTATTTTATTTTATTTTTATTTTATTATTTTTTAGACAGAGTTTCTCTGTGCCGCCGAGGCTGGAGTGCAGTGGCGCGATCTTGGCTCACTGCACCCTCTGCCTCCCAGGTTCAAGTGATTCTCCTGCCTCAGCTTCCCGAATAGCTGGGATTACAGGCGCATGCCACCACGCCCAGCTTATTTTTGTATTTTTAGTAAAGATGGGGTTTTGCTGTGTTGGTCAGGCTGGTCTCGAACTCCTGACCTCAAGCAGTCAGTCCCCCTCGGCCTCCGAAAGTGCTGGGATTGTAGGCATGATCCACTGTACTCGGCCATATTTTATTTATCCAGTCATCAGTTGGCAGATATTTGGGTTTCTGCCACTTTTTGTCTATTACGGATAATGCTGCTGTGAACCTACATGTACAAGTGTTTGTATGGACATAGGTTTCCATTTCTCTTGGGTATATGCCTTGAAGCAGAATTGTTGGGTCATATGGTAGTTTACCGGTTTTTTTTTTTTTCTTTTTAAACTTTTTTATTTGAGAGAAGTCTCACTCTTGTCCCCTAGGTTTGAGTGCAATGGCTTGATCTCAGCTCACTGCAACCTCTGCTTCCTGGGTTCAGACGATTCTCCTGCCTCTGCCTCCCAAGTAGCTGGGATTAAGGCGCCTGCCACCACGCCCAGCTAATTTTTGTATTTTTTAGTAGAGACAGGGTTTCACCATGCTGGCCAGGCTGGTCTCGAACTCCTGACCTCAGGTGATCTGCCCACCTCGGCCTCCCAAAGTGCTGGGATTACAGGCGTGAGCCACCACGCCCAGCCTTACTGGTTTAATTTGTGGAAATCTAGCATTAACCTTCTATATATTAATATTTATCTGTTGTTTGTATCTTGAGATAGTATTTTCATAAATGTTTTATGTAATTTTTCTCATTGGCTTTTGTTTTATTTCCTTTTTATTGTTGTTAAAAGATTTTTTAAAAATATGTTGTGTTTAGCCATCTTGTTTCTGATGACAAATTCCATTTATTAGCCATCCTACATGGTTCTAGCAGCATCTGGGATTCTGCTTTCCTCTATGCTTTATGAAAGTTAATGTTTTATTCTGAATTCTTTGTCTCTCTGGAGTTGGCTTCTTATTTTCTTTGAAGGTGACTTCAGAGATGAGGTAGGTGATGAGGATTTTCAGTAAAGATGGAAGTGGTAGTCAGGAGAAGGATTTCCAGAAGGAGCAAGTTGACAGTTGGCCTTGATTGGCTTGCTTAAGGAGCACCCTGCAAGACAATGGGGAAAATGGTGAAAAGGGAAGGTAGGCATTAGTAAAATACCATTTTGCTCGTTAGAGCTGTAATGTTGCAAGACTCACTTTTAGGGCAAACTTTTGAAACCTGTCTGTCTTGTGATCTTTCTAAGGTCTATAGGTTTCCAGAGTTTACTTTTCCTTCATTGTCATCTTCTTTCCCCTTCTTTTAAAATAAAACCTATGACTCTAGGATTATAATAAGCGGTAGGAAGCTCTGTGATTTTCAGTTATACTTAGCACGTTTAATCATGGTATCTTCCAGGTTTTCAGAAATAACTGAAGTCAATGTAAAATATCAGTTGCTTTAGTGTAGTCAGTGTAGACAGTGGGAAATGTGCAGAAATCGTGGGCTCTTGCTTCCAATTTAGTGCTCTGGGTTGTGAGATTTGGCTCCGTAGAAATAAAATTAGGTGGTTAGCTACAGCTGTAGTTAAGTTCAGTAGTGTGAGAGAAAACACAGACACTGGGGACTGTGGACTTTTCATGTCTTCATTTCCAGTGGGATACAGGAATAATGAAGTTTCTAAGGCAGAATAAGGGTCACAGATTTTATTTAGGTCATTTTGCTACAATTCCAGTTTCTTTTTACATGTATTATGCCATTAATAACAAAACTTTTTAAATTGTATTTTTAGAAGTTCTCCTGGGTTCTAGATAGACTGTGATAGCAGTGTAACCTTTAGCAGGTTACTTACCTTTCCTCTTTAGGTTCCAGGTTCCTTACCAATAAAATGAGAATGAAGACTGTATCTAGTAGAGTAGTTGGAGGATTGAAAATGGGTATTTATATTTAGCACAGTGACTGGAACACATTAAAAGCACTTAGAAATTTAGCTCTCATTATTGCTTCCTAGTTGAGTCTACATTGTGCTAAGCTTGTAGGTCAGCATTAGCTTAATCTTCTAGTTATCATCTAAGGACATGAGTTTTTACATTCTGTGTTCCACATTTGAGGCTGCGTTAGAGAACAGAAGAGTGAAAACAGTGATCCTCCAGTAGCTAGAATGATGCCAAGTGGTTCAAAAGATGAAAGGTTGTTGAACTACTAATTAACACCATACCGATAAAACCAAAACAACTAGAAATAATGTCTAGTTGGAAATACTCATTTGACTTATGGGAGCAAACTTTTTGATAGTTCATAAAATGCCATCTTGGTATTTGGGAGCTAAGAATCATTCTGGTTGTCCATTAAGAAGACTCCCCAGTATAAAAACAGTAGCGTATAGCCAACTTTAGGTAAACTAAATAATGTGGGGAACAAAGAAAGCACAGGTTAGCTTCCTATGTGATTGTCACCCAACACAGAATAAAATTTCACTCATATCACCTAAACAGAGGAGAGTCCAAGTTTGTCAGGTCAATTTTAGACTTTTTTTGAATTTCAATTTTTATTGTAGTAATAACGCTTAACATGAGATCTGCCCTCTTAACAGAATTTTTAAGTGTATACTATATTCAACTATAAAAACAATGTTGCACCGCAGAGTTCCAGACTAATTTTCATGTCGCGTAACTGAAACTTTATTTCCTGTAGCAACTCTTGCCTTTTCTGGCAACCTCATCACCTGGCAACCACCATTTTGCTGCTGCTTCTATGAGCCTGTTTTAGATACTTTACATAAGTGGAATCATACAGTATTTGTCTCTCTGTGACTTGCTTATTTCACTTGGCATAATGTCCTCAAGGTTCATTCATATTGTCACATATTGCAGACTTTCCTTCTTTTTAAAGGCTGAATAATATTCCATTGTGTATACACACTATGTTTTTTTAATCCATTCATCTGTCAATGAACTTTTAGATTATTTCTGTATCTTGGCTATTGTGAATCATACCACAGCGAACACGGTGATACTAATAGCTCTTCAAGATAAAGAATGTCTTAAATAATTTTTAAAAAAAGTTAAATTGGCCTATCATCATAATCCAAATGATTTTTTGTATAATATTTATCTCATGCAATCCAATGATTTTAAGACTTCTGTTTTTTGTCAATAAGATACAGTAATTGTTTTAATTCATTATTTCTAAATGGGTTCAATATCACCATTGTTTTAATCAAATGTTTTCACTTGATTTTTGTATATGGAGAGAGATAGGGGTCCAGTTTCATTCTTCTGCATGTGGATATTTAGTTTTCCCAGCACCATTTATTGAAGGGACTGTCCTTTCCCCAATATGTGTTCTTGACACCTTGTCAAAAATGAGTTCACTGTAAATTTGTGGATTTGTTTCCTGGTTCTCTATATCTGTGTGTCTGTTTTTATGACAATTGTGTGCCGTTTTGGTTACTATACCTCTGTTGTATAATTTTGAAAAAAGAAAAACTTCAGCCAAATTAAATTTAAAGGAGTTTAATTGAGCAATGAATGATTTGTGAATTGGACACAGACTCACAGAGACACTGGGAGTGCCTTGTGGTCAGAACAAATGTATAGACAAAAAACGTACAGTGACGTACAGGAATTGGAAGTGAGGTACAGAAACAGTGAGATTGGTTACAGCTTTGCATTTGCCTTGTTTGAACACAGTTTGAATATTCAGCAGTCTGTGAGTGGTTGAAGTACGGTAACTGGGATTGGCCAACACTCAGTTATTGTTACAGGGATATACTGTTAGGTTTTCAATTTTGTCTGACTATTAAGGTTACAGTTCATCCACGAGATCTCAATTATAGAAGTATGAAGTCCTTCTCAGGCCATATTTAGTTTGCTTTAACAGTTTGAAGTCAGGTAATGTGATTCTCTCAGTTTGGTTGTTTTTGCTCAGGATATTCTGGGTCTTTTTTGGTTCTATATAAATCTTAGGATTGCTTTTTCTGTATCTATGAAAGGATTTTGATATTTTGATAAGGATTGCATTGAATCTGTAGATTACTTGGGGTGGTATGGACATTTTAATAATATTGATTCGTCCAATCCATGAACATGGTCTATCTTACCTTTGTGTGTCCTCTTCCATTTCTTTAATCAATGTTTTATAGCAGGGTTGTTCAATCTTTTGGCTTCCCTGGGACACAGTGAAGGAATAAGAATTGTCTTGGGCTACACGTAAAATACACTAACATTAACAACAGCGGATAAGATAAAAAATAATAAAAAAAAAGCAAATATCTTCATAACGTTTTAAGAAAGTTTACGAACTTGTGTTGAGCTGCATTCAAAGCTATCGTGGGTTGGGCAAGCTTGTTTTATAGTTTTCATTGTAGAAATCTTTCACTTCTTTGGTTAAGTTAATTCCTAGGTATTTTATTTCATTTGTTGCTGTTGTAACAAACTGTATTTTCAAAGGTAAAGACAGGTTTTAGCTCAGATATTTAAGTGCTATCAATTTTTGGACTGATTTTTTTTTTTTCCAAAAGATAAAAGTGTTGCTGTCTTTTTGGCAAAAAGCGCTTGAGAATGCTGTCCTAAATAGAAATACATGTAGAATGAGCTACTGATTGCTGTGGTTCTTTTGATATGATAATAGTTTAATATTAAAACTGAAATGTTTTTGTGATATACTGTGAATGAGCTCATTGCTGTTAATTCACATTACAGCACCTTTAAAATCCAGTTCAGGTAGCCTTCTCAAGGAGTTCCACCCTCATCCCCAAGCCATAAGTAATCCTTTCTTCCTTTGAGTTCCAGTAGCACTGTTTATAACTCTTTGTAGTTCTAAATTGGGCCTTGAAACATAATTACTGTATTTCTTTTCCCTAATATAAGTACGTAAGGGCACAAACTGATAAACCTTCAGGTAAACTCAACAGATGCATTATTGAATATCTGCTTTGTCCAAAGCAGTGTGCCAAAAGGTATGCAAACATGAGTATTCCACCGCTTCTGTCTTTGTCATGGTGCTCCTCATAGTGCCTGGTCTCTCTTGACATTGTTCTCCTGTATTCCAGGATGCCCTTTTTTTTCCTCTTAATCTCTTGCCACAACTTCACAGTGTATTTTGTCTCTCCCTCTAGCAGATATGTGGATAATGAAGATGCCCAAGGCTTGCTCTTGAACACTCTTCTCTTTTCAATACACATCCCCTTTAGGTAATCTTGTTTATTCTGCTGCACCTTAAATATCATCTTTATGCCAATGACTCTCAATTATCTATCTCTAGTCCAGACACTTTTGAACATCAAGTCCACATATTCTAGTTGCCGTTGAAGTCTCCTGGGCATCACAGAAATAAATGTCTTAAAGAAAATCCTTCCTCTTTTCTTCCACATTTTGTCCTGCTCTCCAGGAAAGCACCTTCATTCACCCAGCTGTCAAGCCAAAATCCTGATGTGATTTTGGTCACATGCTCTCCCCTACCCTCCACGTTGAGTGCATCACCAAGTCCTGTTGATTCTGCCTCTGAAGTATCCTCCTCCTCTGGCTCTTGCCCACATGCCAGCCCACAGTGCTGGCATGATGGACCCTTGTGGCACTTCTGGTCAGTCCCCACAGCGTTGTCACAGTGACTATTTAAAGTCATAAAGCAGGTCATGCTTTAATTTCCTTGATTCTCGTTCTTAGAGTAAGATTGAGAAATTCTCAATGTGGCATGTATGTATCAGTCCTTTTCCAGTTTCATCTTTTGCCACCCCCACTCTCTGTAATCCAGCCACGTGGCATTCTTTAAATTCCAGAGGTTGGCTGAATACCCCCTCACCCCGCTGTCCCTTTAGGGTTTTGCACAAGCTCTTCCTGTTGAGGACCCCTTCTACCAAGTGAGTCCCCACTAACCCTCTCAATTGAAACATTGTTTCCTCAGACAGGCTCCACCCAAGCCCTCAGACTAAATGAGGTTCTGTTCTCTTGGCATATCTAAGTATCCTGGACTTAGAGCACCTTTTGTAATTACTAAGATTTCTTTTGTTGGCTGATTATTTGCTCAATATGTGGCTGCTCCATTGTCTGTAAGATCCTTGAGGGCAGGAATCATGTCTGTTTTGTTCACACTCAGGCCCGGCACCGGACACATAGTAGAGAGTCAATACCTATTTGTGGAATGAGTAAAATAAATCAGCATAAAAGTTTAAAAGCACACTAAAATATTGCACAACAGAATATGTTTAAAACTTAAGGCTCTGACTGGGCACAGTGGCTCACGCCTGTAATCCCAGCACTTTGGGAGGCCGACGCAGGTGGATCACTTGAGCCCTGGAGTTCAAGACCAGCCTGGGCAACATGGTCAAACCCCGTCTCTACTAAAAAACAAAAAATCTAGCTGGGCGCAGTGGCGGGCGCCTGTAGTCCCAGCTACTCTGGAGGCTGAGGCAGGAGAATTGCTTGAACCTGGGAGGCAGAAGTTGCAGTGAGCCGAGATCGCACCACTGCACTCTAGCCTGGGCGACAGAGCGAGACTCTGTCTCAAACAAACAAACAACAACAAAAAAACTTAAGGCTGTAACTTAATACATGGAAGTAAGTTTCTAGCCCTCGTGTGAAGACCTTTATTAGTTTGTGACTAAACCAGGCATGTGCTGTTTTTGTGATCTGTCAAATTTTAGAATTGTTATTACCAAAGTATGTATTTGACAACAGGAAAAATATATTTTAACAGTTTGACAACAAATATTTATTGATCATCTGCTGTTTGCTTGGCATGGTTGTAGATCTCAGGATACAGCGGGGGGATTGCAGCTTACTTTCCCATGGAGGACAGACAGTGTACATGGAGAATTTCAGCTCCTGAAAAATACTCTGGTCTGAGTAAAACAGAGTCGTGGCAGGGACAGGGAGCTAGAGAAGTCCTATTTGAAAAGGTAACATTTCAGCTAGCATTGGAGGGACAGGGAGTCAACTACTGGAGATCTGGGGAGAGCTTTCTAGGCAGAGGGAACTGCCAGGACATCCGAAGAATAGAGAGGTGGGCAGTGACCCTTGTCACAGTGAGAAGGAAAAACACACACTTTTATAGAGATGCCATGACTTGGAGTTCTTATTCTGCCCATTTCGGCTGGAGACAATGATGATGTCCAGCTCATAAGAATGTTGCTAAGCAAGGTAATGAAGGTAAATAGTAGTAATAATACACATCACTGATAGTTTTAAGCATTATTCATATGCCTTCCACAGAATTTATGTGAAGGAGAAACTGGTAAAGTAAATGTTACTTTAACTAATGGCTTTGTTTATGTGTTTAATCGTTTACTAATTTATTATCTTTTGAAACAATAGGCTATGTGGCTAATTATTTGCAAACAATATTTATGTTGATTTCTCTTTAAAGGTTAAAAAGCTAAAGAGAGAACTCTCACAGATGAAGCAAGAACTGCTCTATAAAGAACAAGGCTTTGAAACATTGCAGCAGTGAGTATGAAAATACTGAATCAACTTTAGAATAAGCTTCCTAACTAATATTAAAACAAAGAAAATAGAAGTACAGATTACATAAGAGATTTTTCAGAGAAACATAAAGTAAAAAGTTCAGAGCTCTACACCAAAAGGAAACAAAGCAATCAACTAACAGTTAAAAACTTGGGAAATATCTATACACTTGAAAAGATCCAAAGTTTTTATTAATCACTGGAGATCCAAAGAAACCAAAGTGAAGAGCCTTTGTCTTACCTTGATCTCCTGGACCCTTGCTGGCCTCCTCTGAGATTGTGGTACAGAGCTAAGAGACTAGGCACAAGAAATTCCTCTCCACATTCGGCTGGGCTGGCTCTACTTGACTCCTATGTGAGCCTGCAGCTGCCCTGGGCCCTCAGGTGGAGGCCTGTCTGTCTCTCTCTGTCAGCCCCAGGGATGACCTGGAGTCTAACCCTGACAGATGGCAGGGGAGTAAGAGCAAGTCAGGACTATTAGCAAAGGAGCGGGAGTGCGTGCCTCGCTTCCTGCCTTCCTCTACCTTTCCCATTTGCTACTGAAGTCGGCTGGGCCATTAGCAGAGCCCTAAGCTGAGCCAGGTTAAGTGGAAATGGAGGTGACAGAGGGTCACAGGATCAGGATATCCCTTCCCCATTCCTGGCCCCTGAAAGCCAGTGTTCTCCCTACTGCTGAGGCCCAGCCTGTCCAAACCGTGACAGGCACACCTGAGACTTTCTAATCCTGCAGACTCCACTCTACAGGGTCTCTCATGGGAGAGAAGCAGTCCGTGTTTTCACAGCCACATGACCACAGACCGGAGGTTAAACTTCCCTCCTGCTTGGTGTCTCCAAGTGTGGTGCAGTATTTCTAGGGATGTCCCTGGTCAGTGTCCTGTTCACGCTGGTTTCATGTTCTTCCCGGCATCTCCCTTGGTAGCACCTCAGGAATGCCAAGCTGGTCTCAGGTGCCGCCTCTTTGGAAAGTACCCAGCTGTGTTCCTTTTCCCTGTGGAATCTTACTTCGCCTTCTGCTCTTAGGAAATTTGGGATGCTCCAAGCAGCAAGGGGTGACCCCCTTTAAAGATCCTGTGTGTCACTGGCCAGACAAACAAACTGGTTGTTCTTGTTTGGGTGACTAGTCATATCTTGGGATACCCGGGCACTGCTCTTGACCACCAGTCAGACGTATGACTAATTTCACACGTGCTGTTATCGCTCAGACTCCTTTTTTTCCTGCTCACCACATGTAATCATGACCCTGATACTCCTTCAGATGCTCCCATCCCAGTGGTTCTTAAACCTGACTGCATATTAGAATAATCTGGAGAGTGCTTAGAAAAATAATGTTTCTAGTCTCTATATCAGGCATATTTTATGAGATCCCAAGTGCTTCTAAAGTTCAGCCATGTTGTAAGAACCTCAGCTGGTTGCAGAGCTCCGTGAAAAACCAAGCAGAACTCGAATGACATAAATGCGTTATTTAGTAATTGTTTATCAGCATAAAGCAGGGCTTTGTGGTGGGGGTGGGGAGAAAAAACAGACTTTGAAGAGTGCCATGAAGTGTTTAGCCATATGTTCCACATTTTTAAGGCACATGAAATTATAACTCACGTCACCATTTGGGATTAAAGGTTAGCCAAACTTGCTGTCTTTGTTGTATTGATGTAACAGTGCTGTATTGTTTCAAAGCAGTTTGCTTGCAAGCAATTTTTATAGGAATCTAAGGCATGTTTAAGAATCTGTCAATAACATTCCACAAGAAAACAATAGACATTTGTTGTAGAAATTCAGACATTCTCCTGCAATGATTCTAATCCCTTGAACCGAGAACGGAAAGATATGGTATCTAACATCAGAGACCTCTCCTGTGTACCTTCACTATAGACCAAATGAAGCTGTTTTTATTCCAGTGTTAACCACCATACCACTAAAACACTGAATGAGCAACAATCAAACCCAGCAGCCGGACTTTTTAAGAAACCACATTCTTGATACTATAAAGGGATTTATATTTGTGGCTATGACAGAAAATATATTTCAGGAAAAGATTTAAATAGAATCTTATTGTAGGCTTTTGTAGCTTTTATTTACAATAGAATGGAATGTATTTGTTGAATCTGGAATTATAATGTAATTTAAACTTGAGCTTTCATTTTACTTGGTACAATAGTTTTATGTTGGGTAGACAAATATGGCATTGTTCTCTACGTTATTCATTTCAGTTTGTGGTCCCAGATTTGACTTTGGCGTAAGCAGTGGTGTAGTATATGTGTAAATGGATACCAGGAAGATGCCTATTTCCATTTGCTGCCTCCAGTGTGCATTCAGAATTGGAAGATAGACTAGTGATGAAACAGCAAGTCACAGGCATATACAGATTCTGTGAAAAGTTGGTTCTCAGGGTATACACTTTTCAGAGAAGGAATGCAAATGAACATCTTTTCTCTTTCAGAAGAGACTAATATATTGAGTGAAAATGAGTTATAGGGCACACTCAAGTCAAGAACTTCCAAAAGAAATTTTAAGAAAAAAAATGGCACTTCTCATATTAAGAACAAAAAGCATGATACTTTAAGTCAGCAAACGATGCTTCTATTTCGGTTAATTTTATGGTAAGTTAGGGTCAAAAGAGAAAAGGTGGGAAATGAAAAGTAGAGGAGAAAAACAAGAAACAGTGAAATAAAGGAAAAAGGCAGCACGTAAAGTAGAGAAGTTCAAAGGAGGCAAAAGAAAATGAGCAAAAAGCGTTCCATGATGAAAGCTGAGAGCTGTGTTCTTCATATTTAGCATTCTGTTGAGCAGTGGACAGCCAAGAGATGTTCATGTGGTCAAAGCTCTCTGAAATTTAAATTAGCAGTCTTGAACCAGTCCTGCTTTTATTTTTTAAATGTTAGGGTTTATTTCTGAAAACAGCTTACCTGCTTTTATTTTCACATGATAAAGTTTATATTTATTTCTGATTCAGAGATTTGTTTTATCATTAAATTCTGAAGACTTTACACTAACAGGAAGAAATTGAGTTTTAGAAGTTCACTTTGACGCAGTTTCAGATACCCCTATTACTACCTGTTTTATGAAATCCCACATTTTAGTTTTTATTTTTAGTTAAGAAGTGCTACATTTGAAAATGCCAAAATGCTATATTTGGAAATATCATTTGTTTTATTTAATAAACCATTTCCTCAGCTAAGTTGGTGGATATAATACTTAAGAGAGTCAGAAATTCCACTGGTAAATCTCTTCCCAAATAAATGGAATTAGCTGATATTCAGAGTACTTCACTAGTCCCATCAGATATTCTAAATGTGTTAGTCATAAGGGCCCCAGTTCTGAATCTGTCATTTTAGGATAGTTCCCCTACTAGCTAAGTGTCTGTGCAATTTGGAGTATAAATTTGCATCAACTTTCTCCCTTGGCTTCTTCATTTGGAATAAATGTGTCTAGGGGATCTTTAGGGACCCTTCCCATTCTAAACACTGTGTGTGTGTCTGTGTGTATGCGTGTGTGCGTGCGCATGTGCATGTGTTTAATCTGTGATTTGATTGGTTGTACTTTATTATTAGATGATCTTATGATCAAGTTTATTTTATTTTCTTAGGTTCTTTAAGTCTTTAATTGCTTGTTCAGCAGCATAAGGTAGTGACTAAAACAGTACTTGGGGAAATACGTTATCTACAAACTGCACTTGTTTGAGTGGACTTTGTTTGGAAGAGTGATTAAGATGACATTGCTTTATCTTTTTCGGATTATACCTTTCACATTGCAAATAAGTATTAATTATTAAATGTTTTAAACCAAACGAGCTCAGAGTCTGTTTTCTCTGATTCAGTAGGTGTTGTTTCTCTAGAGACTCTGGATAAGACGAAAACTATGTCTAAGAACGTGCATAGAGTTGTTGGCTAGGGCAGAGGCATAGCCATATGTCCCACAAGGAGAACTCATGCTGAATTCATAGTGAATCCCAGACAGCACAGGTAGCTGGGGAAGACCAGGAGAGTGATCATGAATTGTATTCATAAGGAAACCCAGCATAGGCAGCTGGGAAGGACCGGGAGAATGATTGTGAATTGTATTCATAACGAATCCCAGACAGCACAGGTAGCTGGGGAGGACCAGGAGACTGATCATGAAGAGTACATGAAACTATTTTTTTAAAAAGAATTAGGTAATTTTATTAGGCCCTTCAAACACAAAGAATTAGGTTACATGAAATCCTCCAGCCTAAAGTGATGATGTAAACTGTAAGGACACTTGGTAAGCAGCTCTGCAGGGATAATAAATTAGCTCATTGAAGAGCTGATTATTCAATATGAGTTGAGAAATGACTACTGCCCTTCTGCCGTTTTCCTAAGTTTGAACTCATTCAGCAAGTCAAGCAATTTTATCTTGACTCATAACTTTCATAAAAGCAGAATAAATACTATATTATATATATATATATATATATATAAAGAGAGAGAGAGAGAGAAATAAGAAACTAACCACACAATCCAAACATTATAGGATACTCACTAATATAAATAATTTATGTATTAACCATTTATTAAAGGCCTCCCAAGCTGCAGGCCGCAGGCCGTGTGCCAGGTTTTGCACAGTCATTACAGCAAAACATTATGTAAAAGTAGGTGGCAGTTTACTTGCCTCTGTGTTCTTCTGCTAAAGCATTTTCCCATGTCTTTTACCTTTCTTGGGTGAAGATCAGAATCAGCACTTGATAAGATTTGGGTTCAGCCAGCAGTGGGATCATTCAAACAGGTTGAAGGCAAAAAGACATGCATTTATTTGAGCCTGAAAGTTATTAGAAATGGACTGGGTTTGAAGTGAGGGATGGGAGAAATCTTAGCCACCTGTGATTAAAAGAGAAAGGAGGGGCCGAGGCATGCGGATCACAAGGTCAGGAGTTCAAGCCTGGCCAACACGGTGAAACTCCGTCATTATCAAAAGTACAAAAATTAGCCGGGCATCGTGGCAGGTGCCTATAATCTAGCTACTTGGGAGGCTGAGGCAGGAGAATTACTTGAACCCAGGAGGTGTAGGTTGCAGTGAGCCAAGATCGCACACCTGCACTCCTGCCTGGGCAACAGAACAAGACTTCATCTCAAAAAAAAAAAAAAAAAAAAAAAAGAAATGAGGAGAAACCTCCTGAAAAGATGATTGCTGGTATATGAGAGTCAGAAGTGAAATAATCATCCAACTTAGACAATTCCGAAACCAATTCCTACTGTCTGTTTAACTTATATGCTATCATTCTTTGATATTTTTTCTTTCTTTTTCTCTTTTCACAGAATTGATAAAAAAATGTCTGGAGGCCAGAGCGGGTATGAACTCAGTGAAGCCAAAGCCATTCTAACAGAACTAAAATCTATCAGAAAAGCCATCAGCTCAGGAGAAAAAGAAAAACAAGATCTGATGCAGGTACATTGTAAAACATTTTGTTAAGCCAAACTTCTACCTTCTGAGGCCCCCAGAAACTCTTACTGGGGCAGAAGTGCTCCCTGAGAGTCTGGGTGACCCTTCCACCTCAGCCGCGTTTGTGCAGGATGGGTCCTGTGGAGATGGTTGCGGGATGGTCCTGTGGAGATGGTCGCGGGATGGTCCTGTGGAG
>NW_012118487.1:4365470-4391042 GCF_000951035.1 Colobus angolensis palliatus | reverse complement strand
GCGGGATGGTCCTGTGGAGATGGTCGCGGGATGGTCCTGTGGAGATGGTTGTGGGATGGTCCTGTGGAGATGGTTGTGGGATGGTCCTGTGGAGATGGTTGCGGGATGGTCCTGTGGAGATGGGCGCCGGCACAAAGGGAACCTGCTGCCTTGGAGGAGAGCAGAGTGATTCCAAGTGACTGTACGCTTCGTTGTAAGCAGCCTTTGGATGGCCCTTGAGATAGTGGGTGGTGGGGCCTGGAGTTCATGTGAGGAGATTAACATCTTGGTGCACCCTGAAACTCACTGAAAACTTCCTGTGGGACCCCGATAAGCAGAATTCTCAGCCCAGGATACACAAGGGATATGTCATTTGCCATCAGTAAGTAGAAGGCTTGCCTTTTGGGGATGAGACTATGTGAGGAGCTTAGAAAAGTTTTCCGACCCAGTTGATTCTGGGGTGCCAGCTGAGAGGTGGGGAGTGCTGACCCAGCTGGGGGATGCCTATACAGTTACCCTCGGAAAGCTGCCCATGGCCGTAGATCCCCTGACTAAACCCGTTCACTTCTCAGCCTGTGGGTCTTCACTCCCAGTGATCCAGCGGCATGTGTAGAAAAAACAAAATAGCCATTAAGTGATCAGTATTCTGAATATCTATACTTATCAAATACAGTCAAGTGTTTTTTTAAGGGTGTCTCTCTTCCTCTCCTTCCCTCCATCCCATAATTATCACAAACACTAAGAATTCTTATTTCATATATTTGGAGTTCTTACTTAGCTGAGGAATAATTCAGTCCGCATCTTTGTGAAAATGTTAGAGTCACTGATGATGTTTACATTCTCAATAGAACATCTACATTTAGATACCATATTTAACTACTTGATGTTGGTTTTCAAAATATGAATTGAATATAGATAAATATTCTTGGATCCATATAATTTTGCATTACTTGCAAGAAGAAATCTAATAGAAAAGACAATAATAACAGCAAATACTCATAAATACTGACTTTGTGCCAGGCATTCTTCTAACTGCCTTGCATATAAATAATTCCCTTGATCCTCACAACAGCCACTAAAGGTAGGCACTATTATTATTCTCAGCTTACAGATGAGAAAATTACAGCACAGAAAAATTAAAGTTTCTTTAAAGTCATACAGCTGGTAAGTAGCAAGACTGTGGTTCAAGCCCAGGCAGGCTGGGTTAATGTGGTTTTACCATATATATAACACGTGCAGGGCTTCACTGGTGTGTATTTTGGTTTTGTTCTGCAATTGTCTTGCTGATTAAGTCAGTAATTCCAGAAATAGATGTCATAGGTCCTTTAAAAAAAAAAAGTTAATAGAACTGGAGCAAATTTACATTGGAACCTTCTAATTCAACAATTTTAGGTCATCTTTCATTTTTCCTATAAACTTTGGATTCATCTGCAGGCCCGATTAAATTAAAAGATTAGATTCCTTTTTAGTTACTAAAGTACATAGAATAATTAATTAGTAGATGCAGAGATTGACAATAGAGTTAGAAGGGACTTTCGATATCTTCTGTGACTTTCAAACCTCTTTGACCACAGTAAGAAATAGATTTTATATCAAAACCCAGTAACACACAATTGTGTGTACCTATAGATACACAGGGTGTGCACGTGCGTGCACACACACATACACATTCAAAATGAATTTCACAGAAATATGCGTATTCTTAATGCTGGTGATGTACTCCGATTTTATTTTCTAGTATCTTCTATTTCTTTTAAAAAAAATACTAGTAACAAGCTGCTAAATTGATTGAATGCATTGCCATCACAGATAAGTTTGAAGAACACTGACTTCTTTTCACTGTATAGATGGAAGAATGGAAAAGACTTGCACAAGGTCACTAAAAGGGTTTTTTGTTCTTTTCTATATTATTTGATGTGACCATTTATGTTTTATCCTCATCTATATATATATATATAGTATTAATATCCCTTTGAAAGAAAATAGAGAAAGTTAGGTAAAAAATTCCTGATCTCTGATATTTCTAATTCCTCCTAATCATGAAAATTTTAAATGTCAGGATTAAATACAGGTTCTTTTGTTGATGATAATCATTTCTTATCATTTTATTAGTATTACTGTAGGGTTTCCATTTTACTGTTTTAAGTGATTCAGATTAGCCTTTCCTTTTCAATACTTTCACTTGTTCATATCCTCCCTCTAAAGTAAACACAGTGTATTAAACCTGAGTGCCCACAGCAGGCACATTTGCTTTTGATTATTCTCTTTACCAAGCCAAACATGTCGCCACAGGCAGTGCCATGCAGTAGACACACAGATGGGCTTGTTTGATGCCTGTGCCATTCATTAGCAACTTCTGAGCCTCAGTTTCCTAATCCCTAACATTGATGTGAGCTAAATAATCTCTTGGGTCCTGTCCAGATGTACAATGGCATAATTGAAGAAGTCTTCAAAGTAGGAAATTCTCTTACTGTATCTAAAATGAGAGATTACATTATAGATATTGTGTTTCCAGAATTTCAGTTGCATAAAGTGAGTGGGTTCCTACTGAAATAGAGGCAACTTCTTAATGAAATTTTTAAAAATAAGACATGCATGTATTTTAAAGATACCATTCATAGGAAAATGCTATCTTGGGAAAGATGAGACAACTGGTTTAATACGATCTCGCTTCCGAAGTCACATGTATTTAGGTACAAAATTATATCCTACTATTGTTTTTTCAATTATATAAAGTGGTAAGTACCTACTAAATAAAGTAGTTGTTTTTTTCCATTGAGATTATCTCTTTCCTTTTAATTTCACCTAGTAGGGAAGTTTTGCTCTCTTACATTTATGAAAAACTTTGTGTTTTCTGAACAGAGTCTTGCTAAGCTGCAGGAGCGGTTTCATTTGGATCAGAACATTGGCAGATCTGAGCCAGATTTGAGATCTAGTCCTGTGAACTCTCATTTATCTCTCTCCAGACAGACCCTTGATGCTGGGTCACAAACAAGCATTTCCGGAGATGTAAGTTATCTGTGTTGAAGAGTTGGCCCAGTGTTGTCCTTGATGGGCCTTACTTGCAATGTGGATGGTGAATTGGAACCAGAAGTATATGTGACTTGGATTCTGGCTGTGTGCATTCAGTGTTTTATTCTCATAAGATTAATTTTAAAAATCATAGCCTCATCTTTTCTATCTAGGTGCCAAGCGTGTCAGGATTTGTCCGTATGAATA
Source organism: Colobus angolensis palliatus (assembly GCF_000951035.1). NCBI lineage: Eukaryota > Metazoa > Chordata > Mammalia > Primates > Cercopithecidae > Colobus > Colobus angolensis. Next base: position 4,387,844 of record NW_012118487.1, on the reverse strand, counting down.
GCTTTGTTCAAACTTTCTCATGCTATATTCCTTTAAAGACACATTAAAAGGCTAGAGGCATGTGAGAATTTAACTTTTTCCTATTACGTTTAGAGTCTTGGAAATTTAGATTCTTTCAAATAAACATTAGGCCAATGAGAAACAGAAAAACATGCCTTTTAAGACTAATAAGAAAACTTGTTTTTGTAAATCTTGATTGATTATATTAAAATGTTTAATCTGTGATTTATATCTGCCATTTAAATATTTAATGTGGCTTGGCTATTGTTAACTATTTTACCTTCTCCATTTTGGGATGCCATTAGCAAGTATTTACTTCTCAATACATTCCCATTTATTTTCATATTCTTTTATGCTGCTTTGAAATATGTGCTGTGAAAGTAAAACAGAGATCAACAATAGGGCTTACCTATTTGAAAATTAATTTTTGAACTTAGTTTATATTTTGTACAGTTGAAAGTTAAATGCTAAAAATTAGGCTCATAAAGGCAAAGAAATTAGTTCCAGTTCATAAATTTTATTGACCTGTACACCCTTCATAAACTCTAAGATACCAGACACATTTACCTTGGTATTTACAATATCAGGATATTTTTTATCTAGAATTTAACGTGTAGAGAAAATAATGTTAGAGTCTTTGAAAAACAGATGAGCTTGAATTGAAAGAAATGTTTTGCCCCTACTGAGACAATAAAATAAGTGTCTTTTTAAATTGGTGTTTCCCAATTTCAGTACCATCTTCTTTAACTTTTCAATTACACATACTTCCTAGAAACAAAAGCAATTTACTTCATTCATTAGCAGAGTTAATTGACTTTTTTCCTTTTTTTTTTTTTTCCACTAGATTGGAGTGAGAAGTAGATCAAATTTAGCTGAAAAGGTCAGGCTAAGCCTACAGTATGAAGAAGCCAAAAGAAGGTAATGACAGAGAAGCTGTTTTGTGCATGGCTCAAACATTTTCTTTTCCAGAATTAATCTTTACTCCTGTGGTGACATCTGCTGGGCACTCCCCATACATTCTTACCAAGGCCATCCTTGGGTTTTTAGCGTGTAAGGGCTGCTTCCTCTCTGGTCTACGTTTTCTTCCCCGCCGGCTCTCTCCACCACCAAAGGCTAAAGAACAGGGAGAATTAATGAGAAGTGTGGAAATGAAATTACCCTCTTCTTTTCTGAGAAGAAAGAAGCTTTGAGTTGGTACAACACTTAACTCTCAATTAAAAGTGAGACGATTGGTTGCTTTGATGGAAATATGATACGGTGGTTCAGGTATAGGACTGAATAGCTGTTGAGGAGTTCTAAGGCGAGTAAGTATATTCCTTTGGTTTGAAGGGAAGTCTTACTGCTAATGTCCTTGAAGGTGCTGGGGTGTCAGTTCCAATCGACTTACTTTAGGGAAAAGGAAGAGAGATTATTTCTCTCTTTTACCACATAAACTTTTCTTAATCCCTGTGATTCTGCTGGAGTGAGACATAAGAAACTTCCGTCTCAAAAAAAAAACAACAAAAAAAAAGACTTCACCATCCTTATCTAGTAGATGGACTCAAATATTTTTTATAATATAGAACTCCTTATTATGAGGGAAAGGATTATACTGATACATTTGATTTCATTATTTTCCTCATAAGAGCTTTAAAATGCTATTGGGTTATTATTTAGGAGGACATTGGGAAAAACTGCATTGTCGTCCTGCAAGAAACAGGAATTTATCATGTTTCTCCCCATGATCATGAAAAGCTCAGCTGAGAACCAGATATTGAAGTATATTTGTTATTATTGGTGATGATTTAAAAGCAATTAGCCATAGTCCTTAGAGGTTATCTGGCTTTAACAAAGTAAAATAAATACACTGTTCACCTCTGTGTAACCTGTATTCTTAATATTACTTGGTTCCTCATTTCCTGAAAGAAAGCTAAACTTCATTCCACAAATTATTAACCTTGTGAGCCTGAACAAGTCACTTAGTCAATCTGAACAGCAATTTACTCAGCTAATTTTAATGCCTTTAAATTTTCTCTGGCAGATTCTAAATTTCTTCAGGTTAGGAAAAATGTTTAGTCTTTATTATCCCCTTCTCAGTGCCCAGATTAGTGCCTTCCCTTCAATAAGTATTGAGGATCAACTTCTGGTTTTGTGGCCCAGTGATGTGCCAGCTTTTGGTAGATAGTGCCTGTGGTCCTCTTGTTGTATGTCCACCTGGGCTGGACTGTGGACAAATCCATGATTTAGGTCTGCTTTTCTGAAAGAGAATGACCATTACTCAGAAGCAGTCTTGGAGAAGTGGGCCTTATGCCCCTGCATTCTTTCGGGCTTGACTCTGCTTCCCATGGATCAACTTCAGCTTTCACCCCTCCTTTGACTTCTAAGTTAATTTTATCTGGAGCTCACGTCGCATTTCTCTTCCTAGGTGCTTCTAGAAGTCTTCTTCATATTCTGCTCCCCAAATTTGGCACATCCCTTCTAAAATAAAATTTAAGACCTGCCTAATGTCTGATCACACAAATAATAAACAGGTGCCTCTTTTTCCTGTATTCTGTTGTTGTTCTTGGTTCCGTTGGTTAATTCAATCACATCAAAACTTCAGACATTAGTTTTTCCCCACTTGGTTGCATTGCCATGCCATTTAGGGTTTTGTTTTAAAGTTGCTAGTGATGCTGATGAGAAGGTAAATCTCAAGCGCTTATGCATATGTTGAAAATGCTTTTTCCTCCTCAATTCTGAATAAGTAAAGAGGCAGGCTGTGTTTCTCTGAAATCTGTTTTCTCCTCCAGCCCTTGTTTTATGTGCTTAATGAAGCTAATAATATCATGCTTATTTAGCATTTTGATGATTAATTTTCTAGTATGTTGAGACAGTTGTTTATGGTTTTGTGGTTAAAGCTGAAGAATAGCTGATGTTCCATCTATCATAAGTGCAGACAGTGGGAGAAAATCAGAAGTACACTGCATACCCAGTGCCAGTCTAAGATGGCAATTTTATTTTTAATTAGAACAAGAAACTCATGACACAAAGGTATGGATCTACTTCCATCTTTGCTCTTGATTATGTTTTTCATTCACCTTTTCTCTTGCCTTCTACAAGTTCTCCCTTGAAAATGGGAAAAAATTATTTTTCTGTTTTTCATATTCTGGCATATACTATAACAATATCCAAAGTAATCATCCAACATTTTTCTGTAGAAACATAAATTCCTTGTGCAAACATCAGTGGAGTTCATAGTTCACTGAGCTCTTGTCCTTATGGTCAAAAGAACCATGTCCTGATTGTCTTCACAATCAGGAAGACATTGTGACATTGGTTAGGACATTCGTACTGAGTCAGGAGTAATGTTAACTCTACCAAGTATTATGAAGCTCTCGACATAAGAGAAAGCTGGGGTCAGGCAGAATTATGGGACCAGTGAGATTTGCCTTTGGTGCATTTCCTCCTCCTTCTCATGTCCCTGTCCGCATCACTTCAGCACCTGTTGTCGCTCCAGTGGTGTCACACCAGCTGCCTGTACTAGTGAAGGTCCACCGTATGCTGCCTGCAAATAGCTGTGTACAGAGGAACCACAGGGCTAGCACAATAATGTATAAAGTGTCAGTGCAATGACTGCTCAGTAAATGGCTTGTACACCAGCCGGGGCACTGATGGGGAGGAGACTCACATGCAACTTAAGGAGAATGTGAACAGGAGAAGGCCAAGCCCTGCACCTTCTTTTTGGTGATGGGAGAGCCTTGATGGATCAACCCCTGACTCCCAGAGTCCTGCTCTGTCACCCAGGCAGGAGTGCAGTGGCACAGTTATGGCTCACTGCAGCCTCAAACTCCTGGGCTCAAGTGATCTCACCTTAGCCTCCCGAGGAGCTGGGACCACAGGCACACACATCACCACACCTGGCTAATTTTTAAAATTTAAAAAACATTTTTGGTAGAGACAGGCTCTTGAACTCCTGGCCTCCCATGATCCTCCTGCTTGTTGGATTATGGGCATGAGCCACTGCACCGGCCCAGCTGCTTTCATACCAGTTGGCCACACCACTGCTGTCTTTGATGCCGTCTCCTTCCCTGACTTACTAATGCCCTAGTCTCTGTCCAGCCTGGCCTGGGGTTCCCATTTTACTAGCGGACAGCATCTAAACACTTTGGAATAAAATGTATAGGGATGGCATCTCAGATATCATTCACCTCAGTTTTTTTAAAGGGAACTCCCCCACCCCAGTCTTCTTTGCTGTCACCTACACAGGCAGTCACATGTCAGGGCTGGCCTCTCTTGTGGCCCCCAGAGCACTCACCTTTTGAAGCCTCCGTGTGCTTGGCCTTCACCCTTTTGTCAGATAACGGGGTGTGCTCACTCACATTTTAAAGATGGGGGAAAGAAGTGGGTGACAGCTGAGTGTGGAGTTAGGCCCAGAGACTGGCGTGCAAGGCTGCTGCTCCCACTCTGGCCTCTCACCAGTAGACCACACCCCTTTCTGGTAAGATCAAGTTAGGAAAATCTGGACAGCGTGTCAAACCCAAATTTGGCTTAGGCTGTGTTTACCTTTCTCGGGAGTTTTAAGTGTGTGCATACCTCTTTTATCTTTTTTTTTTCCAGTATGGCCAACTTAAAAATTGAACTGTCAAAATTGGACAGTGAGGCCTGGCCTGGGGCACTGGATATTGAGAAGGAAAAACTGATGCTGATTAATGAAAAAGAAGAACTTTTGAAAGAGCTTCAGTTCGTCACCCCACAGAAACGTACCCAAGATGAATTGGAACGCCTAGAAGCCGAAAGGCAGCGGCTGGAGGAAGAGTTGCTGTCCGTGAGGGGGGCACCAAGCAGAGCTCTCGCCGAGAGGTTCGTTTTCCTTCTGGAAATAGGGCAGCTTAACTCTTGTGGGAGTGTATTAACTGGATACTATTTCCCCTGGGTTTGGAAATCTCAATTGCATCTGTTCTTAGTGGACTGAGAAACAGCACAAATGGACTTTCTGTAGAGCAATAAAGCGCGCCATCCTAATGCCCCACAGGATAAGTTCTGTGTTTGTTAGGAACGTGCAAAACCTGTGACAGATGTTGAATAACTAAGGAATGCTGACATAAAACCAGGAGTGTACATCATTGATGAAGTCTGATAACAATAGCTATAAACTATTGCACTCTGATAAGAAAAATTATCTAGACTGTTAGAGCAACTGAAGCATCCTATTCTGGGTTTTATTACTCACAAGAATGCAAAAGTTTATTGCTATTCATTTCACAAGGAAAAGACAGTTTCCTCCCTGTGATATCCTAACAGGTCACAACGTACTCACTTGCATTTTGTTTGTCAGTTGCAGCCCTCCTGTGAAGCAGGTGAAACTGTAAAGGAAAATACTCTAGGCAATTTTCCCATCTTTCTGTGGGAAGGTGTGAGTTGATTATTTCATCTTAAAAAATCCAGTTCTGTAAACAGATGAGCTGGAATGTTAAGTGAGGGGACCTCTGTGTGTCAGTTTGACATGAACACATCTGCCTAGGAGCCCGTGTCCAGGCCTTGATGGCAGAAACAGTTGGATGCCTGTTGCAGGACAGACCAGAGAGCCCTTGAGAACCGCTGCATATACATCCTTTAGGCCAGCCAGTAAAGAGCAGTGCCTGTTTCAGAGTAATGGGAACAAAATTTACATTGATATAATTTCAGGTGACCTGGAAGTAAGTTTAAAACACCCAGTCATAATCCAATTGTTTAAAAAAAAATTACTGGCTTCCTGCCTTCTAATTCCTTGTCCTCAATAAATGTTTAGGGTTACATGTCTACATAGTATGAAAACATTTGAAAAGCAGGGGGAGGGAGAGAGGAAAAAGTCTCTGACATTCCCAGTTAGGTGTTAGCATGGGGACTCACCCATCCCAAGGTTAACCATTTTAGTGGAATTGACTTCTGTGGGTTAAAATGTTGATCAAGGTAACACGCAGCCTCAGTGTCGTAGCTGTAGGGAACATGAAAACGTATCAAAAGGAAAAGCCTCTGAACTATAATCTTCTACCCTCTTAATAATTCTCATCTTTGCCTCCATTTCCCCTTCTTTTCTTCCCTTCCTGTTCTGACTTTTCTGTCTAATTTTGCTGACCAAAGGGTCAGCCTAAGGGAAGTATCAGCCAGGCCGGCAAAGCAAGGCCCATCTGACAAAGACCAAAAGGAACAACAGAAGTAAGAAGACAAGGAGAATTAAATTGGTTTGTTGTTGTTGCTGTTGTTTTTCTGACTTACCCTGATATGTCTAAATTTGTATACCTAAAGTTTCTAGCTACTGATTATTGGTAGCTATGATGAAACGGGTAGCCTTTTTTTGTGGCCCGTTTATAAAAGCAATGATGTTCATACTACTACATAGCACTTAAAAAAATTTTATATAATCATACGTGTCTAATGTGCCACGTCTATCTCAGCTGTTCTACTGTGCAGTAGGTGAATCTAGGAAGGACTTACAAACAGATTTGTTCTGGCAGAGAAAGAAAACATATTTGTTTGTCTCAATCAGCTTTTATTGAAGTGGCGTCTTGCTTGCCTTTTTTATTAGGAGTAGAGCTTCCAAAAAATGACTAATGATATAGCATTAAAAAATAACAGTTTGTTCCTAAGAACCTAAACTTTGGCTTTTTCCTAAGTACCATTTGCACACACATTCCAGCAGAGATAGCAGGCTTTTTCCTTTTTTTTTTTTTTTTAACGAAAAGCCCAAACCTCACCAGAGACAATAGGCTTGAACTCATTAGGAAGAGAAGCTGTAAGATACTTACATAAAAAATTGTCTATTTAGTGGGATCTATTTAGTGAGACACTGGGTTTGTGTCATCTGGGGAGTAAGTGGCTTGGCCCTGTCTCCCATGATTGGATGTTGGCGGGAAGGGAAACGTGGAATTTATATATGCAGTATGTTGACTTTCTGAGTTACCTGGAAGAGCCAGGTCATTTAGTATTCCAAATAAGTGGATACTAGTTTCCTTATCAGTGTCTATGGCCAAAGGCAAATCCTCATCCTTACTTTGCCATCGAAGTTTGCAGGACTCAGACGTTCTCGCTTGATCAACTTAAAGCTTTCTAACTCCTGTCCTGGGATGCTCAAAGTGACTCAGTATTTCACGTGTCCAGAAGAGCGAACCTCCCGCCGTTGGGAACACTGAATCCTTTCTTTCCCCAATAGATACAACCTCATCTGGCTTTGGGTTTTGTTGTTGCTGTTCACGGTTTTGCTTTCTATTCCGCCATGCTCTGGCATTTTTTCTTACGGCTTCACCCTTTCATGTCTTCCTACTGTGTGTGTGGGCTTCTGCTCTGCCCACTGCTGCTGTGGCACTGACTCCGGGAGTTTAAGAGGGAGGAGAATGCCCTTGCCAGCAGCGTCTCCTCGTGTCAAAGCAGGGTTGGCCGGAGCTTCTTTTAGGAAGTAGGATTTGCTGGGTGAAACTCAGTTTCATCACAGAACAGATTGTGTGCCACTAATCCCAAATCCTTCCTTTTTCTCTTGGCACCTACGTGACTGTCAAAGAAAGCTACCTGCCGTATCCCCCAACATTTTCCTGTTTTCCACTTATATATGGGGTTCCCCATTGTTTCAGGGGTGACCTCTGGCAAGATTCTGAGTCATTGCTGAACGTTGGTCTCTGAAGGAGCTAGATGCACGTGAATTTTCAGTCTCTGAGTGTGATCCTGCAGCCCCCGGACCGGCTCTGTTCCTGCCCCTTCAGGGCTGCAGTGTCGCCCACTGGGCCTGATGGCAGCGACCGTGCTCGCCACCTGGTGGTGGGAAAGAGGTGCTCATGGTGGAGGATCGCTAGGCCAAAAGAGAAACTGCTCGCAAATGAAAAAAACCATGCAGGGAAGGTGTTTCTGTGCATCTTTCATATTCTTTCCGCGCAGTTATTGAAATTCCTTAAACTCTGTGCTTTTCTATAGCTGGTAAGATCTTAACATTGCTCCTTGCTTTCTCACAAATGTTGGGGATTTGCCTCGTAATTGCCAAGACGTTTTAATTGTTTCTTAATTATTTGAATGATTTTGCCACTGCTTCTGAAAAATTTTTTAAAGCAAGTAGGTGGGGACATGAGTGTCATTTAGTTTTGAATGGAAAAGGTACTTCCTACTTCTATAGATGACATGAAATTTTCCCTAGGTGCAGAATTCTGAGTTCAGGAGAAACCAGGCTGTGCTTCACTCAGGGCAGAGACAGGCAGGTGTGAAGGCCCATACTTCACAAAGGGCAGCTTGAAAGGGGCTGTGGAACAGCTGGGCCAGGGGGAGGACTCTTTTAAGGGCCAAGTAGAGGAAACCATTTCTCATCCAGCAGACCAACAGGCAGGAGTTGGAGAAGAACTCAGAGAGACAGGTGTGCACCCTTTTGAGAGGGCTGATGTCTGCGATTTCTTCTAACCCCTGGTTATGGGGAAGTTTGGGAGGGCGTTTCACATGAAATACACCTGGATTCTGAGGAAGACTTTGGGCTGTCACTAGGAGAGGCTTTGATGATAACATCAGAGACAAACTGTGGCCCACTAGGAGGGTTTCTGTGCCTCTCCCCAGTGCCTTCCTCATGCTTCTCCCGGGGAAGGTTTCATCTCAGCACCAGCAAGAACGGAGGGACTGGCCAGTGCACCCTGCACTGCAGGGAGAAAGGGCTGATGTCTGCCTTCTGGGATTGTAGGAGCCAAGTGGGAAATATGAACAAGAACACAAAGACAGGCGCCTGTAGTTCAAAGCAGACATTGAAGGGCTGAAAGAGCAGCTGCTGAGCATCACCTGGAGAAGGCTGAGGACTCACCTGGAGAAGGCTCCCTGGAGCTGAGGACTCACCTGGAGAAGGCTGAGCATCACCTGGAGAAGGCTCCCTAGTGATGGGGGAGGGGCAGCACTGAAAGTGTGGCTCAGGGTCACATTCTGACGTCATCCTGGTGCCCCCTGAAAGCACTAGGAAAAGGCTCATTTTAATAAAAGCAATATTGAGTTTTAAAACTTACTTCCAAAGTGTTTCTCTTGTTTCAGAAGACATGGATTTTAGTTGAGTTTGGGGCTTTCTTCAGACCTTTGTGCACCTTTTGATTCAGTTAGTCTACTTCATATGACTTTTTTCCTTGTTGAGTTTTTATCTGTGTTTGAAAGATTTTTAAAATGACTGCTGCTTTTAAAAATACACCTTTGAAAGCCATAAATTAAGAATTTATCACGCTTTTGAAGTATTAAAGAAAATGGCAAGTATTACTTTTTTAGTGTAACATACAATGGAATAGCGTTGTTGACACATCAGAGGGATAGATACCTATAAACAAAATACGGGCATGTTTCCTTACTGCCGGAAACATATATCATATTTCAAAGACATTCAAAATTAAGGAAATTTTATTTTTCTCCAAAGAAAAGTGGCTAATTTTTATATCACCACTTTGCAGGGCATGAGGAGGCTTTAAACAAGTCAGATTTGTTTTTCTTCTCTGTCGAGTACTTTCCCATACATCCCTTTAACAGCCTTACCAGGGAGACACAGGGGAATTATAGTCACCGTTTTACAGATTAGAAAAGGAAGACCCTTGATTCAGTGACTTACCCAAAGATATGCAGCTAGTAAGCTGCAAATCAAGATTAGAAACCCAGCTGCCCTTTTCCTCAATTCCATTCTGCTGCTCACTACTCTGAACTAGTGTATTTCAATGATGTCTAAAGACCTTCATATGACATAGGCTATCCTTACACAGACTCTTAGTTGCATAAATCCCTGGGTACTTAGTATATTTTAAAATGACTTACTATTCAAGTATACAGTTCTATAATGCTGTATTCTAATTAAAAAAAAAAAAACAACTTTTGCAGTTGCGTGTGGGTGAAATTTTATGATAATCTGACACAGATAATGAGATGTGCTATGGGTTGGAAGGGAAATCACTTTTAGCTCATCCTCTTCCTTAAACAGTTGAGCCCAAATTAGCCCACAGTGGTAATGTGGACTAAAATTGTTTGTTAATTGCTGAAATTCTTATCAAATTAGGGTTGGGAATGTTATCACCAAATATTATGTTGGAACAAGCGTTACTAAATTCGGTATTTAGGGTGACCTTTACTATTGCTGTGAAATGTTTTAGGAAAGGGTTCCCAAGTCACAGATCTGTGTCAGGATTCTTAGTCTTTGTTTAGTTTTTTTGTTTTCATGGTTGTTTCCTCCTCACTCTTCTTCCCCAACTCAAAGGACCATATTATTTACCCATTTAAAAAGATTCTAGACTACCAGCAATTTTAAATTCTCAGTGACGTTGGCGATTGGGCATGACGCTCCCTCCCCATCCTTCAGCTTGGCTGCGTGCAGCTGCCTCCGACACTCCTTGCTGGGTGTCCTGTTTTCTGTCTGTGGAGCCCATTCACATTTTCCCCTTGTGATCTGTAATGCTTGTACTATAAGAATCTTTCTTTCTTTCAGTTTTCATATTTTATTATAATCATTTGAAAATAATTTTTTTTCTTGCTAGATTGAGATTGGAAGAGAGAAGAAAAGAGCTGCTACAGAAACTTGAAGAAACTACTAAATTAACTACTTATTTGCATTCACAACTTAAAAGGTGAGCTTAGCAGATTTCTGAGGGGAAACCTTTTCTCTGAATACATTCAGGCATGTTCTTGTTCATCTTTGATTACTTTTCACTTTATTTCCAACTACTTAAAAGTAAATAAAATCATTATACTAGTACAGTTAATATTTGAGTGATCAGATTTAAAGTCACATTTTCTTTTTCATGAACCCAGTGTCATATTTGGAATACATTTAAAATATGTTATAGAAAGAAAATACATTTTAGCTGTCAATACACTTAGGAAAATAACGCATTTTTCCCATTGCCCCATTTTTTAAAAAGGGAAAATGGGGGAGTTTTGCCTTAAAAATAGCCATAGATTTCCTTATATTGATGAGGAAAATATTCACTCCTCACATTCACACACAAAGAGGAAGGGTGAGTGAACCCAAGGGTCTTCTGTGTGACTTCTTTCTTTTTATTAGCTTGCCTTCTTTTCTCTAAAAATGAAAAGCTTTTTTTAAAAAAATAAAAAACTACATTAACGTTTTTGCCCTGTTTCTCTTTTTTTTTCCTTTCAATATTTTTTAATCACAAAGTGGCTTCTAGATGTCTGTGCAAATAAACTTATCAGCAGGTATTTGATTCCTTTTATTTTTGCAAAAGGAGGATAATGTTTAATAATACTACTACGTGCTACTTAAAGAGTGTTTGGAGTGCAAGGCTGAAAAGGTTAGTGAAGAAGCATAGACATGGTATACGGTTATGTGCCACATGATGACTTCTTGTCAAGGGCAGACTGCATATATGATGGTGGTCCCATAAGATTATAATACTGTGTGTTTACTGTGCTTTTTCTAGTTTAGCTATGTTTAGATACACAAATACTACCATTGTGTTATAATTGCCTACAGTATTCAGAACAGCAACTACTGTGCATGTTCGTAGCCTGGGAGCAATGCTACACCCTGTAGCTTGGGTGTGCAGTGGGCTGTACTGTCTAGGTTTGTATAAGTACACTCTGTGATGTTTGCACGCACAGCCTGGGAGCAATAGGCTACACCCTATAGCTTGGGTGTGCAGTGGGGTGTACCGTCTAGGTTTGTGTAAGTACACTCTGTGATGTTTGCACAGTGATGAAATCACCTCACATGCATTTCTCAGAACTCGACCTGGTTGTTAACTGACACATGACCATGATAGGGACTTCCTCTGTTCCTGGCCATTGATTCCATTCTTTAGCAGGTTTCTTCCCTCTGCAGATCTGAAGGAGCCAGTAGGAATTGTGATTAGGTTTTCCATTTTGTAACAGAGTTTATGGTGTGTGCTTTTCATCTTTCAGCCTCTCTGCCAGCACCCTGTCCATGTCATCTGGGAGCAGCCTGGGTTCCCTGGCATCAAGTCGGGGCTCTCTGAACACCTCCAGCAGAGGGTCACTCAACTCCCTCAGTTCCACTGAACTGTATTACAGCAGTCAAAGTGATCAGATAGATGTGGATTATCAGTATAAACTGGACTTCCTTCTGCAAGAGAAAAGCGGTTACATTCCTTCCGGACCCATTACCACCATCCATGAAAATGAGGTGGTCAAGTCCCCCAGCCAGCCTGGCCAGAGTGGACTCTGTGGGGTGGCAGCTGCAGCAACAGGCCACACTCCTCCACTGGCTGAGGCCCCCAAGTCTGTGGCCTCCCTGTCCTCGAGGTCCTCCCTTTCCTCCTTGTCTCCTCCAGGCTCTCCCTTGGTTTTGGAAGGCACGTTTCCCTTGTCTTCTCATGATGCCTCTCTCCATCAGTTCTCTGCTGACTTTGAAGACTGTGAATTGAGTAGCCATTTTGCAGATATCAGCCTCGTTGAAAATCAGATTTTGCTGGATTCTGATTCAGGAGGAGCCTCCCAGTCTCTTTCAGAGGATAAAGACCTTAATGAATGTGCTGGTGAGCCATTATATGAAGGAACTGCAGGTAAATGCAGCCCTTTGCTTTCTTGTATTCCCTCTTAGTGATTTTAAGGAGGATGATTGGAGGGTTATTTTTCCATATAAACAACAGGGTATGATTCCCCTTCTCTTTCTTTTGAGTAATCGTTTTGGCTTCATTTAAGAAGGAGTTTTTACTTATATACCTAGATATTTTTCAATATCAAATAAAAGTCACCTGCCCTATTTAATAGACTTAATCATTTAGTACCTGTTCAGTTGTCCAGAGACACTCTGTGTGTGGTAGCTGACGAGGAACGTATTTTGTGAACCCATTTCATATTTCCAAATAGATTCCGGTTCTGAAATAACAAGGCAAAGAAGAGGATTTTCCTTTAAAAGTTGGCCTAAAACAGATTAAAACCAAGGCAATTAACATACTAGCTAATTAGTACCAAGGTTCAGTGTTAGATTGTTCAGGGAATTCTATATAAATACAGTTTTTGTTTGAAGCTAGACTTTCCTTTTCTGGCAAAAGTTAATTTGGAGCAGCAGGTTGTAGTGTATGGTATTACCCTGCCACCTTCTGGCCAGGTTAACTGTTGCAGCCCCGGGAAGAGATTACTAGAGATTGGAGTTCTTAGGCCTGCATTTGTATTCAAAAAGACAGAAACAGGAAAAATAGAATGTTTTGTTTTCCTTTGCAAGGCAGGAACTTTGAATATGTTAGATGTGATTGTAAAGAGCACAAGATGGTACTCTTGTTGGCAGATGATCACTGTTGGTCTGAGGAGGATGGTCTGTTCCAGAGCTAGCTTGAGACAGAATATGAAATAAAAGCCCCCGTGCTAGTCTACAGGAGTCCTGTTCATAGCTACATGTTTTACTGACCACACAAAAGAGGGCAGGGCTCTTTAGAAGTGCTCTTTTCCTGTTCCTAGAAGCATTTTTATTTGTATGTATGGTCCTAAAAATTCTAAGTAATCGATTGGCCAATTCAGATGTTTAAAGACATTGACAAATCCACCTTGTTTCTGTGGTTTCAAATACTGAAGACCCAAGTGCTGTGCCCTGCCAGTGGCCTGGGGCAGAGGGGAGGGCCCATGAGACATTTGTGTGGTTTGTGCGCCCCCTCCTGGGCAGATGTCAAAGCTACAAGTAACAGGTTATGGAAATAACCACAAAGAAAGTAACTAGGGGAATGGTGCGTACATAATGGCCCCAAAGAAACTGAAAGCTGTCTGGGGCCTTCGCCACTGCTTCTGGGAAGGAGTACGTTGTGTGTCTGTGTATGTGTGTGTGTGTGTGTGTGTGTGTGAGTTAGGGGGTGCATACCACTCCTGGAACCAGCCAAGCCTCCACTCACACTTTAGTCACCAACATGTTTGGGTAAGCACACTACCCAGTCTCTCAGGATTATGGTTCCTTATCTGCAAAATGGGGTTGCTACAGTAATCCTTGTGTCAGGCTGAAGGATTAATGTGGTGATACATGTGAAGCACCTAACCGTGTCTGGCACTCAGCACACAGTTCATGATAATTATTAGTACTCTGTGACAGTGATGACGATAAGTAATAAACTCTGGCTAAACACAATTCTTACCATAAACTATGGAAAGCTATGAGAAGAAGAAAGAGAAGAAAGTGGAATGTTCTCTGTGCCAACGTTCCATCCTGTGCTTTGAACTTACATCTCTTGACCCTTCAAGCTAGTTTTACTCTTCCTGTATTTGGAGTGGTATCTAGTGGCTGCTTCTAGTGTTCAATCAGTTTGAAGGGGCAGTAACTGAGGCTCGATGCTGGAGAAGAGGGGAGAGAGTGATGAGGGAAAAAGTTACCTAAAGTCTGTCACCCACCCAGTAATCCTGAGGTCTGGGAGTCCTGTCTTACAAGTGTCTCTGGTTGGCCCATGCCTTGCTCCTGACACTTGGGTCTTGCTGTGTCTGAAAAGTTTGTGGCTGGAGACAGGTATCTCTGAATCTTTTGTGGAACAGTTTTTAACTTTTTAAATGCATATATTAGAAAACTGCTGTTAAAAAGTTACCCTAAGAGAAAATACATCTAAGAGCTTTGATTGCAGATAATATTCAGTTGCATGTCCAAAAACAAGTGACAGCATGCATTTAACCATAAAGACTAATTCTCACAAATTAGCTGGGCATGATGGTGGACATGCTGTAGTCCCAGGAGGCTGAGGCAGGAGGATGTCAAGGCTGCAACAAGCTGAGATTGCACCACTGCACTCCAGCCTAGGCGACAGGAGTGAGACTTTGTCTCAGAAAAAAAGAAAGATGAATTATCTTCAGGTCACCAGCACTTTTTTTCAGGGGACATCTGCCCTGCATGTGGGGGTGGTGGCTCCCTATCAGGGACGTTTGTCATCTCCCTCAGTGCTCTAGAGGCTTAGGCAGGTAAAGTCAAGTCCCTTTTATGTAAACTTTGCTCTCTAGTGCCAATCCCTGCTGCATGACACCAACCACATTGGGATAACTACGAAGGCCTTCCACAGTCAGTCACTGTCATTGTCAAAGTCAATTTCAGGCTGCTATGGTTATTCCTGGGGGTAATCAATAAATCATGTCATCACCTTCACCCCTCACAAAGGGGGGTGGGCAGAGAGAAGGCACTTCATCATCAAGGAAAAAGCATTCCCACTGCCAGAAATAAAAGGGAAAATGCAGCAATCAATCCTGTAATCTGAAGCCTTAAAACTTAAACATCTTAACAAGATGTAAAGTCACGACTCAGAAGGGGGCCGAAATGCATACCAATACAGATCCCTGCGCTCACTCTCGCTCACTGGAGGATGAAAGAGCACACAGGCTTGCAGCTCATTACAGTACAGAGCACAGCCTTAAATGAATGCTCCTTGCTCACTGCAGGATGCTAGTGTATGAATATGAGTTCAAGATAAAAGTTAAGTGACCATTGGTGCTAAAGATTCAGTAGCACAAAACGTTTTTTCATGGTATTGGCTGGTGAGGAGTTCCTGTAAGTCAAAGACATTTTTTCTTAATTTCTGTTGGAATAGTAGCACAGGAGATGTAGAATATGGCATGTGGAGAGAAGGGGAGAGCAAAAGAGGTGGAAACTTATCCACTGAGTAGCTAGAAGCTCTCTGTGATAGAAATGTCACCTTGAGGGACATAGATCATTTCCTATTCCTGAATCTATGAAAACTGCAGTGAATGCTTGAAAGAAAGAGACTAAGGACCAATGAGAATTTGTGTAATTCATCCCTTCCCTTAAAATATTTCAGGACAAAGAAAAAACATATTCTCTTCCAAGTAGTGACTGAAATAACTGGCATCCCAGGAATCTTATAAGTCATAGTGCCTTGAATTGTTTACACCTGTAGATTTGAGTATTCACATCCTTGACTCCCAGAAGGATATCTTATTTTGGATTGCTCATGACCAAACCGTGTATGTATTTAATACTTAAGTTTTCCACATAAGACATTCTGATCAGAGCTCTCACCCTCTCCTCCACAGATGTGGAAAAATCATTACCAAAAAGAAGAGTGATCCACTTGCTTGGGGAGAAAACCACTTGTGTGTCGGCTGCTGTATCTGATGAGTCTGTGGCTGGAGACAGTGGGGTCTATGAAGCTTTTGTGAAACAGTAAGGATTCGGCAGGGGTGCTTTTAGCTCCAGCAAATCTCCTTCACCGTGGATGTGGGTTGTATGCTGTAAATGGACTGCTACCATTAGTCCACTCTTTGGCTTAGTAAGGACTTTAGCCGTTAAAGAAGTGGTGTGGCTGAAAATTTCAGTCTATCAGAAATGACTTAGCCATGGAAATGATAAACAGATTGGTGTACCCAGAGGCAAATGACCCTCTTTAAAATTTAAAAACCTTGATTTTAATGGGAATATTGGAAGAATTCACCAGACTCTGTTTGGCACATGAAGCTTCTCATGTGTATTTCTGAAAGCCTGGAATGTCTCGAGGGTGTGGTATATTTCTAGTAATAAGGAAAGTAGTCATCAAAGAGGCTTTGCCCTAAAGCCCAGAGGCGAGCTCTTCTTGAAAAGAGCCTCTAAAACAGTAAGCTTTCACTGGGATCAGTTCCACTGGGAGGGCATAGGAGTGCTGTTAATTCGGATTTTCATTCAGAATGCTAAGTGGCAAACGGTAACCATAACAATCAGTAACCCCATTAATTAACTGTTCATCTACTCCCTGTCCATATAGGCCTAGTGAAATTGAAGATGTCACATACAGTGAAGAGGACATAGCCATTATAGAGACCGCCCAGGTTCAGATAGGACTCAGGTAAGGAACGTGTGTGAGAAAGGAGCAGTTCTGACATCATCTGTGCCCGGCAAGTGGCCTGTGGTGATTCCTGACTTCATTTAGCCTCTCTTTTGACAGATACAATGCAAAAAGTTCAAGTTTCACGGTGATTATAGCACAGCTCCGAAACCTTCATGCCTTCTTGATACCTCATACTTCAAAAGTGTAAGTAAAATCAGCGAAGATCAAATTGAGGAACTTAAAAATTTCCATGTAAGAGAATTTTACACTGTAATCATGCAGTTCATCAAAATGAAGATATGGAAAAGACATAGCAGGGCTAATCATGTCTAAATGAATGGCAGACAAAGATAAAAGGGAAAATGTGAGGAAGACATATTGAGTTTTAATTCTTATTCAACTGATTCTTTTTAGCAGTAGAAGCCAAGACTTTTAATCTCTTTTTTGTAACTAGAAATACCATTTTATGCTCTTTTGGAATTTGATTGAAATAGGAGTAAAACTTTTGTTATTGTGTAATTGTTACTACTGTTGTTTAAGGAATTTTCTAATCTTTTACATTAAAATGTAGTGATTAATAATGTATCAGTACAACATTGCCAGTCAAACATTTTGTCATGCTACATGTATGTTTTTATCATCAAGCATTTACTTCACTGTGACCAGTGAGTTCTTAAAGTTATTTCATTTCATCAAACCAAGAATCCCAACAAATTGATGACATAATTCTACATAGTCCATTGCTTAGAGACTGTTTCCTGACAGATAAGCCTAAAAATCTTATGACAGATAAGTCTGGAAGTCTTAGATGCCACCATTAACATTTTCTGACATCAGAGTTTCAGTAACTCTGAAGGGCTCATGGCTGGACAGTACCAGGAAGAATCCAGATTTCGACTTAGCGCCTCAGACATAGAATCCAGAATATACATGTCCACTCTGCATTGAAACTTCCTGTAAGAGGTGGATTTTAATAATATTTTGAATATGCATTGTAAGGCTTTGGAAATTTAAAAAGAGCTGTTGAGGGATGATCCCCAAGACTCTATACCCAGCCAGGTCAATGTTTTTCCTTAATGATAGAGTATATTCCTTAGTGATAGGACTTTTAATAGAATAAATTTAAGAGTCCTTCATGTTTTTCCTACAGAGTTACTTGTAAATTCACCTCCTACCATTCCAATAATCATCAGAAAAAAGAAACTGTATCCAAGAGAAAAAGAACTAGATAGAGATTATGTAGTCGACAACAGAAGAATAGAGATAGTGGATTTCTTTCTTTTTTTTTGTAAAGATGGGGTCTCACTGGATTGCCCAGGCTGGTCTTGAACTCCTTGGGCTCTCCCACCTTGGCCTCCCAAAGTGCTGGGATTACAGGCGTGAGCCACCGAGCCCAGGTGACATAGTAGATTTTAATGTGTTGACAAGCATCAAAGTTGGAGGTAGGATAGGATTCCAAGAAGAGACTGAGCTTAGAGAACTTCCTGAATCAAGGCGTGGGCTGTCCACATCATTAGTGAGACCAGTGAGGAGAGCAGGCATCACGTAGAAGTGCCTAGATCAACACAGAGAGCCTGCTTCCCAGGCCTGAGACGAAAAACACCAGTCAGCAGGGAAGACTGGCTTGATATAATCTGTGACTTCTCCCTACCAGTAAATAACTTGTGATGTTGGAGCATGCCATTGATGGCCTTTTAGTAAAGCAGATCACGGAGAAGACAGGTCTACCAGAGATTGAAACAATAAACAGTGAGAAACAATGCACAACTTCAGGAGAAAACTACAGAACACCCCAAGAACACACACCTTCTTTAAACTCACTGTAAGGGTACACCTACAATATGCTCTACTTCAACTAAACCAATCACGGTCTTTCTCACTTACCTCATAGGATGTCACCAAGTCCCTTCTGCAGGCATGGTGATACCTGCGTGGTGTAGGACCAGTGAAATACTCAGCCCAGCCAATGAGCAGACATTTGCTCTCCCGCTCCCCAGCTGGTGTGCAGGCACGTGTTTAGTTGGTGCGAACCTTCCTGACATGTACAGCAATCTTTCCTTAAACCCACATGTAAAACCTTGGCGTAAATAATGACACTGCTAAACATGACAGCTAGTATGAGATAGTCTTAAAATTGTTCTTTTTTTCCCCAACTTCAAAAGTTGATTTTTTGATTATTAATTGTGACAAACAGAGTTTATGCTTCCTCTGGTTGACAACAGCCACAGTATTTTTGTGAGTCGCTTGCTGGACTCCAGGTTGTAGAGATATGCCCCCCTACACACCCACCCCTACAACAGAATGAGAGGGAGCATACCCTTGCCTTCTTTCCCTTGTATATTTGGCTCTTAACTGTGTAAAATCTCACTTTTAAAATATGGAAACATTTTTAAATCACTTAAGTGGTTAGGCCACTGGTACGGAAGGCTTCACTGGTGTGATGGCTGGAGAAACAGAAGATCCCTTCCCTCCATTGCCACTCTAATACACTTCTTCTTTATTACTTTTCCATGAAAGTAGAGAAAAGATTTTCTTCTGCTGAATCTTCAGCCTCCCAGGGACAGTGAGCTGTGTCTTAGTAAGGCTCTTTAATCAACAGCAGTGGGCCTCAGGCCCACTAGGTCTTCAATGTGGAGTCTCCATAATTAGTATTGATATGAAATACAAAATAATATGACATTCCTCAGTTCTGCATTTGAATTACAGTTTTTCTAATGGAGAAAGACATGTTTTAGAATATAGATTAGACAAGCCTGGAAATGGTGGTGGAAGGATAGACTTAGTGGTATTCTCTTTCTGTTATTTAAAGGAAGTTACCTCATGCTGTTTCTAAGAATTGTGGGTCCTCATATAATGTGTGCTCAGAAAAGTCACTTTAAAGTAACATTAGAAGTTATTGTTTTTCTGTAACTCTTCCTCTGAATCTTGCAAGGCAAGAGACTCTTTTAAAACAGTTTGTCGTATCTCAGACTTTGGAGATGCTAGACAGTGATATTTTTGAACTGTTATTTCATCTGTTTTAAATTTTCTTAACAATATGCTACTTAGCCTTTCTTTTTCTCTAGTAGGATAATGTATTCCATTCCTGGGAAGTGATCATCAGCATCTCTTGTTTAATACTCAGGGTGAGGATTCTGTGGAATAAAGTCACCAGTATCTACTTAGTGTGTTCCTGCCTTCCCAGGCTCAGAAATAACTTATTTTGGAATTGGCTGTACATGGGGCAGGTGGGACATTAAATTCGTCTGCCCTATGGATTTTCTTCCTCTTCACTTTCCTATCATGAGCCTTTGCTGCAGTCTCGTGGTGAGTGGAGGCTGGGCCGTTGCATGCTCAGGGGCGTAGTCAGCTTGGGTGGGTTAAGAACAGAGCATCTATGCAGCTGAGCACGGACCCGTGATAGCAGCAACACTTTAGATTGATCATGAACTCCATGATCCCTCATTTTCTTTCTTTGCAGATAATTTCAAATGATAGCTGTGAATCTGGTAAAATTAAAGTACCTATGAAATCTGTTTTATTCTTGTTCTTTGCAGATATTTTAGGGTTGCCGTTCTTCCTTCCTCAACTGATGTCAGCTGTCTGTTTCGCACAAAAGTTCATCCGCCCACAGAATCCATTGTATTCAACGATGTGTTCGGAGTCGCCATTTCCCAAACAGCTTTACAACAGAAGACACTGAGAGTAGATCTTTGCTCTGTCAGTAGACACCGAAGGGAAGAATGCCTGGTAGGATTCTTCCTAATTCCCATTGTCAAATAACACTTAACGATCACATGGTCTGAGAATATATTTTGTAGTTGCTGTTTTGCCAGCCCTAGAAATCACTACAGACCTGCCCAACATCTTGGGACATATCTAATGTTTTTTCATTTTTTTCTGAAATAGTGGTTTCTCTTTATTCTCTTATTCCAGACCTTTAAAAACTGCTTATAAATTGTGATTTTCTATAAAAGCTGCTTTCTATTTCTAGCTTTTAACCACAGAAGAACTTTACTTTTGTGACAGCTATCACTCATAGAGTGTGCTTACCACTCCCAGTGCCAATGTCAAGCTTTATGTGAGTGCTGTGTGTATATTATCTCATTTAATCCTCATGACAACCCGATGAAAGATTGGTTATAAAATGGATGATTATCCCCTATTTTCAGATAAGGAGCTGTTTGAGAGGTAATATATTTTACGGTCACACAACTATAAACGATGAAGCCAGATATCAAAAAGACATCCCCACATAATTCACTGTTACATATTAAAATTAAGCAAGACCACTGAATACTATATAGTACCCTTATTCACCTCACTCTCCCCCACCACAGTATTGGAGCTTTTGGGAAGATGTGGTGTTACTGTTTAGAGCAATACGATATTTAAATGCTACAGCAGAAGACTTCACACTTAACTGATTGTGAGTTTAACACTGTTGTGCACAATAATCAGAAAACCATTACGTCCCAGTAAAATTACATAAGCGTTCAAATGCAGGCATCTGGAGATGTGCCCATGTGTTCAGAAAACCATTACATCCCAGTAAAGTTACATAAGTGTTCAAATGCAGGCATCTAGAGACGTGCCCATGTGTTCAGAAAACAATGTGAGTCTGCAGTTGAGCTTTTCTCTGCAGTCCAGTGGGAAGCACAGAAACACACATGTTTCATGATGAACAAAGTTTAAGAGGGGTAGGTTTCTTCTTAATTTGTCTTCTTGTTTTCTTTACTTGAGAAAAATGTCTGATAATATTATCTGACAATGAAGTTAGAAAGAAGCGAAGATAACAGACTTGTTAGGCTATCAGAAAGGCTTTAGTATCATAGATGTCATATTTAGTATAATAGATGTCAGAGGCTCCAACAAAGTTCATAAACGTGTTAATTGATAGCCTTAAAGAAGAGTGTAATTTAATTTAGATTTTGTCTGTGTGTGATTTGGTGGAATATGAAAGCCTTTATCCTTTACTTTTTTTGCCATTCTACTAACTTATGTATCTAGAGAAAACTTGCTATCTGATGTCTTATTCAAGAACCAAAGTAGAGTTTTTATTTTTTTTTCAGTGGATAATGGGTTGTTGCTGAGTAATAATCAAGTCACCTTTACAGTATATTATAAGAAGTACTATGAGGCCAGGCGCGGTGGGTCTTGCCTGTAATCCTAGCACTTTGGGAGGCTGAGGCCGGCAGATCACCTGAGGTCAGGAGTTCAAGACCAGTCTGGCCAACATGGTGAAACCCCGTCTGTACTAAAAATACAAAAATTAGCTGGGTGTCGTGGCATGCGCCTGTAATCCCAGCTACTCAGGAGGCTGAGGGAGGAGAATCGCTTGAACCCAGGAGGTGGAGGTTGCAGTGAGCTGAGATCACACCACTGCACTCCAGCCTGGGAGGCAGAGCAAGACTCTATCTCAAAAATAATAATAATAATTTCACATTTACATAAAGGGCATGCTTAGTCATTAGGTCTTTGCAAAATGGTATCTCACAAACTAATCCCAGGATTAACTTTTAGGTGGCGGGTTATTTCTTATTTAGTCACAGCTGAAAATATAACATATCCCTATGTTTTAAAAAATCCAGCAATGCTTTATGTCAGGAGAATTGCATTTTTTTTTTTTACCCTAAAACAAGCTCATTCAGTAATCTTTATCAGAACAAATACTAATTTAAACATTTTGGCTGGGCGCAGTGGCTCACGCCTGTAATCCCAG
>NW_012118487.1:4342074-4365395 GCF_000951035.1 Colobus angolensis palliatus | reverse complement strand
CAGGCGTGGTGGAAGGCGCCTGTAGTCCCAGCTACTCGGGAGGCTGAGGCAGGAGAATGGCATGAACCCGGGAGGAGGAGCTTGCAGTGAACCGAGATTGCACCACTGCACTCCAGCCTGGGAGACAGAGTGAGACTCAGTCTCAATAAATAAAAAAGAAAAAAGAAAAGAAACAGTTTATTTTCTCTCTTCTTTATTTTTTTTTCTTTGTTTTCTTTCACTTACATAGGCTGGAACTCAGATCAGCCTGGCAGATTTACCATTTTCCAGTGAGGTTTTCACTCTATGGTATAACTTGCTTCCTTCCAAGCAAATGCCTTGCAAAAAGAATGAAGAAAATGAGGACTCTGTATTTCAACCAAACCAGCCGTTAGGAGATACTATAGACTTGGTGAGTCAAAATTAGAGAATAATATGAAAGTAATGTGAAATACATATATAATATGAAAGTAATATGAAATATGGAATGCTACAAGACCAACATGCTTTTATCACTTTCACTATCCTTCCTTTTCTCCTTTCACAACTTTGTTTTTCCCAGCTTCCTAAAAGAAAAGAAAGTTAATTTCCAGCTTTGGCTTTGTTTCAAATATGGTTTGTAAAAGGAGCACTCTTTTCTGCTCACACTTCCTTATAAAAATAAACTTTGACATAGAGGCTTCACTGGTTTTAAGTGATCATGGAAAAAACCTTTTAATTTAAATATATACTTTTCATGCATCGTGTTCACATTGTTTGATTCCACTGTCAGGTACATTTGGCACTTTTATATTTTGCAAATTTGAAATTATTAAGCCAAAACAGTGTGTTAGCTTTTCATTTTTAACATCAGTAGCCATAAATATTTTCTATTAAATACTTTTGTAAGGACCAAGCATGGTGGGTCAGGCCTGTAATCCCAGCACTTTGGGAGGCTGAGACAGGTGAATTGCTCAGGAGTTCAAGACCAGCATGGGCAACATGACGAGATCCCGTCTCTACAAAAATAACAAAAAAATTAGCTGGGTGCAGTGGTGCATGCCTGAAGTCCTAGCTCCTGGGGAAGGTGAGGTGGGTGGATCAATTGACCCTCGGAAGTTGAAGCTGGAGTGAGCCATGATCACGCCACTGTACTCCAGCCTGGAAGACAGAAAGAGACCCTGTCTCAAAAAAATGGGGGGTAGGTTGTAGCGAGCAACCATACTTCAATACAGTACTTCAAAAAAATTTACAAAGGGGCCTTTTGTGAGGCCGTTCATCATGAATTTGGCATTTGTGGATATTGTTATTGAATTCAAGTTTATTTTAGATTATGAGGAAGGCATTTCCTAAGCAAAAGTCAGATAATTAAACAACAGTGTTTTATTGATCATCTCCTGTATGTGAGGCACTATAGTAGACACTGTAGTGGGGGGTGAAAGGGAAACGAACATCATGGTACATCTTAGATCACATGCCCAGGCTTGTGGTAGACGCTAAACAATGCATACAAGATGGCGAAATAGAGTTTTTATCCTTAAGAATGCTTTTATAATGGTCACACTTTATGTAAGTTCTTAAAAATAGCTTTATTACAATATAATTCATATGTCATACATTTCACCCATTTAAAGTGTGACAGTTTGTCCATTTGAAGCCCCCAATTCAGTGGTTTTTAGGATATTCACAGAGTTGTGCATGCAACCAACATTACAGTCTGATATTAGAACATTGACATCATCACCAAAGAAGCCCTGTGTGCACGAGCAGAGACTCCCAGTTCTCCCTAACCTCTTTCCCCCAAGGCAGCCACTAATCTCTGCTACAAGGCAGCCACTAATCCCTGTCTCTGAATTTGCTTCTTCTGGACATTTCATGTAAGTGGAATAATACAATATTTGTTCTCTTGTGTCATCTTTCACTTAGCATAAGATTTTCAAGGTACCTCCATGGTGTTGCAGTATTAGTATTTTATTCCTTTTTATTCACACATAATATTCTATTGTGGATGTACCACATTTTATCTGTCCATCAGCTGATGGGCATTTGGGTTGTTTCCACTTTTTGGCTATTATGAAAAATGCAGCTATGAACATTTGTATACAAGTGTTTTTGTGGATGTATGTTTTCATTTCTCCTGGGTATGTACACGTGAGTAGAATTGTTGGATTGTATAGTCACTCTGTGTGTAATATTTTGAGGAATGGCCAAACTGTTCCTAGGTGTTTGCACCATTTTGCATTCCCACTAGCAGTGTATGAGGTTTCCACTTTCTGCCTTGCCGTGTGTTATCTGTCTTTCTGATTCTGGCCATTCTTGTGGATGTGAAGTGGTGTTTCACTGTGGCTTTGACTGACATTTCCCTAATGACTAATGATGGTGAGCATCATAGGCTTATTGGCCATTAGTATATCTTTTTTTTTTTTGAGAAATGTCTTTTCAGAATCTTTGTCTATTTTTAAAAGGTATTGTTTATTTATTTATTTTTAATTTATTGTTATTTTCTTTTGAGATGGAGTTTTGTTCTTATCGCCCAGGCTGGAGTACAATGGCACAGTCTCGGCTTACCACAACCACCCCTCCCAGGTTCAAGTTATTCTCCTGCCTCAGCCTCCCGAGTAGCTGGGATTAGCTGGGATTACAGGCACGCACCACCACGCCCAGCTAATTTTGTATTTTTATTAGAGATGGGGTTTCTCCGTGTTGGTCAGGCTGGTCTTGAACTCCCGACCTCAGGTGATCTGCCCACCTCACCTCCCAAAGTGCTGGGATTACAGACGTGAGCCACCGCGTCTAGCCTGTTTATTTTTTTATTACTGAGTTATAAGAGTTCCTTAGCTATTCTTGATACAAACCCCTTATCAGATAAATGATTTGCAGATATTTTCTCTCATTCTGTGGATTGTCTTCTCACTTTCTTGATGGTTTTATTTATGGCACAAAAGTTTTTAATTTTCCTAAAAGTCCAATTTATCAATTTTTGAAAAATCCTTGTACTTTTGGTATCATAGCTAAGACTGCTTTGCCTAAACTAATACCGCAAAGATTTACTCCTGGGTCTTTTTCTAAGAGTTTTAAAGTCCTATATTTAGGTCTCTGATTCATTTGAGTTGTTAATGTGGATCCAGTTTCGTCTTTTTGTATGTGGATATGCAGTTGTCCCAGCACCATTTATTGCAAAAACTGTTCTTTCCCCTTGAATTATCTTGGCACCCTTGTTGAAAATCAAGTGTGAGGGTTTACATTTCTGGACTGTCAATCCTGTTCATTAATCCGTATGTCTGTACTTAAGCTAGTACCACACTGCCTTGATTACTATAGCTTTGTAGTCATTTTGAGATCAGGAAGTGTGGGTCTTCCAACTTTGTTTTTCTTTTTAAAGATTATTTTGGCTATTCAGAGTCCCTTGCATTTCCATAAGAGTTTTAGTATCAGTTTACTAATTTCTGCAAAAAAAGATAGCCAGGATTTTCATAGGGGTAGAATTGGACCCATAGGTCAGTTTGGAAGATACTGTCATCATAACAGTTCTAAGTGTTCTGATCCATGAACATAGGACATATTTCCATTTATTTAGGTCTTTAATTTCTTTCAATAATATTTCATAGTTTTCAGAGTCAAAGTTTGCATTTCTTTCATTTTTCTTTTTTCTTTTTATGTCAGATGGGTAATGTGCTGATGTCCCAATGAGATTTGAAGGAGGCATATGTCACACATGAGCATGAAAACCTAATCATCACACTTAGGAACTACAAAAGGATCAGTGTGTGACTTCTTTTGTTAAATTTATTTCTAAGTATTTTATTCTTTCTGATGCTATTGTGAATGGAACCAGGCTTTTAAAAGTTTTGTTCATCACAGCCCCATATAACAACATAAAAAAGATCTATACATGACCAAGTGAGATTTGTCCTAGGAATGCAAGGTTGGTTTAACACTTGAAAATCAGTAAATTATATCAGATATTTCATCATTTAAATGTTTTAATCATTTAAAACAAAGTTTGAGGACCCACTGGAAGAGTGTGATGTTTCAGTACATGTATTCATTATATAATGATCAAATCGGGGTAAATTAACAAATCCATCACCTGAAACTTTTATCATTTCTTTGTGATGAGACCATTCAAAATCCTTTCTTGTAGCTGTTTTGAAGTATATAATACAATGTTGTTAATTACAGTCACCTTACTGGACGTTAGAACAGCAGAACTTATTCTGCTTCTCTAAATGTAACTTGATGTTCCCGTTGAATAACCTTTCCCTTTTCCTCCTCACCCTCCCTGCTCTCCCCAGCCACTGTGGAACTGTTTTCTCAGTTGCATTTTTAATTGTTGCACAGTTGATTTTATTTGTCTTGTATCCTGCAACCTTACTGAACTCATTTATTAATTCTAATAGTTTTTTTAGTGGATTCCATTAGATTTTCTATAAGATCATATTGTTTGCAAATAGAGGTGATTTTACTTCTTCCATTCCAGTCATATGCCTTTTATTTCTTTTCTTTTTTTCTTTCTTTTTTTCTTTTTTTTTTTTTTGCCTATTTGCCCTGGCTAGAACTTCCCAAACAATATTGAAAGAAGTAGTAAGAGCAGACATTTTTGTCTCGGTCCTGATCTTAGTGGAAAAGCTTTCAGCCTTTTACCATTAAGTATGAATTTGGCCATGGCTTTTACATAGATGTCCTTTATCAGAATGAGGAAAAGTTCTTCTTTTCCAAGTTTGTTGACTGCTTTTCATCATTAAAGGCTGTTGGATTTGTAAAATGCCTTTGTTGCATCTCTTGAGATGGTCATGTGGTTTTTGTTCTTTATTCAATTGATATAATGTATTAATTGATTTTCAAGTGGTAAACCAACCCTGCATTCCTATGATAAATCTCACTTGGTTATAGTGTAGATCCTTTGTATGTTGTTGGACTCAGTTTGCTAGTATTCCATTGAGGATTTTTGTGTCTGTATTCATAGTTTTCTTGTGATAGCTTTAGTTTCTATCAGGCTAATTCTGGCCTCATAGTATGAGTTAGAAAGCATTTTACCTTTTGGAAGAATTTGAGAATAATTTGTATTAATTCTTCTGTAAATGTTTCATAGAATTCACAGGTGAAGCCATCCAGTCCTGTACTTTTTTGTGTGTGTAAGTTTTTGTTTTCAAATTCTGTCTCTGTACTTCAGTCTATTTAGATGTGTAAGTATTGCTTTTTGAGTCTGTTATTAGGTAAAGTAAATTTAGCATTTACCTTTAGCATTGCATTGCATCTTTCTGTTCAACTGAACCTTTTATCATTATGAAATGTTCCTTTTCATCTCTAGCAATATCTCTTGTTTTAAAATCTACTTTGGTGTTAGTAAAGCTACATATCAGCCTTCTTGGGTTAGTGTTTGCATGGTTGATCTTTTTTCATCCTTTTACTTTCCATCTTTCTGAAATATTATATTTAAAATATTCTACTTATAAGCAATATGCAGTTGGTTTTGATTTATTATCCAGTCTTAAAATCTTCATCTTTTAATTGAAATATTTAGCTCACTTACTTTTAATGCTATTATTGATATATTTGGGTTTGATCCTATTATCTTCCTATTTGTTTTCTTTTAATTCCATCTTTACTCTTTTTCTTTCCTTGTTTTGAATTAATTATTTTTAAATTTTCATTTTCCCCTCTACTAGATCTGCAGTCTTTTATTTTTTGCAGTTTCCCTGGAGATTGTAGCATGAGTTGTTAACTTATTAAAAACTACCATGAATCAATTCCTTTACTTTTTCCCAGACAATGCAAAGATTTTCAAAGACTTTAACACCATTTTATTCCCTTTCCTCCTTCTCTGCTATTATTATCATATATTTTGAATCTCACAAGATATTATTATTGTTTCATTGACAATTAGTATTCATTCAGATTTCCTCACATTTTTACCCTTTTGTTATGTTTTATTTCCTTCTGCATTATTGTGCTTCCATTTGAGACATTTTGCTTCTGCTCAAAGGATTCCCTTTAACATTTCTTTTAGTATAGACCTGTTAGTATCTATTTCAACTTCATTTGGGAAGGATAATTTTTTTGCTGCATATTCAGAATTCTAGGTCTGCAGTTATTTCTTTGAACATGTTAAAAATATCATTTTATTGTCATCTAGCTTCCATTGATTCTGTTGAGCTTTTGGGGGAAAACTTAATTGTTGGGTCATATAGCATTATTTCTTTTACTGCTTGTAAGATTCTTCAGCAGTTTCATGCTGATATGCTAATGTGATTTTCTTTTTGTTTATACCACTGAAATTCTTTATCGTTTCATTCAGTTTTTTGAGCATATTATTAATGAAAACTTAAATTTTTTTCTCAGTGCCTGTAGTGTATGGATCATCTGTGGGTCTGCCTTATTTGGCTATCGTTTCTCTTGACTTTCACTCTTTAGGTCCTAATGAAATACTGGATATTATGTATGAGGATAACTGACTGATGTCTTCCTCCAGAGAGGATTTTATATTCTTCTGAAAAGCAAATGACAATATGGGTAGCTTACCTGAATTATGTGGGGACCTGAATTCCAGCTTTGCTCTCCGTAAGACTGTATGGCACAATGGAAATATCTGCTTACTATTTTGGCCTGATAGCAGCTGTGTTTTTGCTTTGTTTCTCAACTTCTTGCTCTGCATATAGGCAGCTTAGGAATGGCAAATGCCATGACAGCAATATCATGCGGAATATTGAGCTCACTTTACAGTTCATTTTCTCTAACCTCTTGTGAGTTGACTGCCTTGGTAGTCCTGAACTCAATTTTAGTCTTCCCGTCCTACTGACATTGCCACTGTTCTAGGCAGCCACATGTTTAGCCTGTGTACCTCACTACTAGAATTGACAAATACCCTAAGGGAAAAGAGTGGCAATGGCTCACCTTATTATATTTCTGTTCTGCCTGGGATCTTGGCCCTCTAGTCCTGATTGCCTTTGTTGCTCTTCATTGCTTTAAAACAGCTGAGAGGTTTTGCTTGTTTTGGGTTCTATTTTATTCAGCTTTCATATTTGTTTTCAGCAGGAGAGTTGAGTCTTCTTTACAGATAGTAGTGTAAATTCCCATCTGATGAGTTTTTAAATCATTTCTTCAAGGATATGATGTTAATTGCCATATGCTTTACATTCTCCAGGATGCAGTGTCAGCCTTACTTGCAAGAACATCAGCTGAGTTGTTAGCTGTGGAACAAGAATTAGCACAAGAAGAAGAGGAAGAAGAATCAAGACAAGAAGAGCAAAGGGGTCCAGATGGAGACTGGTTAAACAGTTATTTCCTTTTGCTATTGGGAACTCAAAGATGATGTGTTTACACATCTTACAATGAAACCTTTGTAGGCTCATGTTTTATTCCAGAATTATGGAATGCACTGCACCTTCAGGAAGCTATGCTAGGAAAAGTCTTTCCTTGGTCATTAGAGAGTTAAGGAAGTAACGGCAAGATTGTGGGCAAAGTTAAAACACTAGCCAGGTTCTTTGTTCTTGTTTCGAGTAATTTTAAAACACGATTTTCTGAGCTTTTTTTTTTTTAAGTCTAAACTTGATTTTGATAGATATGGTAGCTTATTGTAGAGTTATAGATAGTTTTAAAAGTGACTCTATTTTTCTTTTATCTACCTGGAAGTACCATTTAGGCTCTAGGAAGACAAAGCAGGTATTTTAAAAACAACTTCTGAGTACTCATTTCTCTGTTTGTTACCACTCTTACCTTCTTTTTCTGTGTCCTTCCCTGTATCCATACCCAATCCTTTAAAAAGGGGAGCAGAGAGGGAAGTTATTACAGTTTTTGTCCAGGTTCATATATATATAAAGAGCTATCCTTCCTGGATTGTACTGTTTTCTCTTAAAACAAATTTTAGTGAATATTTCACTCTTTAAATATGTATGTAAAATCGCTTGAGTTAATTTTTAATATATAGTTGTTCAGACTGTTAGGTTTGGTTGAACTACTGTTAACACATGTGCATATACATATATAGCATGCATTTGTGTGTATATAGAAAACTTTTTAGAAACTTAGAGTGACAAGGTAGATCATAAATAACACAGTCATGGACATTTGGAAGGAATAGCTTCTACTGTGATGTAAAAAGATATAGATATACTTTGTCCTTATCAAAAGTCCTTCATAGTGAATAAAAGTCACAGCACTGCAAAACAAACAAATATGAGAGTGATTATAAGGTTCATTATAGTATCTTTAAATAGTAATTCTCATATATGTAAAATACAATTTGTTTCACACATATTTCCAAACAGTACACTTACTATGTGAACAAAGAAATTTATAACTCATAGTAGTCATTAATGGTTCCCCTTACGTTCACTTCATGGCTAGACATTTATTAACTAGTCTGTGCCAGTTTGTCATCTGTCACCAGTCAAATTAAAGCTGAACATTTAGTTCTCAATGGAAAGAATGTTTGCGTTCGGAGAACATGAAACTCAACAGAGTTTGAGATGTTCTAGTATATGTGCTGCCGAAGCAAGCACAAGTTTGAGATGTTCTAAACCATCCTAGTACTCCTGCTTTATATATTCCATATAAGCTGTATTTATCTTCTGGAGCACCACTTATACCACTTATAATGCCCCTTCAGCCTATGCCAGGGCTTTTGTTAAAAATGAGTCTTCTGCTAGTTTAGAAGAAAAACTTCCTTAACATAGGATTCTCCTCGCTAGACCATGAGGACACTCAATAAAATGAGTATTTAACATCCTTACTTGTTTATTCACTCTTAGCTGAGAGTAACTCCATTCTATTATATGATTAATTTTACAATAAATGAACAATGAACACCAAGTTATTTTATAGTGAGTGTCAATATTTTTAAATGCTAACATTAAACTCTATATGTGATTTTCAGAATATGTCTATTTTAATGTCTAGAAATTAGGTTAAATTTCATGAGTTTAACTTTTTAATACCACATTATGGTGATTTTGCTACAGGTTACTAGAGGGTGAAGTGAGGATTTTATTTTTTATAAGACATTTAGTTAAAAACCCCAGCGAAAGAAATGGCTTGGTTCATTATGTGTGAGTCTGTTTGTTTCCCAGATAACAACTTAGCATGCCCAGGCTACGTGTTCATGGAGCATGCCTGCCTACCAAAAGTGTGTTTTGTTTTTGTTTTACCATAGGCTAACAATGCTGAGAGAGGCCTCTAACGAAATTGTGGCTAAAAAAGAGGCTGAAGTTAAATTTCCAGAGGACAGTAACTGTACAGAAGATTTAAGTTCATGCACTAGTGTGCCTGAGATGAACGAAGACGGGAACAGGAAAGAAAACAACTGTGCCAAAGACCTCAGAAGTCAGCCACCTGCTGGAACACCAACACTGGTGACTATTCCACTGTTCTGTCTTAAAACTGATGCCTTACGGGCACCATGTGGACTAGGGAGATGCGTGCCTGTCTCCTTAGGTGTAAATCCCATGTCAGGATTTTGTGCCGAAAGCTGATCGTGAAAGGCGTGTGTGGGAATAGGCTCTGAGAAGCATCATAAATGCTTTAAAGTTTTAAAATGGGCCCAAAATATTCTCCACTTATGTTTGGAGAATATGTAAGAAGAGAAATAGTTCTAGCTACTTTAAATCTCTATAAATATTCTGTGAATATTAAAAGTATTTTCTGAATTCCTTGAATAATAACAGGATGTCTTGTGTCAGGTTCCGTATATGTAGTAAGCTTTATTTCCATTTCAAACATGAAGTAAACATTTAAAGTTCATTTTGGTTAGGCGATGCCCTGATTGGAAAGGTGACAGGTGACTTAGTTTAGGCACAAGTGCCAGCCAAGTTATTAAACAGGTAACTTTGCTAGTTAAGTGAGAGATGTGTTGAGACTGTCAACCCCATATGGGGAAAATATTTTCAAGCTTTGAGGATGCCCACACACTGGGGATATTGATAATAGAGTTTAAAAAATTATAAGTTTGTATTCCTGAGAAAATAATATTATGCCCTGAGAACTTCCTTTCTCAAAGGAGCAAACTTTCATCAAGAGGCAGGTTTGGAATCAAATGATACCTATAAGGTAAAAAACAGACATCTGCCTATGCCTACTGAGTTTGTATTTTGAGAAACTTCCATTTTTACTTAAGGTTTATTTTGGTTACATTTCTAAAGATCCAGTAAAAAGACAACACAGCTTCACAACAGTTGTGTTTATACATGTATAATTGCGTATTCCATTTAAACCTACACGTTTGTGGTATATTTCATTTTCTTATATTTAATTATCTTTAGCATTTATTTGGAAAACAGTGTAATCAGAAAGTTGAATAAAGTTTAATGATGATATATACCCAAATAGGATTCTTTATAAAATCATTTTAAATTTAAACCTTCATTTTAATGTTCGACCTTGTGGAGGCAGCACCTCTATTTATGGTGCTTGTTGGACAGATACCACAGTGCCTGCCATGCAGAACGTCCCAAGAACTCACACTGCCCGCTGTGCAGAACTTCCTAAGAACTTAGCAGAAAGCCACTGTTGGTAGAAAACTGAAGAGAAATTCTCCCCAGAAGTACTTCAGAAGTACTATAGTCTGTAACGTGAAGCCTTTCTCTTAGGAGTGGCCATAGTGCTCCATGAGTCTCTGTTGTAACATTAGATATTTTTTCTTTCTTAGAAGAAAGGAGCATAATGTTTACACATCTTTCAGCTCCTGACAAGTTGTTAACTTCTCTTATAGGTTGACAAAGAGACAAACACTGATGAAGCCGCTAATGACAATATGGCAGTTCGCCCCAAAGAGCGCAGCAGCCTGAGCTCTAGACAGCATCCCTTTGTGAGGAGCAGCGTGATAGTGCGCTCACAGACCTTTTCTCCGGGGGAGCGGAGCCAGTACATCTGCAGGGTAAGGTGGCGGCGCTCGCCGCAAGGCTCTGGGACTGCAGCTTCTTCCCTGCTGGTAGGGAATGGCCTGCAAAGGAGAAGACTGCACTGGGAGTCTTCACATGACAACTACAAATGCTAGAAATGCTATAAAATAGATGTAGAATATCACATGCTTATGGTCCTTTTCAGTTTGTTTGTTTTTCCGTCAAATTTAATGTCTCCTTGGTTGCAATGTGATTTATTTGGCAAGTAAGCAAAGTTTACGGATCGTACTGCTAAGTGTTCATATGTTATTTGGACTTCAGTCTGTATTTAGAAACATAAAGTGGTTTTTTGAGATATATGTGGTCTGTATATTTCTATTCTATATCTTATGTCCTTCAAACCATGTTAGTCTTGTTGAACTGAGAATTGTGAATTGCATTTTAGAGCAAAAATCCTCTTTTAATAATGCTTATAAACACTGATCACATCCATAGTTCTGTGAAGAAAATGATGAGATTTGTATCAATTTGCCAAATTCTACTTCTAGAAGTATTTCTGATTTATCTAGTAAGACAGACATAATATTATAAACTGGGTTAGAAATACTTTTTAAATTCTAAATTTATTCATTCAGTTCAACACGTTTTTATTAAGCACTTGCTTTTAAGCACTTTCCTAGATACTTGGGCTTCATTTAGAAACAAGAGACTCAGAGCCCTGCCATTGTAGAGTTTACGTTCCTGTGAATCGAGCCAGACCACAAGCAGTAAATATGATGAACAAGCTATAAAGTATCTTGGAAGGGAATCAATGCTATGGACAACAGTAGTGCAGGGGGTTGGGGGTAATACGCAGGATTCAGAGCAGGCTGCATTTCAGTAAAGATTTGAAGCAGAGGAGACAGTGGGCATGGGCTATCTGGGCTGAGAGCCTTCTAGATAGCACAGACTGTCTTCACTCTGACCTTGAGCTCAGTGCTTTATGCAGACCTTTCTTTAAAGAAACAAATATCATGTATTAGCTAAAAATACAAAGGATAATTTTATTTTAAAAAATATGTAAGTAGCTTAAACATATGATTTTTGATAGCCACTACCAAAAGGCAGCTATTTAAATTATTTCCAGGCATGGTGGCTCATGACTGTAATCCCAACACTTTGGGAGCCTGAGGGGAGCGAATCACCTGAGGTCAGAAGTTCAAGACCAGCCTGGCCAACATGGTGAAACCCCATCCCTACTAAAAATACAAAAATTAGCTGGGCATGGTGGCATGCACCTGTAATCCCAGTTACTAGGGAGGCTGAGGCAGGAGAATTGTGTTAACCTGAGTGGCAGAGGTTACAGTGAGCCGAGATCATGCCACTGCACTCCAGCCTGGGTGACAGAGTGAGAGTCTGTCTCAAAAAAAAAAATACATAAATAAATAATTTAAGAAAATGAAGTTATTTAACAAAACAGAACAGGAAAAACTTATTTGAGGGGATTTTTTTAAAAAAATAAACTCTTAACTATCACTACCTGCTTTACTTGGTAAATGTCTCAATCCCAAACTTCCACTTGCACTCTGTTTGATATGCAGTGATTTTTTTTTTAAATCTTTTGTTGCCAGTTAAATCGGAGTGACAGTGACAGTTCAACCCTGGCTAAAAAATCACTGTTCGTGAGAAACTCCACCGAACGCCGCAGTTTGAGGGTCAAAAGGGTATGTATTCCCTCAACCACGTCCCACTGTCCCTGGACCAGTCCAGAATTGTGACTTGTGCAGCACAAACTCCAGAACCACGAAATGAATGTCAGTGCTCCATGCACTTGGCCTACTGAATGCAGCCACTGGGATACACAGAGACGCAGATGCCATGGCTGCTATGGAGATGGAGGGTTGTGAGGGCATTTATTCATCACTGGTGTGGAACCTGTGATGGTTAAGACTGGAAATGCAGTTTCAGTATCTCTGGAGAAAGGACCTGCTGAGCCTGCAGGGGTATCAGACAATGGTAGAACACATTTCTGATGATGCTGCATACCATGTCCAGGTCTTGAGCGATTGTGGGAAGGGGTGTAAGACCTGGTACCTTTTCTGAAGGACACACACGCTGGTAAAGGAGGAACACACAGTTTTCGTAACTTGCTTAAACAGGTGTCTTTAGAAAGTTCACACTAATGTGGGTGGGCAGCTCAGGTGGCATTTTCCTGGAGGTCATGGGTCTCTGCATGAGCTTTAAGGAGAAATCTAAGAGAATAAGTGAATTAACAGGTTGGACTGTTCAGGTAGTTCAGAAATGCCTGTTTACTTGCCAACAGCTGAAATACTAAAGGAAAATATTTGTTTACTGTGATCATTTTGGCTTAAAATGTGTGGTTTGGTGAGTACAGACCACCACATGTGCTGAGCTCTGTCGATGGTGAAGAGCTCGCACCCTCAGGAGTCCATGGTCTAGAGGAGGACGCAGCACACACAGGACTGTCACAGCTGTGCCGGGTACGATAGGGAATGAGCCCATCTAATTGGGAGAGTCAGAAAGACTCAGTTGGCCAGGGGTGGGGGGTCTCGACACTTGAATAAAATTTCAAGAAGAAAATGGTAGCTTTGGGGCTGGGTGGGAGTGTGATGGATACTGAGTGCTGTGAGTAGGTGGCATAAAATAATACTGGAGCAGGGACACACAGGGCATGAGGACTGTCAGGTTCTGCTAACAGCTTTGGCACTGTGGACAGGAGGATCAGGCATGAAGCCTGGGAAGATGAATCAGAAGCATTGTCATCGCCAGGGCCACTCTGGTCTCATGCCGCCATGTGCAGAGTAAAGAGATGCCTGGCCAGGCAGCAGTGGGTGCCCCTGGTTTAACTTCCTGGTTACTTGAAAGGCATAAAAGCATATTTCATTTTTCTAGAGGCAGATGAGATGTGCTGGCATTTATTCAGCATTCATCATTTTCAGGAAATTCTGAGATGTTGATTTTTCAGATTACCAAACTTTATGCTTTAAAAGCACCTAAATTTTTATCATCTTGTATGAAAAGTCTTCTCAACTCCTTTCTAAGTCGCTTGCCTTCTTAAGCAGCACATACTTTCAGGGATAGTTTCACTCTTCAGATAAATATTAACCAAAAGTGTTTATGAATCAAGGAGCTGAGAAACGGTTGGGTTACTGATAAACTTAGTTATCAGGACTACTTGACACAGACAAAGGTTAATCCTGAAGAGTGTGTAGAAGATGGTTTTAAATGGTTTTTAAAAGTAGACAGATATGGTTTGATAGGAACAAGTGAGGAATGGTATTCTGCTTTAAGAATTACAGCATGAGCAAGGTATAGAGGTGTATGAGGACAAAAGTATCTGCAAAGATGAGTAAAAGGTTCGCCTGAATAGAAGAGCAAAGCGCCAAGTGTGTGAGTGATGAGGTTAGAGGGGCACCCACCGGCAGCGGTGTGCTGCACCCTCCTCACGCTGGCTCACAAGAGTCAATTGTGCACGTCTCTTGCCAGTTAAATCGGAGTGACAGTGACACATCACAGCCAGAGCTTGAAAATGGTGATGGTAGGAGTATTTGCCACATCGAAACTGGCAAACCCTGCAAAGCAGTGCTTTCTTCTCTCCTAGAGAGAGCCAGTTATTAAACATTTACCAGCAGACTCTTGTATATGGAGTCCTTAGGCTCTGTGTGCGTGACAGCTAAGAAAGATTTCTGATTCTGAACAGTAAGTAATACAAAGACGATGTGTGTCTAGATGATTCTTACTGTGTAATGCATTTGTAGAGAGGAGAGGGTAGAGGTTGAATAAAGGGAACCTAAAAATAAGAATGTTACACAGGACCATGCAGTATGTACTGGATGTGGAGGAAGAACAGGAGGACGCAGTAAGAGTGATTCTGGCTTGGGCTAAGGCTCTGAGATCAGAGTAGGGACAGACAGGCCCCTCCCTTCCATCCGGCATGAGCACTACCATTATTCCAGATCTTCAAACTAGAGCACTTGTCAAATCTGAGTCCCTCCTCACTCATATCAAATAGTAACAGTTCTTATTAGCAATCACTTATTTTGCATTCTGTCTGCCAGTAATCTAGGCAAGAAATACCTCCTTGCTCCCCTCTGCTGGTACAGTCTCCCCTCTCACCCAGCCTTGTTTAAAATCTCCTCCTCAAGTGAATGGGCCCTGACCCTGAGTAATCCATCCCCTTCCCTGACTCCCTGTGCACTCCTGCGCTCACTCACAGCTTGCTCTCGCTTAAGGTCTCATGTCATTCTGCAGTCAAAGTCTTCAAGGGCAAGATTGTGTCTTCTCTTCCTAGTACTTTGCCTGCACAACCCCAGCAGACGTTTATTCATATATGTTCAATAATTATTGCTTGATGAATGGGTTAAGATTGCCCCTGAGAAGAGCCATGGTGATTCAGTGGTGAAAGTACGTAGCACACAATGGGAAATCAAGGAAGGCAACTCAATTTAAGCATTCTGATTAGAGGAGAGAGTCAAAACCTAGCAACATTGTCCAGCTATATTCAGGCCGACTGTCATGGATATGATAAGAGTTATATGTCCTGAAATGGAGGAAACAGAAGTGTCTTGCAATGTATTTATTTATTACACAAGGCAGGCTTCATGTAATCAATTGGTCAGGCTAAGTAAGCCAGGCTGTACTATGGTAACAACTTTAAAAATCTCTGCGGTATAAAACAATAAAGGTTTATTTCTTGCCCAGCTACTGGTTCACTGCAGGTTGGCAGGAGGCCCTGCCCCATGTTGCTGTCACCCAGGGCCCATGCTGATGGAGCCTCCCTCTGTGGTTCTTTGCTCTCCCTCCAGCAGGGGACAGAAATGTGCACCTCTCACACTGGCCTTGACAGGCTTCTGCCGGAAGTAAGGCACGTCTCTCCAACTTACCTGCCATGGGCCAGAGCAAGTTGCTCCTGCCCCTTAGGCCCTGGCTTCTAGGGCGCAAGGAAGCACCATCCATCATGCACCAGGAAGGAGGGAAAGCAGGGTAACCACTGCCTGTATAACCAGGGTGTTCATCATTCTGTTTCTAACTATCCAGACGGTTTGCCAGTCAGTCCTTAGAAGAACAGCACAAGAATGCCCAGTACGGACATCTCTAGACTTAGAACTGGACCTTCAGGCATCCCTGACCCGGCAGAGCCGCCTCAATGATGAGCTGCAGGCACTGAGGGACTTGCGGCAGAAGCTGGAGGAACTGAAAGCTCAGGGAGAGACTGACCTTCCACCAGGCGTGCTGGAGGACGAGAGGTTCCAGAAGCTTCTGAAGCAAGCGGAGAAGCAGGTACACAGCTCAGGGTCTGTCATCTCGGAGGGGCTTATGTCTTTTTTAAAGCATGCCACGTAGAAGGTACCCAACTTACGCTTCTTTTTTGCGCATAAGTCTTTGGATGTTTTACTACAGTTTGGAACACATTTTTCCCACTGCTATAGGCCCTTTTTTTTTTTTCCCAAACTGAAAATGTTGAAGGAACAAGGAAGCTGGGAAAGTGGGTGTGGCAGCAGGAGATGGGTGTGGCCAGGAAGAGTGAGGGCGTGGCCAAGGGGGAAGTGGGAAGTAGTCATAATTTCTCCTCCAGATTTTTCTCAATCTCAACGTAAGACTTGGCAAATAAATACAGTATAACTTTTGGCATAAGTGAGACATTTTGTTTGGATTTTCTATGGATGTCTTTTTAAGGTTCATTAACCACATCAATTGTGAAATACATTGCTAATTTTAATGCTACTAAATTTTCACTTTCATTCTTATCTTAAAGAAAAATTACACTTTGTTTATTGACATTCTCCCTTACCTTTCACCCTACAAATAGCTATACCAAAAAAAGATGAAATCACTTATTAAAAAATAGAGTATTTTTGGCCGGGTGCAGTGGCTCACGCCTGTAATCCCAGCACTTTGGGAGGCTGGGGTGGGTGGATCATGAGGTTAGGAGTTCAAGACCATCCTGGCCAAGATGCTGAAACCTAGTCTCTACTAAAAATACAAAAAAATTAGCTGGGCGTGGTGGCACGCACCTGTAATCCCAGCTATTCGGGAGGCTGAGACAGAGAATTTCTTAAACCTGGGAGGCAGAGGGTGCAGTGAGCCGAGATCTCACCACTACTACAGTTCAGCCTGGGCGACAGAGTGAGACTCCGTCTCAAAAAAAAAAAACACAAGAGTGTTTTTAAAGAAACTATTTCCATTATTTTGACACCTAAATATTACTGAAATTTTCAAGAATCTGCATACATATGAAACTGATTGACTTTCTCGAGAGTAGAATTTATATTTTGGTTTACAGGTGTGTATTCATATCCATATGTAGTAGCAAATAGAATTTTCCATATAGCTGAAATACTAATATTACAAATGCCAAAACGTTGTTTTCTTTCAGTCCCTTTGGATGGGAATGTAAAATAGATTAGACACTTCCTGAAACTAACAGAAAATCTTATCTATGATATAAACTGCTCTTTTTGACCCAGAGTTGTTATTTGATCATATCGTGTATAGTACTATCAGGAAAGTTTGAATCATTGAGCTGACTGGAACTGCTGATCCTAGATGGAACTCAGAAACTAAATGAATGAATTTCAAGAATCAAACTGACACCAGTAATCTTTAAAGAAACTTTAAGCAACAAAACGTGTTTCATATCTGTATCTTATCCCACCTGATAGAAGGAAACCTTCACATTCAGTAGGACCTCAGTGTTTGCTTAATGCGAAGTTCAATGGTAGGCCTTACATTTGCCACAGCAGTGGATACAGGATAATTAGACATTGCCCTGGTTTCATAAAGGAGATGAGCCAGACACTCCAGGTCCATGAGAGCAGTGCTTCCTGAAGAGGTCATGAGAGGTGTCATGGAGGAGGTGGCACTTGAACGGGCTTTTAAAGTGGGAAGTGGAGCTTCATAGGGGTGAGAGGCCCAGGACTGTCCATTAATAAAGGTCCAGATGGGCTCCAGACAGTGGAGGGCTGTGGGCAGGAGCCTGCAGGAGAGTAGGGCCACAGCATGTGGAAGGTAGTCTTATGAAATGGAAGATTGAATTATAAGCAGAAATGACTTGCGCTTATGTTTGTAACCTCAGTAACCATCATTTTTATTCTCGAGTTTTTAACTCAACATTAGCAATAATTTCAAACTCTTGGTTGACTTTGACCTACTTTAATGTCATGGAGGAGCATCACAGTCTTTGACTTTTATGGGTCAAAGCCTTCGAAAGCTGAATTGGAGTTTTA
This sequence comes from Colobus angolensis palliatus, assembly GCF_000951035.1. Classification (NCBI taxonomy): domain Eukaryota; kingdom Metazoa; phylum Chordata; class Mammalia; order Primates; family Cercopithecidae; genus Colobus; species Colobus angolensis. The sequence goes on along the minus strand of NW_012118487.1, from coordinate 4,347,376 downwards.
CAACTATAGATGCAAACAGAACTTTGTGTCTTTGGTTGGTTGTTCATTTCTAGTGTGTCATGATATGAAATTCTAAACCTCTAGGTATCAATAATTACTAAAACTATGGGACTTAAGTTTTTTACTTAATATCATAATGCAAAGGTTCATCCATAAATTGCTTGTTACCGTATTTCATTTTTCTTGACTTATCTAATCTCCGTTATATAGAGAGAAGCTCAGTAGGGCAAAAAACAAAAGGAAAAACAGACAAAGCTCTGGCAAAATTAATGAAGAGAATATACAAATAAAGAATATTACAAAAGTAATGAGGGATAGAACTACAGGTAATTGTGAGATTTGAAAAATAATTACAGCTGAGGTGGGAGAATCACTTGACCCCAGGAGTTGGAGACCAACCTAGGCAATATAGGGAGACCTTGCCTCTACAAAAAAAGTTAAAAAAAAAAATTCATTAGGCATGGTAGCATGCACCAATTACTTGGTCCCAATTACTTGTAAGGCTGAGGGGGGAGGATCACTTTAGCCCAGGAGGTAGAGGCTGCAATGAGTTGTGATTGCACCACTGCACTCCAGCCTAGATGACAGGGTGATACCCTGTCAATCAGTTATGAAAAATTAAAAAATAAATGCATACACACACACACACACACTCCCAGTGCTTTGGGAGACCAGAGTGGGAGGACAGCTTGAAGCCAAGAGTTTGAGACCAGCCTGAGTGACATAACAAGATCCCATGGGGAAAAAAAAAGTTAAGTTAGCTGAGCATGGTGGCACATACCTGTATAGTCTTGGCTGTTCTGGTGACTGAGGCAAGAGGATCACCAGAGGTTTGAGGTTGAAGTGAGCTGTGATCACCCCACTGAACTTTAGCCTGACTGACAGGAAAAAATAATTGAATACTATCAAAATTATATGCCTACAGTTTGGACATACGTCTAGGAAAATATACTAGAATGGATGTTTGGAAAGAATAAAAAGGATGGAAAATCCTATAGCTCTTTTAAAAAAGTAGAAGTAGTGATTAAAAATCTATCCACAAAGAAAATGTCAGTTCTGGATGCTTTATAAGCAAATTCCACCACACTTTCAAAGAAGAAATTATCTCAATTTTATACAAACTCTTCCAGACACTAGAAAAAGAGGGAACACTTCCACAACTAATTTTATGTAATCAACATCCCTAAAGCCAACACTAGACAAAGATACTATCAAAAGGAAAATCACAGGCCAGGCCAGTTTCATTTATGAATGTAGATGCCAGAATCCTGGCTAAAACATGTTAGTAAATAGAATCCAACACTGTATTAAAAAGATAATACATGTTGACCATGTTGAATTGTACAAAAGTTTTCTTTGGTTTGGTTTGGTTTGGTTTTTGGAGACGGTGTTTCGCTCTGTTACCAAGGCTGGAGTGCAGTGGCATGGTCTTGGCTCACTGCAACCTCTGCCCCCCGGGTTCAAGCAATTCTCCTGCCTCAGCTTCCCAAGTAACTGGGGCTACAGGTGCACACCACCACACTAAGCTAATTTTTGTAGTTTTGGTAGAGACGGGGTTTCGCCATGTTGGCCAGGCTGGTCTCAAACTCCTGACCTCAGGTGATCCACCCGCCTCAGCTTCCCAAAGTACTGGAATTACAGGCATAAGCCACTGCGCCTGGCAGGTTTTTTAATATTAGAAAACAATGAATTAAAAAAATATATGTTGACCCTGTCGAAATGTCTAAGAATATTTTTAATGCTAGGAAATCTATTTATATAATTCATTACTTTAACAGATTAAGGAGAAAAATCATTTGGCCAACTCAGTAGATTCAGAAAAATATTGAGAAAAGTCAGTGTTCCTTCATGTTTAAAAATCCCAGTAAGTTAGAGACAGGAACTTCCTCAACTTGATAAAGAATAACTTAAAGTAAATGTGATCATAAATAGATAAACATTAGAATCATTTTCTTTCAAATCAAACACAAGGCATTCACTATCCTTCTGTTCAACATTGTATTAGGAGTTCCTAAACAGTGCCATAAGGCAAGAAAAAAAGTAGAAGCAAAAAGATTGGAAAGAAATAAAGCTGCCATTATTTACAAGTGACATTGCATACATTAAAAAATTTGTAAGTTATTACAAATAGTAGGAGTTTAGCAAGATGGGTGAGTAGAATGATATCCAAAAGTCTGTTGCATTACTTTACACCAGCCAGAAACACCTAGAACATTTAATTAAGATAATTACAACAGTATCAAAGAATATCAAATATCAAGAAATAAACTTAACAAAAATAAACAGTACAGTACAAAGAAAATTACAAAACCTACTGAGAAGAAATGTAAAAGCAAATTCATGGAGAATTTATTACATCCATGTAGAGCAGGGGTCAGTAAGCTTTTCCTATAAATGACCATATATTACATATTATATCAAATTATACTACAATATAATGTAACTGTATTATAACTAAATATTAACAATGTTAAATATTCCCTGTTGCCATATGGTCCCTGTTGCCGCTATTCAGTTCTGCCATAGATAAAATGTAATTAAATGATGTATTTGCATTCCAATAAAACTTTATTTACAAAAAGAAGTGGCAGGCCATAGTTTGCCAATTGCTGATATAGAGGAAGAATTAATACTGTGGAGACGGCCAGTTCTTTCTAAAATGTACCATAGAGTCAATGTAATTCCAAGCAGAATACCCACATGGTTCTTCATGGATACTGATGCAGTTAATGAAAAAGTAAAGGTCAAAGAATAGCCAAGGTACTTTGGAAAAGAGTAACAAGGAGAGGGACCTGCCCTACAAATTTATTAAGCTGCTAAAATAGCAGGAATTTGTGGAGGAATTAAGAGATTGGTCATGGCATGAATACAGAGCACAGAAGCAGACACGTCTGTATGGAGCATTGCTGTGTGATGAGGATGTATCTGTGTGGAGCACTGACGTGTGATACATAAGTAATAGGGGAACCGTGAAGTTTCTGAAGCGTTCTCTGGAAAGACCGTGTGGCAGTAGTGTAAGTGACCATGGCTAGAGCCAGAGGCTCCTTCCCAGTCCCCAGCGCCAGACATTTTCTCATGAGATAAAGTGAGAGAGACTCTGGCAGATCCAAAGAGTAAGTCTAATACTGATTGAAAAAGAAGATTAAGACCTTCTTTTAAAAGTAAAAGTATCATAAATATACTGTTTTCCTGAGTGATTTTTTTTTTTTTTAAATTGTCTCATTGTAGAATTCTGCTAAGATTCTTACTGTTGTTGAGGGATGATTAAGGTTTGGGGACTGATAGGGTGACCTTTGTTTTCCTTCTACACTAAAGAAATCTTTGCATTTGCTCTAAGTAAAGTAGATATAAAGTAGAAAGAGTCTAGAACCCAACAACCCAAGGAAATCATCAGGGCAGACACACTGCTCAGAGTCTCTGAAAACTGGCAGCCAAGTCAGAGTTGATATTTGAGGCACACATGTTCATTTTAATGATTTGTCCCTTAATGAGCCAGTCAAAAATGTGTGTTTGTTTCCAACTGAAAAAAAAATTAAGAAGGAGTTCCTTGGGAAACTTGAGCAGACATATTTTCTGTAAAAACACAAACACACCTCTTAATGCAAATCCTTCCTCTCCAACTCCTATGCTGCCTTCGACTTAGAGTGTCAACTCCCCAGGGAAGCAGTGAGGCTCCTTTTGCTTCTTTGGTATTACAGTGCCTTAGTAGATGTTCCCTCCAACCTTGGCAGAAGTCTCCTTTGCCTCATTCAAGCTGCTCATCTTGTCGACCAGCCGTGATTTTAGCCCTCTTTGAGTTTTGCTTGCCTCCTGCTCACCACTAGCATAGAGGATTTCACCCTGGGGCTTACTGGTGAATAGAACAATACAGCCTGAAAACGTGATGAGAATCTGACTGGTGCACACTGTCTGTGGCCTTAGCGTAGCTTGGCCATGTGAGGGCCTCTGCCCTGTCCTCAGGGAGCCCTTGGTGCAGTTGTGCCTTGGTGATGCTGGGACCAAGTTTCAGGAATATCAGGGTCTATGGATATTATCAGATCAAATCAGTATCTCTTAGAGACCTTATGTACAACACAGTTTTGAAATCAACCCTCAACGCTTTTGACAGACTGTTCTGAAGCAGTTTTCTGCTGTTTTTGTTCCCACCATCTCATACGATGTTCACAGCCGTGATCTAGGAAAAGAATGACAGTGCGAGGGGAAAAGTGCCCAATTCATTCTTCCCGGGGTGCCGAGATCCCTGACACCCCTTGTTTGTTTGTTTTCGTCCCTATCATACCGACCTAACATTCTGTTCTCAGTGACAGAAATAATGGTAGGAATGTGGGGCATGCTTCTCAGACACATGATAAAGTTGAACTAAATTGCCTTGGAAATGACCTCTTTGGGAGCTGTCATCTCTGTCATTCAGTGCAACCGTGTGTGTGACACGGGTGGTATTTTTCACTTTCATCTCCGAATTGTCAGCATTTAATTATTCCTATTGCAGGGCATCGCCTAAAAATGATGCTGGCTAACATACCTGATGGGTGCCGTCCCTTCCTGTGCCTGCCTCAGAGCCAGTGTCTTCATAAAGGTGCTGTCATAGCTGTGTGAGGGTTTTGATTCTTTAAAATGTCAGCACAACCCAACATACTTGAGTACGAAGCCGGGTGGAGTTGCCCTTGCCAGTAGAGGTAACATTAATGCCACTTTGGATATATTTTGCTCACAAAACAGGCCTTCTGTTACCCACGTGGCAGTACTCTCTTAAATGGTGTGAAAACTGGTCGCTGGGCTCAGAACAGCCCAGGATTAATCTGAAGATCATGGGACTGTTCAATTTGGATCAAGAGTGCAAAGATTTGAGAGAGCCAGGATCTCCTTTGTTTTGCCCAGTGAAGGATACAGGCAGGCCTTGTTCCAGTTGAAAACTGTCTGAAAAAGAATGACACTTTAGAACTCTCCTTTGTAAAATAGTGCTTTATTTTATATTAATTTACAGTTGTTTAATCACTAAATGATACCTGTACATAATTCTGGCCTCATAATACGTTTCTGATGATGATTAGAATCATCCTTACATAGGTTGCATTGATGATTTGGCTTAGAAATTATTCTTAAGGCCGGACGCAGTGGCTCACGCCTCTAATCCTAGCCCTTTGGGAGGCCGAGGCTGGTGGGTCACGAGGTCAGGAGATCGAGACCATCCTAGCTAACACGGTGAAACTCCCTCTCTACTAAAAACACAAAAAAATTAGCCAAGCGTGGTGGCAGGCGCCTGTAGTCCCAGCTACTTGGGAAGCTGAGGCAGGAGAATGGC
>NW_012118487.1:4299676-4341595 GCF_000951035.1 Colobus angolensis palliatus | reverse complement strand
TGGTTTTAAAATTAGTTTGCATACCAGGATAATGAGGGAAAAGAAGATCCCAAGGATTTTTCTCTTATGATCATGGTAGAGCCTGAGATAAACACTTTTGTTTTTGACTTGGAGTTTCACTCTTGTCAACCAGGGTGAAGTGCAGGGGCACAATCTCAGCTCACTGCAACCTCCACCTCCCGGGTTCAAGCAATTCTTCCACGTCAGCCTCCCAAGTAGCTGGGACTACAGGTGCACACCACCACTCCCAGTTAATTTTTGTATTTTTAGTAGAGATGGAGTTTCACTATGTTGGCCAGGCTGGTCTTGAACTCCTGACCTCAGGTGATCTGCCCACCTTGGCCTCCCAAAGTGCTGGGATTATAGGCGTGAGTCATCACGCTCAGCCTGGGATAAACACTTCTGTTCTACTGCTTCACCAAGAGGGTGCAGCCCCGGGAGCTGAAGAGAGACAACGGAGGAGATGGCCGCTAGTGTGCTGTCTGCTTGCTCCCTTGGGACCAGCACCCACAGGCCATGCTAACTGCATCTCACAGTCATCCCTCAGAGGAGAAATGAGGAAGAATCGTTCTACCCATGTGCACATATGACTGCCAAACAATCTCATGGCACACGTTGGCTTCAACAGAAAAGCCATGGCAGGAGCCAGGGAAAGGACATAAGGGGAGACACTAGTTATACCTTCCTGAGGTCCACCAGACCCCTCAGAGAGTTGATGACTGCAAGGGCATTGGGAAAGGTCAAGAGGATTTTGAGCTGACATGTTAGAGGTCTCTTACTCAGAATGAGAATGTGAATGAGAATGTGTTTTCTAGTTCTTGTCAAGAAAATTTCAGCTTAACAAAACGTGAAGATACATCTAAAAAACTAAGGGCTAGTAAAAGCTGACAGTCTTGATAATTTGTATTCAGCTTTCTCCATGCCATTGCCATTGTTTTTCTAGATCACTACTGTGAACATCTTAGGGATGCCGTTAACAGTTCAGTATAAATCTCCTTTGTCAGAGGAGTTGAACCTCATATACAAAATGCTGTCTTTTTATACACATGATAGGGCCAAAACTCTTTAGCTAGCCTGATGTTACCCAGGGAAAGAGCCATTGCTATATACCTGAGGTCCCTGTTTAGGGTCCAAGCGAAAAGAGACTATAACAGCAAGGCCAGGAGACCGATGAGTGCTTGTGGTGTCAGTGTCAGATTTTCTTGAATGCTGTTGTGGCTTTGCTTTCTCATTACCCTTCCCCATTGCTTTCCTTTACAACTCCTTTCTTCTTCCTAACAAAAAATAGGTAAATGAAAACAAACCAGCCTTATAAAAATATGCATACCTGTGGCTTATGTTTTTCCCATGCACTAATAGGATTTTATATACTTATGTATGAATTAAGAGGATTGAAGTAGATAGCCACTAAGATCCCTTCTAGTTATAGAATTTTGTGATCTATTTAAGATCAAGTCTAATGTGCTTTCAGTATAAATAGGGATTCAGAGAGATTTGTGGAAATTGAAGTCTGCATGGCCTGAGGGAACTAAACCTTGAGGGTACATGCAGTACTTTGATAATTCTGAAGTCCCAGGTGAAATGTGATTCCTGGAAGCTTTTTTGTATCAGGATACTCAGAGTGCAGTCTTACACAGGTTATGCAGAGTGGATTTTTTATCACACTGTAAGAAACTATGCTGTCTTAGTCCATTTTGTGCTGCTATAACAAAATGCCACAGACTGGGGAATTTATAAAGAACATAAATTTATTTCTCACAGTTCGGGAGGCTGGAAAGTCCAAGATCCAGAGGCTGCAGCTGGCAAGGGCCTTCTTGCTGTGATATCCCATGGTGGAGGGTAGGAGGCAGGAGAGAGAGTCCACTCCCAAAAAAGCCCTTTGATTGGGGCATTAAACCCACACATGAGGGCAGAGCCCTCAGGCCTGCTCACCTCTCAAAGGTGCCACCTTTCAATACCGTTACAATGGCAATTGAATTTCAGCATGAGTTTTGGAGAGGCAAACATTCAACCCGTAGCAGGTGCCAAGCCCGCTGCCCCTCCATTTTTGCTTCCTTCTACTACTGGCAGTTTCACATCAAGCAACAGTGAAAAAAGCTCACAAAACAAGGTGCATTTATCCTGCTTTCAAAATGATTTGATTCTCCCTAGTGCAGAGGGTTTTTGTCGTTATTTTTACCAACTCTGTGGATATAAACTGTTTGAGTTGTGTACTTTTCTCACCACTGAAATTTGCAAAAACCAGTTTTGTGAAAATACAAACTTTCCATTGTGTGCCTTTCGTTATAGCCACAGAAGCTCATGATAACCATTGACTTCCCTCACCTGCTTCCTCCTCACTTCCACAGCCGTTTGTTAACATACACCTGGGTGCACCAGCACCTGCACACACACACACACACACACCCTAACTCTGCCACACTCACACATTGCCCTTTCATCTCCATCATTTCCCTGTGGTATTGGGGATTTGTGAGGTTTTCAGCAAGATGACCATAAAGTGCCTAACAACGAGCAAAGAGTCTGCCAGTTGCCATAAAAAATATGGCTCCTAGAAAAGCAGTGAATCAAAGCCAGCAGCAGATCCTGGACCTGCCTCCCTTGTCAGCGAAAACTGTCAGGTCTCAGGGTCACACTCCATAACCTTCCTCCTTTGTGGTCCAGCGTCGGTTTTGTAGCTCAGAATGAAAGACAGAATCTTATTTAGTGTCCTCGTGTATTGTAAAACCCCCTTAGGAAGCAGAGCAAGAAGCTCAGGACTGTAAATGAGGACCGGATGGTGCTTTTTATTCCATCAGGCTTCTTAACACAACTATGAATAAATCACTGGGCCTCTCTGCACATTGGGCTCCCATCATGTAAACTGGAGGTGAATCACACCTTCTGGAGCCCGCAGCATACGAAGTGGCTCCCAGGCCTCGTGAGCCAGGCATCTTATCGTGACTCCTTGGGATGAGGGGAAAGCATGCCGAGAGAGGACTGGGGTTCTTCCAGAGGAGCCTCATGGTCCTTACAAAGCAGGAATTTCTTTCTTTTCTTTTTTTTTTTTTTTTCCATAGAGTGTTTCCTTGTCAAAATGCCAAAATTCTGGTGCTAGACTGCAGAACTGCTAGACTTTTTGTAAAGCTTAAAATAATGCAAATGTTAACACTCTTAAAAGTTAGATCTGTTTTAAAAGTTATGCCAAATATATTAATACACTGCATTCAACAAAATCTTAATGATTACAGTAAAGTATTCAACAATGAGATTTAACTGCCTACAAAATTGTTTGGTATTGATCATTAGCAGCTGATAATAATTCTATATGTTTTGCCACCTAATTTTTGGAGAAGGATATAGGTATAGATACAGATACAAATATAAAAACATAGAGACAAATACAGTCTTCAGTAAAGTATATTTTTATTCAGCAGGGAAGGAAATATCTTCCTATGTTCCCTGGTCAGCTTTATTTTTTTGTAAGACAAAGGCAAGTTTCAGAGTAATTTTGCAGTCACCATAGAAATGCTGGAAGTTGAGAATGTCAGCAGCCATTGCACCACGTAGAGGGACTGCCAAAAGGGTTCTCTGCAAGGGGTAGGAGACCTGTGTGTTCCATTCACGTGGAAGATGGCAAAGACAGAGTAGGATCCTGTGAGCCTGTCCTATTTCCTATCTGATAAAATCACTTCTAGGTAAGAAAAGTAGGTGAGATTTTCTTACCTATGCATGATTCAGTTCCTTCCCTGACTTTTCCTGATATGTCTCTTGTGAAATCAGTCAACAGATGTCTGTTTGAAGAGTGATTTTTTTCCTTATGGTGTTTTACGAAGAATTTGAATAGCAGCAAAATTTTTAGTCTATTTACTAATTTAGTAATTTGATATACCATAGCAAGGTAGAAGTCATTTCTCAGTGTATACTAAGTCAACAGTTCCTTATCTGGGACCTAATGAAAAATTACCCATTTACTAAAGATAGGACTTCACAAAGTAACTATCACATTTGTCACCCTTGTATTTGAATCACATAAATTCACAAGCTCCAGCTGGCAACTAAATTATCTCATCAATTACAAAGTAATCAAGAGACAACTGTTACTTAATAAATATAGGCTGCTTTTATAGACAAAATCTTTCAAAACAGGGTGAGGAAATGGGGGGGGGCAGTAAAAAATACCTGGAAAAAGACACAGTGTGATGAAAAAAAATCAAAACTTATTGCAGTAGATGATTATTAGCAAAGTACTAAGGATGCCCCATTGTGGGTTATTTAGCTTTCCATAAAGTAGTTTCAGTATAATTTACTCTTTATAAGTATTTGCTGAATAAAGAGTTTTTGTAAAATCTCATCTTTCCTCAAAGTGCCACAGTATTTTTATTTGCAGATTTAAAGTGAGTTTAGGATATTTTTGCTTTGAGAATATTTGAATTTTTTAAAAAATGTTTAAGTAACACATGGTTATTAAAACAAATTCAGGTGATGCAGAAGTATACAGAGCGAAAACTGGAAGTCCTTCTTGCAGAACTATACGAAGCAAAAACTGGAAGCCCTTCTTGGAGTTGTACTTCCCAGAGATTACCACTGTTGACAGTTTGGTGTATGTCCTTCCAGCTATTTTTTTATGCAATGTGTGTGCGTTAGTGTTATTTGAAAGAGTTATACAAAAATGGGGTCATAAAGATAGATTGTTCTGAAATTTGCTTCTTTCCCTCACTTAATTCTAATACTATGTGATGAATAGCTTTCCATATTAGTAAATGTTACTGCAACTCATTATTTTTAATACATTCATTTGTATAGCTATATCACAGTTATTTAATTATTCTAATAACAATTTCCCAAATGTTCTATTATAAACAATGTGGAAACACACACTTTTATGCATATTTTTTGCACCTTTCTGGTCACACTAGTATTCCTAAAGCATAAATTCTTAGTAAGAGAATTGCTGATAGTATCAGTTTGGCTGTGAAACATAGTCAAAGATCTTGTCTTTGTCGTGTCTCTTAAGCCTGAAGACCTTGTTTGATTTCCTGGCCTTAAAGGTGTCTGAAACAGTGGATGCACGTGGGATGACAAGGTCCTTAATTGCCCTTTTTGCCAGCACCAGTCTTATTTCCTTCTAATGTTTCTAACTGCTTAGTTTATAACAGAAGCAGTTGGCTTTTCAAGTCTGGAAGGATCCCAATTATGGGACTGTCCATCAACTTAGATTGCAGGCGCAGGCTACCCACCACCTTTAGACCTTTACCTAAGCTGTTTTCTCTTCTACCTCTGTATGTCAACTGCATAGTTCTGGCCTGAGTTGATGTCGATCTCTCTCTCTCTGTCTCTGTCAGGTACAGCAAGAGGCAGCTTCTCAAATCACTGCTGGTTAGCTAGTTTCCCCAACATCCCCAGTGAGAATTGGGAGGGAAAGTGAATAGGAAAGTTACTGTGTATTCACACCAGAGATTTTGCTTAGAATATGCCTTCTCCTAAACCAGCTTTCCAAAAAATTGACAGAAGCCAACTCACTTATTTATAAGGCCCCGCTGTCCCTCAAGACACAAATCAACTAAATTAAATTAGATTTGTTTATCTGTCAGATAGCAGCTGGGTGCAGTGGCTCATGCCTGTAATCCCAGCACCGTGGGAGGCCGAGGCAGGCAGATCATTTGAGGTCAGGAGTTCAAGACCAGCCTGGCCAACATGGTGAAACCCCATTTCTACTAAAGATATAAAACTTAGCTGGACATGGGGGCAGGCGCCTGTAGTCCTAGCTATTCTGGAGGCAGAGGCAGGAGAATTGCTTGAGCCCAGGAGGTGGGGAGGTTGCAGGGAGCTGAGATCCTGCCATTGCACTCCAGCCTGGGTGACAGAGCGAGATTCCCTCTCAAAAAAACAAAAACAAACAAACAAAAAAAAGGATTTGTGTATCTGTCAGATGGAGATAACAACTGTTTTTAAGTATGTATTGGCAAGACTGATTTAAGACGAGACCACTCCCCCTCGTTAAATGTATATGTATTATATAATGAAGTCTTCAGCCATTTGATTTAATTAATTCCTTTTGTAAGACAACGTTGCAAGTAACTTCTGCAAATACAGGCAGTTGTCAGAAATAAACTACTGGTTCAAAAATTGTATTGAGCACTTGAGCCTTTATGAATTATGTTAAACAGGCACATCCTTTGCCCTCCTGAAGCTTTTGGGCCCAGTCTAAACATCTTAGCCACCAAGGCAAACCTTGAGCCATATCCTAAGTGAGTAACTAGGCAGCCTCTTAGCATACCTACAGGAGGGAGTCAGTGCCTTGGGTGAAGGACAGCAAATGGGGAACAGAGTCATCGTGGCCCCTTTACCCCATGACGACAGTCCTTACTGTGAATTACATGACTTTCTAATATGAATGTAGGAGGAATAACAAGTCACACATTCATATTTAAGCCTTATTTTCTATTTCACAGTTTGTTTACATAGCTAAAGAATTGTCTTTTTAATACTTACTAATAAATAAATATGTTTGGATTTTATATCAGGGCTTTATTCAGTATTTTATAATATTAGGTGTTTTTAAAACCCAAAGTACAAATTAACACTAGTTTTTCCCTGATAATGGAGTAATATAAACAGTTATATGAATATACTGATGTAGGCTTATTGTGGAGAGTTTTTTAAACTATGTAATACATGCCTGCATTTATTTATCTCCAAATCTAATATAGCCACATGTTCACTTACCAAGATTTTTAAATGTCAAATCCCACTTGAATATACACTGCAGCCTAGAAATAATTTAAATAGGTAATTTTAGAGGGTTCGTCAAGATAATTAAGCTGTAGCTACTAAGTGGAATGTTATGAAATCATTAAAAGTTACAGGCTTCTAGTTTCTGGTCCAACATATAAGGAGTTTGAAGTCTTCAATCTAACAGCAAGTAAAAAATTGAACAAAATGAAAAATCAGTTCTTCTTAGATCAGTCAGAGAGGTGAGGTCATAGGGCAAACTACTATCCCCAGAATTGGAGAGACAGGCAAGCAGAACGAAGAATCACAACTTACTGGAGCAAGAACCTATGAGCAGTGACCTCTGCAGGAACCAATACTGGGGTAAGAAAACCTAAACTGTAATGAACATACTGCTGGAGGCTCACTACAGAGAAGTCTGAGAGTTAAAAACTGCAGGAGTACCCAGTCATGAGAAGTCGGGGGCTCTCCACGCTTGTGTTAGTTTTACTTCCAGGAGCTTGACTGGGTCCTCACAATGGATGTCGAAGAAAAGTCTTCTCCTGATTCTGGCAGAGGAAGGACAAAAGTAGCCAACTGAAACATACAAAAGCATTCTGTTCTTCTTAGCAAGGCCTGTCCTCAGGAGAAACCATGTTCTCAGAACTTAACTGACTTAGATGAGGGAAATACTCAACTCTAGCCCCCTCTAGTCTTCCAGGGGGAATATCCAGCTCCAGCCCATCCTAGATACTCTGTTCCACCTCAGGAGGGGAAAGACTGAGAAGTACTTGTGAAGTTCATAGTCCTGGAGCACAGGCCTACTCAAAGACTGAAACCTGTTCACAGAGCTATAGAACACTTTCCTTCTTTCCCCCCATCTTGCCGCCACAACACTAAAGGCTGTTTACCAGAATTTCTTTCACCTAGTATATTACGCCTGGGTTTGAACTGAAAATTACAAGGCATACTAACAGGCAAAAAACAGAGTTTAAAAGGCAAAACAAGCATCAGAACCAGACTCACATATGGCGGGGATGCTGGACTTATCAGACCAGGAATTTAAAATACCTGTGATTAATATGCTAAGGGCTGTAAGGGAAAAAGTAGGCAATATGCAAAAACAGATGGACATCATAAGGAGAGAGATGGAAATTCTAAGCAAGAATCAAAAAGAAGTTCTAGAGATAAAAAACACTGTAACAGACATGAAAAATAACTTTGATGGGCTCACTAGTAGACTGGACATGACTAAAGAAAGAATATCTGAACTCTTGAGGATATGTCAATAGAAACTTCCAAAACTGCATAGCAAAGAAAAAAGAGACTGGATAAAAAAGAAGGAACAGAACATCCAAGAACTGTGAGACAACTACAGAAGATGTAGCATGTGTGTAATAGGAATACCAGAAGAAAGAGAAGGGAACAGAAGAAACATTGAAAGGAATAATGACTGAGACTTTCTCCGAATTAATGTCAAACATTAAACCACAGAGCCAGAAAGCTCATAAAACACCAAGCAAAATAAATATACACACACAAAGAACACTACACCTAAGCATATCCAAACTGCAGAAAATTAAAAGATTTAAAACTTTTGAAAGAAGCCAGAGGGGAAAAACTTCCTTATAGAAGAACAAAGGTAAGTATTATATCTGACTTTTCCTGAGAAATCATCGTACAAGCAAGAAGAGAGTGGGATGCAATAATTTAAATTGTTAAGAGGAAAAAGAAATCAACCTAGAATTCTGTACCCAAACACAAAATTATTCTTCAAAAGTGAAGGTGAAATAAATACTTTTTCAGACAAGCAAAAATTAAGGACATTTGTGCTCAGTAGACCTGCCTAGCAAGAAATGTTAAAAGTTCTTCAGAGAAAAGGAAAATGATATGTTAGCAACATGAATCTATATAAACAAAGGAAGAGTATTGAAAAGGAATAAATTAAGATAAATAAGATTTTTTTCTTATTCTTAATCACATAAATAATTTGTTCTAAGTAATAGCAACAGTGTATTCAGTTACATACACTTATGTGTGTGTATGTTTATGTATAAGTGAAATGAGTGGCAGCAATGATGCAAGGCACAAGAGGGAAGAATGAGGGATATTTTGTTGTTATAAGGTCCTCGTACTACTCGTGAACTGGTATAATGTTATTTGGAAGTGGATTTGGATAGTATAATACAAACTCCAGAGCAACCACTAGAAAAAGTAAGAGAGAAATATAAATGACATGCTAAGAAAGAAGAGAAAATTGGCATTATATAAAGTCCTCAATTAAAACCACAAAAGGCAGTGAAAGAGTAGAAGACAAACATAGAACAAACAACAAGGGCAGCAAATAGAAAACAGTAACAAATACGGTAGATATTATTCCAGCTATTTCATTAATCACTGTAAACATCAGTGGTCTGAATACACCAATTAAAAAACAGTTTGTCAGAGCTGATCAAAAAAGAACCAACTGTATTTTGTATACAGGAAGCCCACTTTAAACATAAAACACATATAGACTGAAAGTAGACAATGCTAATACTAATCAAAAGAAGGTGGGAGTAGCTATATTCATTTCAGATGGAGCAGACTTCAGAGCAAGAAAAGTTACCCAGTTTAAAAAAAAAAAAAGAGCATGACATAATGAATAATAAAGAGATTAATTATCCAAGAAGGGATAACAATTTTGTTTTTGTTTGTTTGTTTTGGAGATGGAGTCTCGCTCTGTCACCCAGGCTCCCAGGTTCAAGTGATTCTCCTACCTCAACCTTCTGAGTAGCTGGGATTACAGGTGCCTGCCACCACACCCAGTTAATTTTTGTATTTTAGTAGAGATGGGGTTTCGCCATGTTGGCCAGGCTGGTCTCAATCTCCTGACCTCTGATGATCCGCCTACCTCGGCCTCCCAAAGTGCTGCCGTGAGCCACTGTGCCCGACCAGGATAACAATTCTTAAATATCTATGTGACTAACAGCACAAAATATATGAGGCAAAAAAAAAAAAAAAAAAAAAAATACAAGGAGAAGTGAATGAATTCATTATGATCCTCTGTCAGAAATAAACAGACCCAGCAGGCAGAAAATCAGTAGACATAGTTGAATTCAACAGCACTATTACTTAACTGGATATAATTGACATCTATAGACTACTCATTTAATGGCAACAGATGACACACTCTTCTTAAACTCACTTGGAACATTCACCAAGATATAGACCACAGTCCAGGCCAGAAGATATATATTTACACTGTCTGCTTTTACCACAGTGGAATCAAACTAGAAATCAATAACAAAAGTAGCTGGAAAATTCCAAAATATTTGGAGATTAAACAGTGTACTTCTAAATAACAAGTGGGTCAAAGGAGAAATCTTAAGAACAATTAAAAGATATTTTGAGCCAAATGAAAAAACAATCAAAATTTGTAGGATTTTGGAGGACAGCCACTGAGTCTGTGGACACTGCCCCAGAAGCAGGAACTATAGCATCCTCTCCTCTTCCACTTCTCATTACAACCAGTAAAGGCTGTTCCTATCATAAGAAAAAAAAATTGGGGGATGCAGCAAACACAGTGCTTAGCAAGAAATTTATAGCATTGAATGCATATACTAGAAAAAAGGAAAGAACTAAAATCAATCAACTAAGTTTGCATCTTAGGAAACTAGAAAAAAAAGAGCAAACTAAGGATAAGAAAAGAAATCACAACCATTAGAACAGAAATGAATGGAATTAGAAACAGGAAGTCAGTAAGCTGTGTCTTTCAAATGATCAATAAAATTGGTAGACTGGGCTGAGCACAGTGGCTCACACCTGTAATTCCAGCACTTTGGGAAGCCGAGGCAGGTGGATCATGAGGTCAGGAGTTCGAGGCCAACCTGGCCAATATGGTGAAACCCCATCTCTACTAAAAATACAAAAATTAGCCAGGTGTGGTGGCATGCACTTGTAGTCCCAGCTACTTGGGAGGCTGAGGCAGGAGAATTACTTGAACCCAGGAGGTGGAGGTTGTGGTGAGCCAAGATCGTGCCACTGCACTCCAGCCCTGGGTGACAGAGCGAGACTCCATTTCAAAAAAAAAAAAAAATTAGTAAACTGCTAACCAGGGTAAGGAAAAAGGGAGAAGACACAAATTATATTACATCAGAAATGAAAAAGGAGACATCACTACAGGTCCTGTGAACATTAAAAGCATAATAAAGAAATACTGTGAACAGCTCTATGCTCTCAACTCTGATAACCAAGATGAAATGGATCAATTCCTTGAAAGATAGTCTGCCAGGAAATAGTCTGAATGGGCCTATCTATATTATAGAAATGGAATCAATAATAGCCTTCCCAAATAGAAAGCATGAGGCATAGATGGATTTACTAATAGATTCTACCCAATTTTTTTTTTTTTTTTTGAGACAAAGTCTTGCACTGTCGCCCAGGCTGGAGTGCAGTGGCACAATCTCAGCTCACTGCAACCTCCACCTCCCAGGTTCAAGAGATTCTTATGCCTCAGCTTCCAAAGTAGCTGGAATTACAGGTGCTCACCACTATACCTGGCTAATTTTTTGTATTTTTAGTAGAGACGGGGTTTCACCACATTGGCCAGGGTGGTCTCAAACATGTGACCTCAGGTGATCTGCCCTCCTCGGCCCCCCAAAGTGCTGGGATTACAGGCGTGAGCCACAGTGCCCGGCCTCTACCAAACATTTAAGGAAACAACTTTATCAATTCTCTGCAATCTCTTTTGGAGAACAGAAGCAAAGAGAATGCTTCTCAGCTTATTCTGTGAGGCCAGCATTATCCTAATACCAAAACCAGGCAAAGACAAGGAAACTACAGACCCATACCTCTTGTGAACATAGCAGAAATCTTTAACAAAATATTAGCAGATCATACCTAACTATTTAGAAAAAGAATTATATACCATGACCAAGGGAGATTTATCCCAGGTGCGCAAGGCTGATTTAACATTCAAAATCAATTGTTGTAATTAATGACATCAACACCTGCTCATGCTAAAAATAACTCCCAGCAAACTAGGAATAGAAGAGACCTTAAAGAACATGTAGAAAACTCTACAACTAACATCATACTTAATGCTGAAAAACTAGAAGCTTTCCTGCTAAGACTAGGAACGGGGTAAAAATGTCCCCTCTCACATCTTCTTTTCTGTATCACACTAGAAATCTCAGCTAATGCAATAGGAAAAGAAAAAACAAAAAAACGCATACCGCTTGGGAAGGAAGTTAAAATTGTCTTTGTTTGTCTTTGTTTACACATAAGATGGTTGTCCATGTAGATAACCTGAGAGATTTGACCAAAAACAAAACAAACAGAAACAACTCTTGGAACTAATAAGTGATTATAACAAGGTTGTAGGATACAAGGTTACTATACAAAAGTTAATCACTTTTTTATATACCAGCAATGCAGTAGTGGAATTTGAAGTTAAAAACAATGCCATTTACATTAGTATCCAAAAAGTGAAATACTTGTAAATCTTAACAAAATGTATATAAGATCTATAGAGGAAAACTACGTAACTATGATGAAAGAAAATTTAAAAGAAACTAAATAAATGAGAAAATATTCCATGTTTATAGGAAGACTCAATATTGTCAAGATGTTGTTACTTCCCAAATCAATCTATAAGTTTAATGCAATTCCACTCAAAATCCCATCAAGTTATTATGTAATAGTCAAACTGATTCTAAAGTTTATATGGAGAGGCAAAAGACCCAGAATAGCCAACACGGTACTGAAGGAGAAGAATGAAGTTGGAGGACTGATGCTACCTGACTTCAAGACACTATAAAGCTATGGTAATCAAAGCAGTGTGGTATTAGTGAAAAATTAGACAAATCAAAATAGAGAGCCTAGAAATAGATCGACTCTCTTCAGTGTGCAGTCATCCTTCAACATCCATAGTGGGGATTGGTTCCAGGACTCCCCATGGATACAGATGCTCAAGTCCCTTATATAATATGATATAGTATTGGCATATAACCCACATCCTCCCATATACTTTAAATCATTTCCAGATAACTTATAATACCTATTATAATTTAAATACTATGTAAATAATTGTTATACTGTATTTAATGACTAGTAATACAGTATAATGTAGTAATAATAATGTCATTAATGGAATAATGATAAGGAAAAACAATGTCAGTACAGATTCAACCATCCATTTTTTCCCAAATATTTTTTAATTCGTGATTGGTCGAATCCATGGATGTGGAACCCACAGATACAGAGGGCTGACTATATTCAACTGACCTTTGACAGAGGAAGAAAGAAAATAAATCAAAAAAAGATCCTGTTTTCAACAAATGATGCTGGAACAACTGGATATCTATTCACATGCAAAAAAACATGAATCTGGATATAGACCCTTCTACACCCTTCACAAATATTAACTCAAAATGAGCACAGACCTAAATGTAGAATGTAAACTATAAAACTCCTAGAAGTTACCTTAGTTTGAAAAAATCTAGATGACCTTGGGTATGGCAATGACTTTTCATATACAACACAACATCAGAGGCGTGATCCATAAAAGAAATAACTGATAAGCTGGACTTTGTTATAATTTAAAACTTCTCTGTGAAAGACACCGTCAAGAAAAAGAGAAAACAAGCCACACATTGGGAAAAATATTTGTAAAAGTTATATCTGATAAAGGACTGTTATCTAAGTTACAAAAAACTCTTAAAACTCAGCAATACAAAACAAACACCCAGTTTAAAAATCAGCAAAAGACCTGAACAGACACCTCACCAAAGCAGATAACAAATAAACACATGAAAAGATATTTAACATCATATGTCAATAAGAAATTGCAGAGTAAAACAACAATGAGATACCTCTACACACCTGTTAGAGTGGCCAAAATCCAAAACACAGACAACACCAAATGCTGACAAGGATGTGGAGCAACAAGAACTCTCAGTCATTGCTGATAGAAATGCAAAATCATACAGGCACTTTCGAAGACAGTTGTAGATTTCTTATAAAATTAAGCAGATTCTTACATACTATTCAGTAGTTGTGCTCCTTGGTATGAGTTGAAAACTTAAGTCCACATGAAAACGTTTGCATGAATATTTACAGCAGCCTTATTCATAATAGCCAAAACTTGAAAGCAGTCAAGATGTCCTTCAGTAGGTGAATGGTTAAATAAACTAGTATATTCAGACAATGGAATACTCTTCAGCACTAAAGAGAAATGAGCTATCTATCAAGCCATGAAAAAGACGTGGAGGAAACTTAAATGCATAACACCAAGAGGGAGGAATAGGCAGAGCACAGGGGAATTTTAAAGCAATGAAACTCCTCTGTATGATATTGTAATGGTGGGTACATGTCGTTACACTTTTGCCAAAACCCATTGAATGTACACCACCAAGAGTAAAGCTTAATATAAACTATGGATTTGGGGTGATAATGAAGTGTCAATATGAGTTCACTGATTGTAACAGATGTACCATGCTGGCAGAGGATGCTGATAGTGGGAGGGGTTATACATGAGTAGGGGCAGGGAGTAAATGAGAACTCTACTTTCCAACCCATTTTGCTATGAACCTAAAACTGCTCTAATAAATAGACTAAGTTTTTTAATGTTGTGTGAGGAAGGTTTAGCCTGAGAAAATACAATATATTGTTGATTTTTAATAATTATTAAACAATTTCTGTTCTTTGCTGTTGTTTTTCTCTGCCACTGGTCTTCACCTGTTTTTCTGTTTGTTTTGGTTTTTGAAACAGGGTCTTGCTCTGTCATGAAGGCTGTAGTGCAGTGGTAGATCATAGCTCACTGCAGCCTCAAACTCCCAGGCTCAAGTGATCCTTTCCCCTCAGGCTCTTGAGTAGTTGGGACCACAGGCACATGCTACCGCGCCTAGTTAATTTCTTTTTTCGTAGAGCCCTGTGTTGTCCAGGCTGGTCTCAAACTCCTGGCCTTAAGCAATCTTCCCACCTTGGCCTCCCAGCCTGGACTTCACCTGTTTTGTTCACAACTATAACCCTGCCACCTAGTACAGAACCTGGCATATTGTTTTTTTTTAAAAAAAAAAAAAAAAAGCAACAGTAATAGCTTCATTCTGAAATAGTATATTCAGTGATGTGTTGGGTACTGCTCTAAGTACTTTACATGTGTATGCACTCATTTAAACTTCACAACTTTGAAGTAAGTCCTTATTCCCAGTTTACAAATGGAAAAACTAAGACACCAGGAGGTCAAGCAGCTTGCCCAGATTTACATCGCTAGTAAGTGGTAGAAATGAAATTAGACCCCAAGCCATATATCTGAGTGTTTGCTCTTCACCCACTTATACCACCTTTCCTTAAAAGGCAGTCCACAAATATTTGTTGATTGGGTGAATGAATGAGTGAATGAATATGAGTGAAAGAATGAAATGAAAAGGCAACTTTTAATATAATATCATTAGTACATTTTTATTTTAAAACATGTTCATGCACAGTACCCAAATGTTCATTATTACTAACAGATTATACATGGTAGTAAAGTCATATGGTGGAGTATTATACAGCAGTGAGGGAAGTGAGTTACAACTACATATAACAGTGTGTATGATTCTCGTGAGCATAATGTTGAGCAAAAGAAGCCAGACCCTAAAGAGTATCTGTTTACTGTTCCATCTGTAGCAAGGACAGAAGAGGCATGTTAGAAGTCAGAATGCTGGGAACCCTGGGCAGAGCTGGAAGGGCACCAAGGGGGGGCTTCTTGGAAACAGGAGTGTCCTCCCCTTCATCCGGTGCTGGTTACATGGGTGTGTTCAATTTGTAAAAGTTATTTGAGCTATACACATATAGGTGCACATTTTTTGATTGGTAAATTCTACTGTAATAAACAGCTTTTTAAATGGCTAAGTTAGAAAAGAGGGTCAAAAAGATAAATAAGAGGTTGAAAATGTATTTGCCCAAAACACTCTTTAACTGTAGGTGTTTTTTGGAAACAGTGCTATGAGTAATTTTCAGTTTCATTTTTAAGAGCTCTTAGGTTTTTCAGATGTAATAAAATTGTCACATATTACCTGTGTAATTCCATTTCTAAAACGTGATTAAAATCAACTTACCCCAAAATCCACATATGCTCCCACTCAGCATGAGTTGGTCGTGTGGGTGTTCGCCCCTGACGTGTGATGTGAAGGACACCAGCCCACTGGCTGTCCTGCTTGCCCTCCTGACTTTAGTCACAATCTTTCAAGCCTCATAGGATGTCTCCAGGGATTTCTAATCAGTGTTTTGTGTTTTTCTTACATTTTTATTCCCTTTTCCAGGCTGAACAGTCCAAAGAAGAGCAGAAGCAAGGTTTGAATGCAGAGAAGTTGATGAGGCAAGTCTCCAAGGACGTGTGTCGGCTCCGGGAGCAGAGCCAGAAGGTGCCTCGGCAGGTGCAGTCCTTCAGGTGAATAGCCCCATCCAGGACAGCTTTTGGGTTGCCCTCATGTGGTCTGATTGTGTAGGAATTCACCTCAGTGCAGTGAAAGTTAATACTAGGATCTGAGACAGAAATCCTGTGTTCCCTGCCTTGAATATGTAATTTCCCATTTGCACCTGAGGTGATAAATGTGACTGGCAGAGTTAAAGGCTGATGAGAGCCTAACTCCCCTCAAGAACCCAGGGTGTCCCCAGATCTTAGTAGCTGTTAGCACATCTCATTGGACTATTCTGACCCAGGATACAAAGGTACAGAAAACTCGGGGTTTTGTTCACTCATTTCACAGACATTCCTTGGGCAGCCCCAGAAACCTTGCACCTTGTCAGGCCCTGAGATGCGGAGGCTAAGAACATGTGTGTTCTGCTCTTCTCGGGGGCTCTAGGCTGTAGTGGGGACAGGCAGGTAACCAGGTCATTGCAGTGCATGTGGAAAGAGCTCACTAAAGGTGTGGATAGGGGCCTGTGAGAGATGTGGGAGGAGCCTCAATCCGTACGGGGCAGGTGCTGGGGCTGCGGGCACCAGCGGAGGAGATTATAAGAGAACCCATCATGGAAGGATGGCTGCAAGCTCCTTAGGCACCTAGGGGTGGCAGTTTTGAGTGGGACATTGAGGCAGGAAGAACAGCACGGACAGAGGCACAGACCTTAGAAGTCAGTGCCAAGCTCTGGTGCATGGGGAGTTGCCAGCTGGTGAGCCTGTCTGGGAGAACTGGGCTCAAACTGCACAGGCCTTGGAAGCTGTGCAGAAGAGGCTTCCGCCCGCGGTTTCTGATGGGGCAGCCAGCAGGGCTCTCCATGCACAAAACCAAATGATGGGAATGGGTTCTATGTGGGGCAGATATCAGGCATTGTGGAGAGTGGGCTGGGGAGAAACGGGTAAGGGTGGCCTGTGAGGTTCATGGGAGGTTCATGGGGGGCAGTGGCTGTCCTGTGGTGCCAGCGCTGGAGATGGAGAACGCTGGGGAGCAGGGCCGTGGGGAGGATGCTGACCTCTGCCATGGCACACCAGGCAATGCCAGCAGGCCAGCAAGGTAACCATGACCAGCAGACAAGTGAAAATAAACATCTAAAGCCAGGGTTAGGGGTCAGGATGGGGATGAAAAAATGGGAGTGCTCATCTTCAGTGCACTGGTCTCATCAGTGGAAATGGACCAGACATCCCAGAAAATGTGAGGTGACTGGGAAAGGAGGCCTGGTGGGCACCAGTCACTGAAGGGCTCCCCCCAAAAGAGATACTAGAAGGAATGGCTGAGAGGTCAGAGGAGAACCAGGAGCCTGGGGCTGGAGGATGGGGAGAGGCGATCGGTGGAGAGAACTGGAAAGTGCGCCTGGGATCCCTGGCGAGCACAGCAGATGGTTTCAGCCCCGTCGGAGGGAGCTCAGCAGAAAGGTTTGCTCCTGTTGGGTTTTTATTTGGTTTTGGTTGAGGTTTTGTATAGACGAGTCTTTGGAAAGCGTTTAGGTGTAAAGGGGAGAAGCCTGGAAGAAGCGAGTGTTTTTGAAGTGTGGGGAAGCCAGGTCATGTGGTGGAGCAGGGACAGCTATGGCACGCTGGGGTCTAGTGCCAGGCGGGAGGGCAGGGCCACACACCATGTGGCAGCAGCAGTGTGCCTTAGTGTGCTCACAGCTCCTTCATTTTTAGGCAGCATCTTGTAGTGGAGAGGTTTTTCCGCCCTCTTTTCTGCTAAATAATCACATCTGTGACTTTCAGGGAGTGCCACTCCTTGGGTTTTAGAACTGCAGGTGAGGGGAGTCCATCCATGCCCCTGGTGCTGTGGTCACTTAGAGAGTAAGCAGCATTGCCTGGCATGGAAAGTCACACAACTAGCAGTTGTTACTGAAGCCCCCAGCTTCCCTTAAGATACGAAGCCATTATATCACCAGGCAAGTGATGAGAATGATGAGATGGACAGAGTGAGACAGACCGCGCTGGAAGCGTGGGATTTGCACGGCTGCCGGTGCGTGGCCTGGGGTGGTGAGATCGGGCAGCCGTGGGGCCTGGGGCGTTCTGCCCAGCACCACCCCAGCTGCTTATTTCACCTGGAATCAGGAGCCTGATGGTCCCTGGCCTTCTAATTTTTCAAGAGAAGTTAGAAATCAACAATTTTATGTGAAATATCTCAAATGCAGGCACTGGCAACTAGTTCGGGTATTTTTAAACACCGTAGTTACCAACTGCGGCTTACGGCCTCTGCTGACATCACGCCCACACTCGGGCGTTTTTCGTTCTTGTTTCCCTCTTTTGGAGGTGAACAGATGTAAAGGACACTGCTCGCAGCAGTAGCTCGCTCCAGTGTCCAGGGTTTCCACTCCTCCTCTTCTCCTCTGTCCTTCCTTAGTCTTCAGAACATCCTCACCTCAGCTCTGGGTTCTAGCCCGCGCCTCCTCCCCCATCTAGACTGTTCTTTCACAAAGGAGGGCCAGTGCTTGATGCTTCATCTACCAGTGTGCCCCTTGCATGTCGTATGCCCTCAAGAAGTACGCGCGGACGGCATAAATGTATGGTGTGAAGTTCTGTAGGAAAATAGACGTACTGTTTGTCGCTTTTTTTTAAGTACTCTCCTCACCTGAAAACCACTCTGCCCTGTCTCAGCCTCTCTGCTGCTTCGGGACCAGGGCAGTTACTGCCTTTCAGATAGTGAGTTCCTCCTTCTCCTTTCATTTGAGTCGTGGTGTCACTCATCAGGTTGTCCCTGCCTCAGCACGGTATCGATTTTAAAGACTTCCTGGTATTATGTACTTTTCTGTGAGGTTACTGAGAAGTTTCCACGTAGGATTTTGGGCCTTTTGAGTCTTCCACTGCCTAGTTTGCAAACACCTATCCTAGACCAGACCCTACTAGTTTAAAAACTGTCTTCTGTTGGAAGTTCCCTGAAGGGAACTTACTGGCTTGGTCTATAGGTGACTTCCGTGAGCCAGAGCTGCTGTTCTCCTTGATACCGTCCCTTTAGCAGGCAGAGACTCTCTTGATTTTAAATGGATGGAGTTCTGCTTAAGGAAAAGAGCTTCTGCCTGTGCTTGTAGAGACATCACTGCCACTGCAGGTCCTGGGGACTGTTTTAATGGTCCCAGAGTATTTTTAGCATCATATTTAAGTCAATTTATTTCTCACCCCAACTCTAGGGAGAAGATTGCCTACTTCACCAGAGCCAAGATAAGCATCCCGTCGCTGCCGGCTGATGACGTGTGATTACATGGTTTCAGAAAGTATTTTGTCATCTGTTCACTTTTTTAGGGAGGGTAAGAGACTGAAGGTTTGTTTTTTTTGTTTTGGTGTTTGGTTTTTGGTAACCTAACTGTCAACTCTTGAAGAACTTTTATTTCACATCAGATTTTCAACATTTTAATTTGTAAAGTATCTTGAGTGTAATTTTTATGTGCTTAAACACGAAAAAATCAGATTAAGAAAAATGGGATAATCTGGTACACAAATGTTGCCCAGAATGTGCGCATTGCCAGTGGGCTTTATTTTGTAAAAACAGAATGGAGGCAGTACTACCCCACCTGGGTACTGTTGAGCCAACTGTTGAGAGACAACTTGGTTCAGCAGGTGGCCTTGCTTCCCCTTTGTGTTCCTGTGAGTAGGCCATGCCGATGGCAGCAGCGCCACGTGGTATCTGTGCGCTGGCGAGGAGAAGAGCACTTTCCATTTGGAGGCAGTGTGAGCAGTCGCTGGGGTGCAGCGTTCCAAAGTCCACCCAAAATGGATGCTGCGTTCATGGCCATCACCTGTGCGGGAACACCTGGTTTCCTTAAAACAATTTCCTTTTTGTCCTTTTATATTTTTCTAAAGAAAACAAAAATATAAACTACCAAGTGCTCTTAAGAATAAGCATACAAAGGAGCACTGCTCTTGGCTACACTAAAGATCTTGGGATTCATGACACTGAGGGCCAGGAGAAGAAAGAACACCAGCCATGTAGAGATACAGATAAGCTCCTCAAATGAGCAGCTGGTTTGTCTCACTCAGCCTGAATTTGCATAAGTGTTCAAATGTGAGTTTCTGGCTTGCACCAGTGTTTTGCCCTAAATCTAAGGATGGTGCCAAGTGGTGGCCCTGTGTTCTAAGGACAGAGAAAGCTGGAAGTGTGGAGAGAAACGCATCGGCACTCATTTGGTATAACCAAGAAGAGGGGGAAAGATGTCTTGATAGAATGAAAGTTGCCAAAAACAAACGAGTTTATCAAGAGATTTCTAATATTTAGTAGAAATTACTTCATAGCTCTCATTTTTAGGGGATTCTATCTATAATTTATGGTAAATAGTTTGGAGGCAAAGGGAAGAATGTGGCTGGGGGATTATTAATTTGAAGTATAAGCTAAATTGTTTATAAAACGACTTTTGGATGAACAAGTTTAGAGAGAGAAACTGACTAATGTGTCCTCCAGTTTAGAATTTCACCTTACCCAACCCAGGCACGTCTTAAAAAAACATATCCTCAGTGCAGCTCTGCCAGCATCAAGCTTTTAAAGTATATAGTATTTAGACCATTTAAACCATACTTATTCCTCAGAAACAATTTGGGGTTAGCCATCTAATATAGCAAATAAAATAGATTTTTTTTACAGAAATCCAAAATTGTCTTAAAGGAACCCCTTAAAGAACAAAAAAGTTGTGTTCCTAAGTTAGAATGCTCACTAGCAAGAATTTTTATTTTCTTGAAAGCAATTGTATATATTTTGGAAAGTTCATGTTATTGGAATTGAAGTTCAAATTAAGCAACTTCTGAGCCTAGAACTTTATTTTTTCCTAAATGTCCCACCACTTAACATACAAATTTCTTTGAAGACATAACTGGACATGGCAGACACTACTTTGAACAAAAACCAGCCTAGTGAATTGACTGAGTA
Source organism: Colobus angolensis palliatus (assembly GCF_000951035.1). Classification (NCBI taxonomy): domain Eukaryota; kingdom Metazoa; phylum Chordata; class Mammalia; order Primates; family Cercopithecidae; genus Colobus; species Colobus angolensis. Next base: position 4,320,605 of record NW_012118487.1, on the reverse strand, counting down.
CAGTCCTTTAAGACTGCCCAGTTCATTCTATTAGATGACTAAGGAAAACTAGAAAAAGAATACAGTTCACCCTTGTCAAGGTCAAATGTGAAAGACAGAAGTTTATTTAACGTAGATGTAAATGAAGGTGAGCTGTTTTCAGCGTCTTAGTTTGACCATGAAAATGTCTATAGAATTATGTGTAGTTGTTCTGTACGATTTTATTTTCTTCATTTATTTATTTACAGTCTTATTTATGTTCTGTTTAATATATAGTTTGATTCTGGCCATTTTAAATATTTGACACAGAAGAGACTATATTGGAATATTTACAGCTTTATAAGTCTTTCATCAGATTAGCTGTTGACTTTTTGTAATACAAAAAGTTTCAGACAAGTATTAAAGAATAAAATCTGTCTCAGGCTGGTAGTTAGCAGTTGTGACCAAGATGCTTTTGGTTGTTGTATTTCACAAAATTTCCTCATTTCTAACATGAGAGATGAACTTATTTTAATATAATCCTTTTTCTACACTTTAAAAGTCAGCAATAGTGTTATGTATTTATAGGCAGCTTTTAATAATCTTGTCATATTTGTACTAACCCAAATGATTCACAGTGACAAAACATTTTAATAACTTGATCACAAAACCATATGGACAAATATGAATTTTAATATTATAAATACTATTTTTAAAAGGTAGAATTTATTCGCACAGGGTAAAAAGAATGTAATATTTAGTTCTCAAGTTTGAATTATCATTATATTATTACAGTTTTGTATATCAGAATCTTAAATGTTACAGGTACAAAAAGGATATTGCTAGCCAAATGAACAAAGTTTAGTTAAATCTCTGTAGCATGCAAATGAAATAAATTAAAATTTTTTGCTATTGCTTTATCTATATTGTATTAAATATCAAAAGCTCAGGACTGAACTTAATATTTAATCAGGTTAAATTCTGAACATGTTTCTGTTTTAATTTGTCTTGTTTGTAAACGTATGCAAATACATCACATAGATTAACTTTGGTTTCTGCACTTTCCATGTGTTTGTGGGTGGAAAAAAATTCAGTCGGTTTTTAAAAAAACAAAAACAGAAAAACAAAGCTACATATTGCCTAATAGTTTATTTCAGTGTCGTTTATTGTTCAATTTATTTCCCTCATTGGCACAAACACACAAGTTTCCTGGAACCATGTACCAAGCAAATACAAAATATTTCACGAAGAAATCCCCAAGCCAGCAGTTTGTGATGAATAGTTCTTGTTGGAACTATATGTATTGCTGATAAAAAAGGATGAAGTCTTATCATTGTGCAAATAAAATGAAGGGCTCCAGAATATGTGCTCTGTGGTCGTTCCGCCTGGGCTGGTAGGCGTGCTCCATGGAGAGGCAGCCATCCCAGGAGGTTCTCTACACACACACAGCAGCCCTGCCCTGCCATGCCCCCCACAGACTGCTCAGTGCCAGGGAAGCCAGAAACGCTGCGCATGAAATACAGAGCACAGGATGCAGAAGCACGTCTGTGTGCCGGAGTCTGCTTGAATCATCCAAAACACAAGATCACCCTCCTGCTTCTGACATAGTTTAGAAGATGTGACTGAATGTGGCTGCCTTTTGAAAAAAGGTTCCATAGAGACACTGAGGTCTCTGATTCAGGAGATGATGTGTCTTCACCTCTAAAACGTTTAAAGAGCTAATCATTATTTTATATAATAAGACGTCATGCATTTTAAATCAATATGCAGCTCAGGCTTATTATACTAGGTTATCTTAAACACCTGAAAGAAGTCAATGATCTGCCAAATGATTCTGCTCCATATGAATAACACCTTCAAAGACACATACAGATTAACGTTTTATTTACCACTTCTATGCAATCACTGTTTTAAAATTGAGAACACTCATCCACAGTAATGGGTGTCATTACTATTAAGTCTTGATTGGTTTTGATCTCAGAGTAGAAGATAAAAATAGTTTACCAGTCTTGGAAAGAAACTATAGTTTAATAGCCACAGGAAAAAAATGCATTTTCGAAAATCAGAAGCACAGTGAGATGACTAGAGCGGGACCTCCTACCAAATCCAGCGTTGAGCAAGCGTCTCCTGAACAGCAGACTCTTGTCCTTTCGGGCTTAGTTTTTCAGGTTGGTGTTTCTTGTCTCCAGTTGATGATGATGATGTTGCATTTGCGCCACTGCACAGTGGCCCGAAGCTAGGGGAGCGTGGCTGGAGCAGGCTGCACGGTTGAGCAGACACCCTCCCAGGAGAAGAGAAAGTCCAGCAAACCAGCCCAGAAAGAGGGCCTCCCCAAACTCCCACCTGGGGACAAAGTCTGGGACGTTCTCATCCCAGAACTCCTGAACCGTCTTGTGGGCGACCCAAGAGACAGGAACCAGGGCTGTGATGCCCGAGGCCCAGGACAGAACTGCTCCCAGGATCAGCAGTCGCCTCTTGAGATCTCTCTGACCCTCTCCAATTCTCAAACAGTCCAGGCCAAACCCAGAGACCAGCAGGCCCAGAAACCCCAGCCCGTTTGACAGAAACATTAAGATCCTGGAGACCCTGAGTTCAGCAGGCAAAGCCAGGAAGGAGTCAAAGTCCTTGCATTGCATCCCCACTTCCTCTTGGGTGACACAGGTTTGCCAGAGTCCCATGGTCCAGTTTTCCATTTCATTCAAGTCCAGGTTGAGGTTCTTCCAGTGTGGCAGGTAGTTTGTAAGACAGGATAAAACCCATCCCAGCAAAGATAATGAAACTCCAGCTAGTTGAGCCACAGTTCTAAATACTAAAGCCATTATAATGTCCCGAGAGCTTTAACCAAACTAACTCCTGTCCTTCGGTTGCTGTGAAAAGAAGTGTGACCCTTGTGTTATAACTTATGAAACTCAGAAATATTTCTTCATTGTGTATATAGGAGAATTCTTGCCAGAGTTGCTATTGTTTGATTCCATGTTGAATGGGTTTCAGAAAAGGATAGGGAAATAGTGCCGCAAACCAGTAATGCCAAGGTGTGGCCAAGATCGTGTTTGTGTCCTGTGGGCTGGATTTTGCAGAAAGCAGTTTGTCACTGAAATATAATTGAGTGGTAATAATCCTCCCTTCATTGTTAAGGTTAAAATGGCTTTCATGTTATTCCCAACCTTTCTAACAAAGAATTAAGTCTGAATGCAAAATGTTTAACTGATGGTTTTGGTTCAACTCCTCCTGCTTTGTATTTCACTAATTGCACCTGTCAGATTTTCATCTCTTATAGTTCTCACATTTCAAATGTGCATGTTATGGTAATACTGAGTGTTACTTTTAAAAAATAGGTTCAAGAAAAGTATTTCTTAACCAAATAAATCAATCTTATCAGAAATATCTCTACACCTTAACTCGGGCCTGTGTTTCAGAAATTTCTCAGGCTACATATACCACACGGCATTTGAAGCAATACCAAACTACATATCTAGTTTATTTAACTGCATGCCTTTCTGTCAAATTTACGCTTGTGTGCATAAACACTTTTTTTCTTATATATACTTTCTAAGTCGAGGAAAGAGTTCAGCATTAGGACTCTGTAGGTTGGAGTCAGCATTTCTGTTTTTTCACCACTAAAGTATATATCCCCATGTTAGTGATTTTTCACTGAACAAAGGAAAGTTTTTATTCAAATGACCTGATAATATCTGGATATCAAGAAAAATGTCTTTGGAATTGTTTTTCTTTTTTTAATACGAAGGTTTTGAGGGAAAGGACAAGAGAAGAGATTGGCCAGTATTTTAAATCTGAGAGTATCACGAGGTACTGAAAACTCTTCAGCCTCATAAAATCTTGTCGCACTGAGTGCCTGGTAATACCCTAAACACAAACCACTTCTGTTCAAAGAAGAAAAAAGTCGTTGCTGTGGAAATAACACTTTGGGGTTGGCTTAGCATGTGGCTTTGCTAAAGTAGAACACTTAAAATCTTCAGATTGTTAGTTTTTTTCTTTAGGAAGCAGAAACTAATGATCATTTCTAACTACGAACAACAAAAAAAGAAAAAAGCTTTCTAATACGAAATTCACACATTAAAGCTTGAAACTGACTATATTGGACAGCCACCACATTCTTTAAATAACCAGATCAATGAAGCTTGTTTCACTTCTACCTATATAATGCTTACCATAATCATTTTCTTTTAGATGAAATATTTTTCCTCCATTATTCTCTAGATTTTAGAGGGAAGTGGGTCTGCCTACTGTAGAGAAATAGTTACTGAATGAGAAAACGTGAGCATCACAGATTTAGCTACAAAACAAAGAGACCTTTGTCACCACAGTTGATATAGGATACATCTCTGGCCTGGTCGGAGTCTTACACTTGAGGATCTGCCGTCCCGTCTTCCAGGTAGGGACACTGAGTTTGCATTTGCGCCACTGCATAGTGGCCCGAAGCTAGGGGAGCGTGGCTGGAGCAGGCTGCACGGTTGAGCAGACACCCTCCCAGTAGAAGAGAAAGTCCAGCAAACCAGCCCAGAAAGAGGGCCTCCCCAAACTCCCACCTGGGGACAAAGTCTGGGACGTTCTCATCCCAGAACTCCTGAACTGTCTTGTGGGCGACCCAAGAGACAGGAACCAGGGCTGTGATGCCCGAGGCCCAGGACAGAACTGCTCCCAGGATCAGCAGTCGCCTCTTGAGATCTCTCTGACCCTCTCCAATTCTCAAACAGTCCAGGCCAAACCCAGAGACCAGCAGGCCCAGAAACCCCAGCCCGTTTGACAGAAACATTAAGATCCTGGAGACCCTGAGTTCAGCAGGCAAAGCCAGGAAGGAGTCAAAGTCCTTGCATTGCATCCCCACTTCCTCTTGGGTGACGCAGGTTTGCCAGAGTCCCATGGTCCAGTTTTCCATTTCATTCAAGTCCAGGTTGAGGTTCTTCCAGTGTGGCAAATAAGTTGTAATAATGGATAAAATCCATCCCAGGAAAGATAGTAAAAGTCCAACAGATTGCATCACTGTTCTAAAGATTAAGGCCATTGCAACAAGTCTTAGGACTCTGCCACCCCTATAGGATCTGCTGTCTTTTGTGGTTGACGGTAATGTGACGATCTTGGTTCTATGCTGCCTGGAATATAAGCTGTGGTCATTAACTCTTTGGGCACTCTGAAATGTGTTTTTGTTCTTCTTGAATATAATGTTTCATGTAAAGGACGAAGGACTCTGTTAAAACTATGAGTTAGGCTTTCCGATAAGGACTTGATCTGTTACCTTCCAATCTGGTAAAATTATATCCCCAATGCCTGATGATTATAAGTCTAAGGATGAACAAAGAGGGCTCTATGACCCCTCACCCTAAAATACAACAGAAATCTTTGTGCTTCAATATGGATTAATTAGATTTTAAGTGGTGATAAAAGGCCAGCTCTTTCTACAACAGGACTTCATTGTAAGAGCTGAATCTGAGATTTCAGGGATGCAAAACAAGGCCTTGTAAAGAAAGGTAGACTGTTTCCTATAATCTCTATTCTTCTCAGACTTCCTTAACCTACACAAGAGCCTGGCCCACATCCTTGAGTGTGGCAGGAGCTCAGTGGGACTTGGCAGGAAGGTCCCTCGGATTCCTTTGAAAGGTAGAGGCTGGCTTATGGGACTGATTAAAATGAAAAGGACTGAGACTGATGCCGGGGGGTACTGGGTGAGGAAGGGAACGTCCCGGGAAGTTCCAGCATTCGCTCTGTGGTTTTCTCCATCCTCGTTACGGACTTGGAGGTAAAGCGTGATGTCTCGGCGTCCAGGGAGGTGTTTTTTGTCCAGAGCTGAGCTGTCCCCTTGTCGTTTCAGCAGCCTACGCAACACCAGGCTTCAAGACTCCTGCCGGCTCCCAGACAAAAGTCTCTGGTACAAACACAATAGCCACAATGGAGCTGAACGTTGAGGCTTCATCTTTTTGTTTTTTTGGTTGAGGCCACACCTTGAGAGCATACTTCCGCAGAGGGTGACCCCTCAGAGAACACAGGGCTGGCCTCACAGGCCAGGACAAGAGGTCACCTGCCCCAGATTCCCAGGGCTGCGCCGTCTCCTCCCTGCATGGCCCCTAGGCATCCTGCACCTGCTCCGAGGAGATACAATCAGATGGGCCCACAGGACATAAAGGTTCCTAAAGGTGGAGCCACTCCCCTGATCTAAGGTTCTAACCTGGAGAAACAGAACCACTGCCCATCATGCTGCAACAGTGGAGTGTAGCCCAGGATCGGAGATGATCTTTTATGGTGTCTCTAAATAGGAGATCGGAGACAGAACCTGGATCCCGAGGTATCCAAATTATTTTGGATAAGATTGCATAAGATTTAGATTTGAGGTGGTACTTTCTTCAGCTTTTCCCATCATCTTAAGTTTAAAAAGAAAAAACAAATGCCACCAGATGAACTCTTCCTTCATTTTTACAAATTTTCAGAATTCCTGAGGATATATTGGTGCCCGTCATCCTGAAATAAGTCATTTCAGGGTGCATAAAGATACCCGGATCCAGAGGGCCGGAGACCTGTCTGAGGCCTCATCACCAGTGCACAGGATACGGCAAGCTTGAGCTCTCTTCCGGGAGGCAGTCAGGATGATGAAGGCCTGGAGAGCAGGCGTGAACGATCATAGGGAGATGATTCTTAACATCACAGTGAGGCCGGGCGCAGTGGCTCAAGCCTGTAATCCCAGCACTTTGGGAGGCCGAGACGGGCGGATCACGAGGTCAGGAGATCGAGACCATCCTGGCTAACACGGTGAAACCCCGTCTCTACTAAAAAAATACAAAAAACTAGCTGGGCGAGGTGGCGGGCACCTGTAGTCCCAGCTACTCGGGAGGCTGAGGCAGGAGAATGGCGGGAACCCGGGAGGCGGAGCTTGCAGTGAGCCGAGATCCGGCCACTGCACTCCAGCCTGGGGCGACAGAGCGAGACTCCGTCTCAAAAAAAAAAAAAAAAAAATGTGTGAGCCCCTCCTGCTGAGCAGGCACTGAGTGCTGAACAGTATGGATGCGCCCCCTCCCCGGTCCCTGTGGGGCTCACATTGGTAGAAAGAGGCCATCAGGAAACAAGATAACTCAAGGAAGTCAAAGGAGCTGGGATATGAGTATTCCAGGCAGAGACACGCAGCTGCAACAGCCCTGAGGCAGCCGTCTGCTTGGGCAGGAGCAGAAAGCATGAAGGTAGTCCGGATGCGGCTCCGGGAGGACTCCCACCCCCACATTTCAGTTCCTGAGTCAGCTGCTTAGGTTGCTCACAGAGTGCCGCTGCAGTGAAATTGGGCCAGCAGACATAATTACCACCCCCTTGTTCAGGGTGTGCAGGGCTACATTGTCTCCGTCCGAAATTGTTCGTCTAAAGTATGGAGGTTTACACACGTATCTCAGAAACAGAGCTGGAGAAGTCAGCGGCTGAAGACTGAAGCTCAGGGTGATCGCCTACCCTAGTTGGCCCAGGATTGTCAGGATTTTACCCTGAAAGTCACACATCCTGAGAAATGCTTGGTCCGGGGCAAGGGTTGAGAAACATCCCAGAATAAGCCATCCCAAAACTTAGGTACTTAAAACAACAATCATATTTCTGCTCTTTTTTTTTTTTGAGATGGAGTCTTGCTCTGTCACCCAGGCTGGAGTGCAGCGGTGTGATCTCAGCTCACTGCAACCTCGACCTTCCCAGTTAAAGAAATTCTCCTGCCTCAGCCTGCCGAGTAGCTGGAATTACAGGCACGCACCATCACACCTGGTTAATATTTGTATTTTTGGTAGAGTCGGGAGTTCACCATGTTGGCCAGGCTGGTCTCGAACTCCTAACCTCAGGTGATCTGGCTGCCTCAGCCTCCCAAAGTGCTGGGATTACAGGCATGAGCCACTGTGCCCAGCTGGCAATTTCTATGTATTTTGCTCGTGAATGTGCAGCTTGGGACTCAGCAGGGACCACTTGTCTCTGCTCCAGGCGGCATCAGCTCAACTGGGGGCTGGAGGGTCCCTTTCCAAGGTGGGTCACCCACATGGCGGCTGCCAGCAGAGAGCTGTTGTCATATAGGGTACAAAAAACACACAGACAAGGCCACCTCAAGCCAAATGGTAGCCAGACTGCTGCTGTAAGCGGCCTCACCTCATCGGCTGGCGACAGGAGCCGTGGACCCTGGGTCCTGCAAGAGAGGATTGAGGAAGGACGAAGGCAGAGGCCCGAGAGGTCCAGCAAAAGCTTTGGATTCTGAAGTCAGTGGAGAAGCCAAATCTTCCGTTGTCAAAATGACCCTTTAAAAGTCCCTTAAGCGCTGGAGATCAATACACATCTCTCCCCAGGCCCAGCTCGCTGGGTCTTCTCGGGCAATGGGCCAGGTTACTCTGGGTCCACAGTTTGAGCACAAAAGGAAGAAGTAGGCTTGGTTTGGGATCTTGCAGGAAGATTATCTGCTGAATCTGAAGGCAGCATAATCCAGAGAGGAGGGCCCTGGGAACACCGGGACATCACAGGCTTCCCCGCCTCCCCTCCGCAGCACCCAGCAGTGCTGCCAGGAAGAGCCGCCCTTCCTCCTAGCCGGCACCGGCCTCCCCGGCACTTTGATAAATAGATGAAGATGAGGGGTTCCTCTGGCTAAACACGGTTTTATCTGATTAAAAGAAAATCTATGGTTTATTTTTTCTTGATTTTTCTTTCTTTCTTTCTTTCTTTTTTCTTGGAGATAAGAGTTTTGCTCTTGTTGCCCAGGCTGCAGCGCAGATCTCGGCTCACTGCAACCTCCGCTTCTGGGATTCAAGCAATTCTCATGCCTCAGCCTCCCGTTTTCTTAATATTTCTTTCCCTACTAAATAGTAATTCATGCTATTAATACTATTGACCTTTTTATTAAGGAGAAGACACGCTGTTACCCTCACAACCCCCATAGCACAATACCTTGTATCTACTATGTGTTCAACAAATATTTGTCTAATAAATTGATTAGAAGGATCCTTCTAAATGATAATAAAGTAAATATAGAACGCCAACACTATAGATGCCATTCCCATTGCCAGTGCCCTTTCATCATGGTGACAAAACCGGCTGTCCTGGAGCATCTGAGCATGAGGAGTGGGAGAGGAAATATTGCTGAAGCCTCACGAGTTGGCGAACAGGAGCACCCCCTTCCAGAAGGGCATCAAGAATGACATCTCTCAGGTGCGGGAAAAAGACTAGCAGGCTAAAGGCCCCCCAAAATATTCCCCAGGTGCTAGAAATGGATGCTTTTTCTTTTCCTTGTTTTGATTATTTTTATTTTCTAAATTTTCTACAAAAACTGTGCAGGACCCTCATAAGAAAAAAAAAAAAACGATGTAAAAGAAAACAAGATGATCTGCTGGACAAAATTAACTTTCTTTTGTCAGATCATAATAATAGGTAACAATTATCTAGAGCCTTCTACATACCAGGCACTGTTCTGAGACTTTAACATGGATTATCTCATTGAATCCTCACAATCACACAATGGGGGTAGATACTAGGTGCATCACTGTTTTACAGATGATAGGGCTAAGCACAGTGGGGCAAGTAACTTGCCCAAGGTCATGGGGTCATTTACAGAGCCATGAAGGCAGCACCTCAGTTCCTTTCCCAGTGATATGGTTTGGCTGTGTCCCCACCTGGATCTCATCTTGAATTCCCACGTGTTGTGGGAGGGGCCTGGTGGGAGGTAACTGAATCATGGGGGCAGATCTTTCTCGTGCTGTTCTCGTGATAGTGAACAAGTCTCACGAGATCCTGTGGTTCTATAAGGGGGCGTTTCCCTGCACAAGCTCTCCCTCTCCTTGCCTGCTGCCATCCATGTAAGATGTGACTTGCTTCTCCTTGCCTTCTGCCATGATTGTGAGGCTTCCCCAGCCGCATGGAACTGTAAGTCCATTAAACCTCTTTCTTTTGTAAATTGCTCAGTCTGAGCTATGTCTTTATCAGCAGCATGAAAATGGACTAATACACCCAGAGCACAGAGGTACCTGGGCCTGGACCTCTGAGTCTATACTGCACAGTGTTGTTCCAAGCAGAGCTTCTGCATTGAAATCACCTGAGGAGCTTATCCAGCTCGACTTTCGGGTTCCCCCCTCCCCTGCCTGCAATGTGCTGCTAAATGTTTAACAGCGACTCTCAGGTTGGGAGCCCTGGATTACAACCTCTGCCAATTTCCATGATGGAAATACTCTCACCATGGCCAATTCCAGGCTACCAGTGTGGAATCACTGAGTATGCAGTGAGTTAGGAAGAGATAATACAGTCATATAATGGTGACTATAGCAATGGGGACACATGCTGAGAAATGAGTCATTAGGGAATTTTTGTCATTGTGCAAACGTCACAGAGTGGACTTACACAAACCTAGATGCTCTAGCCTCCTCCACCCGAGGCTGTATGTATGGCCTATCGCTCCTAGGCTGCAAACCTATACAGCAGATTACTGAGGATTGCAGGCAGTCATAACGCAATAGGGATTTGCATATCTAAACATAGAAAAGATGCAGTGGAGGCCAGTTGTGGTGGCTCACACCTATAATCCCAGCACTTTGTGAGGCCGAGGTGGGTGGATCACTTGAGGTCAGAAGTTCAAGATCAGCCTGGCCAACATAGTGAGACTCCATCTCTACTAAAAATACAAAAATTTTAGCCATGCATGGTGGTGCATGCCTGTAATCTCAGCTACTCAGGAGGCTGAGGCAGGAGAATCACTTGAACCTGAGAGGCAGAGGTTGCAATGAGCTGAGATTGCACCACTACACTCCAGCCTGGGTGACAGAGCCAGACTCTTGTCTCAAAAAAATAAAAGAAAAAGAAAAAAGATGCAGTGGAAATGCAGTATTAAACTCTTATTGCACTGCCGTATACACAGTCTGCGGTTGACTGAAACGTCAATATATTACGTGAGGCTATCTAGATACAATAGCTGTAGGTAACCTCAAGAACATAGATGATAGCAAAATAATGAGGAAGGGATATGTTTGGAGTGTTCATTTGCTTGTCATATCATTTATACGTTTATATAATTCAATTTTCAGTGATGGCTGTGTTTATCAACAAACTCCCAGAATTCCTGAAAAGTTGACAGCCTCTGGAGCCCGTGTGAGACAAGTCCTGCAAATCCCCGGGACAAGCACAGACATTGCACATCCCGGGAAGGGTCCCGGGAGCTGGGGGCAGGATTCTGCAGGTCAGCAAGCTCCTCCAGCACTTCTCTCACACGCTGAGGCTTGTGAGTTTGAGAACTGGACCATCTGGCTTTGCTGCCTGGAGCACAGGTCTGAGACCCCTCGGAATCCTCAGCCAAGCCCAGCCACACCACAGATGCCCAGCCACACCGCAGATGCCCAGCCACACCACTGATACTCAGTCACACTGCTGATACCCAGCCACACCGCTGATACCCAGGCACACCGCTGATGCCCAGCCACACCGCTGATGCCCAGGCACACCACAGATGCCCAGCCACACCGCTGATGCCCAGGCACACCGCTGATGCCCAGGCACACCGCAGATGCCCAGCCACACCACTGATACCCAGGCACACCGCAGATGCCCAGGCACACCGCAGATGCCCAGCCACACCGCTGATGCCCAGCCACACCTCAGATACCCAGTCACACCGCTGATGCCCAGGCACACCGCAGATACCCAGTCACACCGCAGATGCCCAGCCACACCGCTGATGCCCAGCCACACCTCAGATAGCCCAGCCACACCGCTGATGCCCAGCCACACCGCAGATACCCAGTCACACCGCTGATGCCCAGGCACACTGCAGATACCCAGTCACACCGCTGATGCCCAGGCACACCGCTGATGCCCATACACACCACTGATGCCCAGTCACACCGCAGATACCCAGCCACACCGCTGATGCTCAGCCTTCAGGCCATGGAGGAGGCAGAAGAGCAGGCTGGTCTGGATTTTGCCAACCCACCTCCAGTGGTGCCTGCCTCTTGATTTTTGCTGTGTCACTCGAGTGACTTGTCTGAAATGCAGAGCAGTCCCTCATGTCTTTCTGTTCCAGTCCTCCAAACACCACCAGCTTGGCCTGCAGACATTAAGGATGTGGTGGTTAAAAATATACATTGCTTTTAGATTTATGGCACTTACCGGTTACTTGAATTGATGCATTTAATTTTGTCATTACCAGCCAATCTATTAGTTGAATGCTCCTGAAGCTTTCATCAAAGCATTTGGGGAAAGAAAAAAGAATAAAAAAAAGAGTCCAAGTTCTTGCCCATTAGAGGAAAAAAAAAAAAAAAAAAAGCCAACCAGAGACTCTAAGGAATAAATATATAAACAAATATAACCTTGTACTTATCCGGAAACTGGGACTTTAAACTTGCCGGCAGTAGTGGCTTCCTACGTCAGAGGATCTTTAGGGAACCACCAGCAGAAAGTTCCTCCCTGTGGCCTGACACGTTTTGCCCAGGACATTCAGGGGGTGAATGGAATGGAAGAAGGCGGTGGAAGGGGTTCCGCCCAGCAGACCATCGCCAGGACAGATCTGGAGGGGTGTGTGCAGACCCCTCCAGAAGGCCCCATTGCTGCTGCCCAATAGCTCCCAGTCCAGAGGGTGGGGGTCTGAAGACATAAGCAGGATGTGTTGCCTCCACATAATTACTCTGCTGTGAGTGACTCTGGGGTGCCCTCAGTCCGATTCAGGTGATGGCATTTAAGAGAGGAAGGAGGGGAACCCTAGTCAATATTCACTTGATCTCTGCTTGTGTGTACACTGGCAAGGAGGAATGTGTGGATTTCCAGCAGCAGGAAACAAACCATTTTCATAGCTGAGCGGGTGGGGGTGGAGTGTTTCTGAAAGCCTAGTTATCTCATGTCTCTGCCTTCTGAGGCCCTAACTGAGATTTTATGCCTAACTGTCAAGGTACTAATGCCTAAGAAATAATAGGAGACATCGGCTCTCGGTAGTGAAGGGAACACCCTGTCATGCAACAACCAAGGGACCGAGGCCAGAATAACGCGTCTCAGTCTGTTCTGTGCTACTATAATGGAATACTTAAGACTAGGTAATTTACCGGAAATGTATTTGGCATGATCCTTTTGTAGTTTGTGAGCATGATGATTGGGTGTTCACACCCATGTGTGAGATGTGGCACCCTCAAACCTTGTTACAATGTCAACACATTAACCGTCTGATCTGAAAAAAGAAAGAAAGAAAAAGAAATGTATTTGGCTCACAGTTCTGGAGGCTGGCAAGTCCAAGAGCATGGTACTGGCATCTGGTGAGGGCCTCAGTGCTGCGTCATGCCATGGCTCAAGGCAGAAGGCCAAGAAAGGATGAGAGTGAGGGGGCAAGAGGGACCCAAACTCGCTTTTTTAACCACCCACTCTCAAGCTCATTCACTCCCAAGACAAAAGCATTAAGTCGTCCCTGAGTACAGAGCCCTTTTGACCTAATACCTCTTATAAGGCTCCACCTCTAAACACTATTGCATTGAGGATTATGTTTCCAACATATGAACTTTAGTGGACACATTCAAACCATAGCAAAAGCATAATAATAATAACCAGTATTTATTAAGCACTTACTGCTTGCTAGGCATTAGGTTAAGAGCTTTAACTGTGTTATCGTATTCTCACAAGAACTGTCTGATATAGACACCATTTTTATCTCCATTTAACAGATAAGGAATCTGAGGCTTAAGTAAACCAATTAGTTTGCCAAACAATAGTTCAAAGAATGAAGCCTGTCTCACACCAAAGTCCAGCCCTTAATCTTTTATGCTATAAAGAGTGATCTGAGACCATTGTCATGGTTGCCTCTCCATTTTGTCCTGAAGCTTTGCTTGCTAAAGTTGGCACTCACTTGGCAAGTACTGTGCCTCCTCCTCGGGCCACAGTCAGAACCCTGAATCCATCCGCCAGCAGTGGGGGCCGAAGCCGTGGGAAGCACATGCTGGCTTTGTGACTGTAAAGTTAGAAACTGCTACAGCAGAGGGGCTTTACAGGGAAGGTTGTGGGAACTGTCCTAGCCAGGGACTCCGTCTCCACCCACTGCACAAATAGAAATGAAAAGACCTCTATCTTGGGATTAACTGGGTTCTTTTCTTTGTAAATCCTTTCTAAATATTAATCTAAGCTCCCAACCCTCATGGCTAACGTTTCCTTTAAGTTTCCAGTTAACACATGGGAAAACCATTGCAAATCAGTGACAGCCTTGGCACCTCCTCTTGAAGAGGTGGGTGTCTGAGACTCACAGAACCCTAGAGGCAGCCGACACCTCAGGCATCACAGTGCCTTCATTTTCTAGTGAGCTGAGGATCAGTGTCAAGACTCTGACCCGGCCTCCAGACTCAGATTCCAGGGCTCCTTCCCCAAGGCTGCGCTGGTGGGTTTTAGCAGGAATCCACAGCCCCAGCTGGAGCCCCAGCCATCAGAATATCTGCCCTTTTCTCCAGGAGAGAGACTGAACTCCATGCAAACATTAGCCAAACACCAGCCATGTCCTGGAAGGCATGCTGAGAGCTGGCAGAGAGGGGAAGGTGTGAGATGGAAACGCCTGGCCCTGGGTGGATACAGCAGGAGCACAGGCAGGGCCATGGGTGGGTCCAATCTGGGGATCCCCGCAGGGAGCCCTGGACTTCATGAACAGGAGGACTCTGGTCCTGCTTCTGAGAACGACCTTAAAGAAACATCAACCTGAAGACTTTGGGACCATCCCAGGCCCAGCCAGGAGTAGACATGAGGACTTTCTGGGCACAAAAGTTAAAACTTGAACTTGCACCACTGCCTGAGTCAGCTTTGCTGTGTGCCTTTCTATCTGGAGCACTGATGTTGCACAACTCCATGGAACAGCATTTACATAGAACACAGTGTCAATCCTATCACTTTCATTCTTTCTCTTTAAACAGAAAGACCAACTGTAGAAAAGCTAAGGTGTTGGCCACTCACTCCACAAGCGTTTGCTGGGCATCTAGTGCCAGCCTCGGGGCTAGGCCCTGGGTATACAGTTAACAAAGCCGTCATGGTCCCTGCCGTCATGGAGCTTGAAGGGTAATATAGTTTGGCAGAAAATACATATTCAATGCCTAAATGAAACCGACTATGGGAAAGACATCAATCAAACACCCATAAGCATCCATGCCCTGGGCTTCCGGGACCTGCAGCCCCCAGCGTGGCAGAGTCACTACCCTCAGACACTCGACAGGGAGAAGTGGGAAATCCCTCCTGAGCTGGGAAAGGGAAAACTCTGCTTCGGTCAGACCTGCCCCGTGAACCTCAAGGAGCTCAGGTCACATGCTTACAGACCTTTCCAGAACAGTGAGCCTTCCTGGGAACCCATCTAAGCAGCTGACCGCGTCCCAGAGACTTTAGTGCTGCCTGGAGCTCTGGAGGATGTGAAGTCACGGCTCGAAGCAGCGCAGGATGTCCGGCACCAGCATGGCTAAGTCTGGGGTGTGGGAGGGGCTATGGAGGGGAGGCCTGCCTTGGGTCTCCCGCTGACACACACCTGCTGCTGCCAGGCTCCCGCGTGCCGCAAACGCAGGAGCTCTTTGTTCTCTCAACAGGTTGTTCCATTCAGGTTTTTTGAAAACAGTGCACTAACCGGGTCTCAAGGAGGTTTCTGTCTTCAATTCCCCTGCAAAGGAAATCATGGGATTTGCCGTGAGACTTGGTGTCATGGCCTTCTCTTTCATAAAATCCTTGTTGTCAGCCAGGCGCGGTGGCTCACGCCTGTAATCCCAGCACTTTGGGAGGCCGAGGTGGGCAGGTCATGAGGTCAGGAGATCAAGACCATCCTGGCTAACACGGTGAAAGCCGATCTCTATTAAAAATATACAAAAAAATTAGCCGGGCGTGATGGCGGGCACCTGTAGTCCCAGGTGTTCGAGAGGCTGAGGCAGGAGAATGGTGTGAACTCGGAAGGCGGAGCTTTCAGTGAGCCGAGATCGCGTCACTGCACTCCAGCCTGGAAGACAGCGAGACTCCGTCTCTAAAAAATATATGTGTATATATATATGTCTATCTCCTTGTTGTCTGTAATACTCCTGTTTCCAGTGCAGAGGCTGCTCCCAAAATCAACAGATTTCCCCACCCAACTGCAGAGCCCACAGGTGAAACTCCCTCAAAGGGGACACTATTTTACCCAGTCGAGGTAAAAGGGCCTTTGAAAGTCCAAATGGTCTTATTTCAGAATTATTACATGGGTTTCTCCCCCCAAGAGGATGAAACTTTTCCTTAATTAAAGATTAATTTAATGCAAATGGAAGAGCTTGGGCTCTGAGATTAGAAAGACCAGGGTTCAAATTCTGACTCTGCTCCTTAAATCTATGTGGCCTCAGGCAACTTGACTTCTCTGAGCCTGTCACCTCGTCTGTAAAATGGTGATAGTAACTGTGCCAGCATTCACATGGTGAGACTGGGGATAGCATAGGAAAGTCTCACAACACATAGTAGGCTCTCAATAAATGAGAGTTGCTATTTTTATTTTGTATTTGGTTTTTCAAACCCATCTTCAGAGGCAGGTGTGAAAGTGCGTTTCATCTGCAGGTGGGTGGTTTGTTGTGGTACACCGGCTGAAACAGATGCCCTTTTCCAGTCTTTATACAACTGGATACTTCTAAAATTGTTTTTTGTGCCATGGAAAAGTTTTGCCACCCATGGATCCCACTCTTCCTCCTCCTCCAACATGATCGAGTGCTTCGTGCTTCTCTCTCTGGGCCGCTCCCTCCCATGCTGTCATCCATGGCATTTGTGCTGAGGTCTCACTTTCCTTCAGACTGAGAGGATCAGATACCCTGGTCAGCGACCGTGGTTCCGGCCCACCTGCTCGACCTGGGGCTGCGGCTGGGAGGTTGGATCCAGAGGCAGTGTTTCTTGCCAAGTTTCCCTCAGATCCTGCTATGGGAAAAGAGCTGTGGGTATTATCAGCACAAAGATTCCCACCAACCTTCGCTGGAAGAAAAATATCATTTCTAAGAGGAGAAACACTGAATAAAGAGATTATACATGTGAAATGCTTTACACCTGTATCTGAATCTTTTCGTCCATCCATCCATCATCCATCCATCCATCCATCTGCCTATTCATCCATCCATCCGCCTATTCGTCCATCCATCCATCCCCCTATTCATCCATCCATCCGCCTATTCATCCATCCATCCATCCGTCTATTCATCCATCCATCTGTCCTCCCATCCATCCATCCGTGTGCTCATCCATCCATCTGTCCATCCAACCATCTGTCCATCCATCCATCCATCCATCCATCCGCTCATCTGTCCATCCATCCATTCTTCCTGCATTACGTATCCTTGTGTTGAATGCCTGTAATAAGCACACCACACATGGGGGTCAGGGATGGAGAAGAGGGGTGTTCTCTGTCAAGCAGCTCACAGACCATTCAGGGAGGCAGGTAAGCAAAGCAACTGCAATGCCATGTGACAAGTGTGAGGTGAGGGAGGAGGGAGTGGGAGAAGAGACTGAGCACTTGGCTAGGACACATATCCTGTGCGGCACCACCAGTGAGGCTTCCCAAAGTTGGTGATGTTTCATGTCCATGCAAAGTATGATGGGAGCCATCAGAATTTAATGCCAAGCAGAGAGGAAGGAACGGACAACACAGGGCAAAGGAACAGCATGTGTGAGGTCCAGAGGCCACAGCAGATTCCCAGGCTGGGGAGGCCAGTGGCAGCTACAAGGCAAGGGCTGGGCTCAGGGCTTCTCATTCTTTTTTGAGCCATCAACCCCTTGTGCAACTCTGTGAGGTTTATGAGTCTCTTTTCAGAGTCATGTTTTTAAATGCATAAATTAAATACACAGGATGACAAAGGCAACCAATGACATTGAAATACAGTAATCACAACATTTAAAAAATAGTAATAGATGTCCTCTATTAACACATTAAGTAACAAGATTAGCAAAGGGTATCCAAGTACCATGGTGTCTCAGTGGTGAAATGTGTAAATATTTCAAGATATTGTCAACAACTGCCATATAATATGAAAATATCTGTAGTTTCCATTGGTGTCAAAATACCAGTGCTCCTAGACCATATGGTTTGTTGCCCACGTTCATAATTAAAGAAAATGCTAAATTTCAGTTTGAAGTTAGTAGAAAATGTAATTCCTCCTCCCCACCATTTCCTATTCCCAAGAAGCCCTTTCTTGGCTTTCATGGACTCCAGCTTCACAAACCCCTGGTCCTAACTCAGTTAGCTCCTCCTGCCGCAGCTCCTCAGTCACTCTGGATTCCAAGACCTCAACAATCCAAAATGTGATCATTGACACATTTGTGTCATTGTCCTTCTCACCTGTGGGCAGGAATTGCATCTGTCCTTTAACCTCTGTGAATCCAGAGCCCATCAGAGCAAGTCTGCACACATTAGATACTCAGGAAATGTTAAATGAATGAATAAGTCATGTCACATCAAGGATGGTGGACGCTGGACAGGGATTTGGGGGTAGAGGTTGGAGTGGCATGATGAGATTTACTATGAATTTCAGAGCATGAAAAAATCAAATCTCTGAGGTGTCTCATGTCTACCGCATCTATTGTGGCTCAGGTAAGGCAACTGCAAGACAAATTGGAAAAGATAAATACATCTTTATAATAAGGAATTCACTTGTGGAATTCATGCAACTCCTACTTGAATCTTTAATAACAATGGAAAAAAATCATGATCCTGTGGGAAAGAAAAGGAAAAAAAATCTTCCTGGACAATTTTAAGACCTGCTGTGGAAAAACAAAAGTGCTTTAAGAAATAAACATAGAAGTAAATCTGTAACAACCAGAGAGTTAATTTAATGCCGTGCAGATACTACAAAATATGAGATACAGCTTTAATGTGTCATTAGTTTTGAAGCTCAAAAAAAAAAACAAGAATGGACTTTGAATGATAAGAATATGTATTAGTGTTCTTGAACTTAAAGAATTTACAGAGAAATAGTTTTTAGGTTTTTCATAATACGCTCATGAACCCCAGCTTGAGAAAACACTGACTTAAGAAACTTAAAATCTTTTTTATGAAAATATTAAATATAAATTACCATTGTAAGTTTTCTCATTATATTCTTAGAATTGCTAATTTTAAAAAAACTAAAATAAAAAATATAAAATTAAAATCTTGCAGCTGTCTAGGCATCTATGATTCCAGTGTGCAGAACTTTGTATTTTAGAAAATTATAATTATAGTAAATAGAATATCTAGTTGCCTGAGAAATAGGTAGTTGCCATTTTCTTTGATGTTGTGATATATTGACAAAACATATTTTAATTGTAAGTGGCTGCAACTTAAGGGAAAAAGAAAATAGTAGAATCAAAAGATTCTATTTTTACTATTAATTTATAATTTATATCTCCCCTAACCTATTCCTCTAAATAATCTGAAATTGACTAAAACAATTATAGACTCTGCAAAACAATATTGTTGCAAGAACTTTTAGTTTATTGATTCACCTCTTCTCCACAGAGTATGTGCAACTTTAAAATTTTGAATATTAAATTAAAAGTGATTTTTGCAACCATCTTTAATATCAAAGGCATGATAAGTAAACTCTTGCTTAAGTGAAGACTAATATGCATCTTGTCTAAATTATTAAATAGAAAGATATTGTCAATGTATGTGTCATCATTGTAAGCAGTTAAGTGGTTATGGACAGGAAAATCATATCTGTTCTTACCAGTTCATTCTTGGTACTATGACTCATGGCTGATTATACGTCTGCTGTCCCTGCTTCCCGTTGGAGGAAGTTCTTGAAGGAAATGGCCATATTCTCTTCCTTTCTGGAAAGTTCTTTCCATTCCTGACATAGTTGGCTTTTCTGAGACCATTTTGCGGTGACCACTGTCAAAACAAGGCTTTGACAGTGCAGCTTCCTACTGCCCGGCAGCACCCACACCTCTTCCTCTCTTCTGCTGCTAACTAAATGCTTGACAGCTTTGGCCTGGGCCACCCACTGTCTTCCCCTTCTTGCTCTTAGACCTAGCATTCAGCACAGTTCCCAGCTCGGATCACTTTTTGTTCGTTTTTTGCATTTCCTGTGATTGTTTCAGGTTAGAATTTCTGCACCCACCCCTAACCCAAGAAACTCCACCCTTGGCTCCCCATGTGTCCAGAATCTAGGAGCTACTCATCACTGTGTGTGAATTAAACTGAATGAAGTGTGGTGATGAGAAGACTTGGGGACCTAAAATGCATTGTGATACATGGATATTTTGTAAGGGTGTTTTAGACCGACATAGACAAAAAGAAAATTTGCTTCCTCACAACAAAGTTTTTGATTTATCGTTTTTGTTTATTTTTAATTTTCTAGCCTCATTCCATAAGGGGATGCTGAGGTTGCTGGAAAAAACAACTAGAGCCTGACGTATGTTAGGAAGAAATGATTCGAATTTTACTAAAGCCAAAAGATAATTGTAGAGCTGCCAGGTCCCAGAGCATCTCCCTTCTCCCCACTTGGGAGTCAGTTTCAGCCATCTCCACAGTGCGGTTCTGGATGGAGTAAAGAGAGCCTGATGGCTCATGTGTCTTAGAAATTTCACAAAGAGCTGGTTCAACTCAGGATTGCTACAAACTATAGGCGCTGGTGGCCACTGTAAATATCAGGGTTAATTAATTCGCCCTTTCATCCCGTGACATATTCATCCATTCTCTCAACAAACTGAGCCATGCCCCGGGCACTGTACTAAGGCAGATACCGAGATGGGTCAAACGTGGTTCCAACCACCGATCCAGGACGACAGGTATGAAGAAGAGGAAGGGCAGGGTGCTATGGGAGCCTAGAAGGCAGCTCCTAACCCAGAAGGGGAGGTCAAGAGTGAGCTTCCTGCAAAAGCTGATGTTAAAATTAGAGGATTTAACAAGAAGAATGAGATGGAAGAGGCACCCAGGCAGAGAAACAGCAGGTCTGAAGGCTGGGAGTTGAGAACCCCACAGAGAAACAGCAGGTCTGAAGGCTGGGAGGTGAGAACCCCACAGAGAAACAGCAGGTCTGAAGGCTGGGAGGTGAGAACCCCA
>NW_012118487.1:4294956-4299621 GCF_000951035.1 Colobus angolensis palliatus | reverse complement strand
GGAGGTGAGAACCCCCAACAGTGGATCTACGACTCTCCAGTCAGGATCATCTTCCATTGACCCCGAGAATATCTGCTATCAAAAAGGTGCATGGAACTGAGGCCACCTCCTGTCTGGGGGAGCCCAGCTGGGAATCCTGTGGCTTAAAACCTCCCTCCACACAGACCTCCTGGGACTCAGGCAGCTCGCCTGTGTCTGGGTGGGAGGTCATTGCTATAGGGGAGATGCTGCTGGAGGTAGGAGGGGCTTAGCCTCAGCGCACATCCTGAGTGGGAGAAGGAGGGGCAGAGCCAAGCTTCCAGTCCCTACATAGCTTCCCAGAGTACCCCCATAAGACCAACAGAGCCCCATGCTAACCCACTCTTCCATAAAATCCAAGCTGGGCCTACCACCCTCAACCTCCTTCCAGACGGTAAGGAGGACCTTACTGTTTGTACCCCCAGACCAACAGAAAGAATTATTGGAATCTCCCCCCAGGGACCAAACATGTGGAGTCCACATTCAGTGAGCATCACGTGTGTGTCACACGTGAGGTACCAGGCTCCCTGCAGTGAGTCTCATGGTGTTGGGAAACTGCAGCCGGACACTGGCTGACTTGCCTCTTAGTTGACTCCTTTACTCTCCTCTGGGTGTGGTTTGTTGCATTCTTTCGGGCTGAGATCCCAAAACAGACCTGTGGACATCTGGGCCCACGCCAGGTTGGTGTATTTCAAACCCCCAGCAATGACAGAAATGTCACTTAAAACAATCTCCCGTCTATTAAGGTTAGCACAATTTTTTTTTAAAGAATAAAGCACAATACTGGCAGGACTTTCAGGAAAGAAGCACGCCCATGTGTGATGGCTTCTTATGGTGTTTCTCTCTCTCTCTCTCTCTTTCTTTCTTTCTTTCTTTCTTTCTTTCTTTCTTTCTTTCTTTCTTTCTTTCTTTCTTTCTTTCTTTCTTTCTTTCTTCTTTCTTTCTCTTTCTTTTTCTTGAGAAAGATCAGACGATAATGGAACAAGAGCTATGAAACTGGCCCGATAATCCCACTTTTGGGAATATACTACAAGAAAGTAATTTCAAAGAAAAAAGCTAATATGTACAAATAAATACAAAGCAGCTGCAACTGCACATGGTATAAAACTGGAAACAAACCAGACAGACAATAAGGGAAACAGCTAAACAAATTATGGAGTGCCATGAAATACTTTATGGCCATTGAAAATGACAAGGACAGGGCTGGGTGCGGTGGCTCACCCTATAATCCCAGCACTTTGGGAGGCCAAGGCGGGTGAATCGCCTAAGGTCAGGAGTTCGAGACTAATCTGGCCAACATGGTGAAACCCTGTCTCTACTAAAAATACTGAAATTAGCCAGGCATAGTGGCGGGTGCCTGAAATCCCAGCTACTCAAGAGGCTGAGGCAGGAGAATTGCTTGAACCCACGAAGTGGAGGTTGCGATGAGCTTAGATCACACCATTGCACTCCAGCCTGGACAACAAGCGTGAAACTCCATCTCAAAAAAAAAAAAGAAAAAAGAGGAAAGAAAATGACAAGGAAAGGACCTTTTTGATGCATCAAGATTGGAATATTTAAGCAATGATAGAATGTAAAAGCAGCACACACATGCTGCATGTAACTATATATTTTTAAATGCTTAAGTGTTCCACAAACACTACAAGATAGCCTAAAAGGAAATAAGTTGAATTTAAATGTTCACTAGGTCCTTTCTTTGCGTTGCTCAAGTTCATCATTTGCAAAGCACAGTTTTCAAAAGCAGATGTGTGTCTCTTTAGGACAACAGCCCAAATGATGGGATCCCTGGGACATGGCCAGGGATGTGTGCTGTCAGAGCATTCATTTGCCAGGTCACTTTGTCTCTGACTGGCACATCATGTTTGCACACCTCCCTCAGCCAGAATGCACGCTCCTCTGCTCTCCAAGCATGGCAGTCCAGCTGAATGCAAAAAAGTGGCTTTTCTCATCTCTGCTGCACATAGTGTCAGGCAGGAATTGACAACAGGGAGGCAGGAAATTTTCCTTTTGAATTAGAAGGCTAAGATGTCCCCTACTTTCTCTCGGACAATTGGTCTGCCTGGGCTGGCATTTGCTGTGTGGAATAGAAAGGAGTTATGCTGGAGGAAGTGAATGAGCAACAACCTCATATCTGGGATTTTTAAGGTCTGACAGCTGAGAAGCTTGTTAGCAACATTCCTGGTGCAAGTTGGGGGCTTCTGGAAACAGTGATCACCAATTCTCCTTTCCCCATTGTATTATGATTAGGTCCCCGTCAAAAGACTATTTGGGCAGGGCACAGGGGCTCACGCCTGTAATCCCAACACTTTGGGAAGCTGAGGCAGCAGGACACACCTGAGGTCAGGAGTTCGAGACCAGCCTGGCCAACATGGTGAAACCCTGTCTCTACTAAAAATACAAGAATTAGCCAGGCATGCTGGCACATGCCTGTAATTCCAGCTCCTCGGAGGCTGAGGCAGGAGAATAGCTTGAACCTAGGAGGCGAAGGTTGCAGTGAGCTGAGATCGTACCACTGCACTCCAGCCTGGGTGACAGAGCAAGACTCTGTCTCAAAAAAAAAAAAAGAAAGAAAGACTATTTGGAACAGCTTTATTGAGTTCTAATTCATATATCATACAGTTCATCCATTTGAAGTGTTCGATTCAATGGCTTTTACATATCACAAAGCTGTGCAATCATCACGACAACCAATTTTAAAACATTTCCATCGCCCTTCGAAGAAACCCAGACCCTTTAGCCCTCACTCCCTCATCCTGTTCCCATTACCCCCACATCTAGGCAACCATGAATCCACTTTCTGTCTCTATAGATTTTCCTGTTCTGGATATTACATATAAATGGGACGGTACAATACGTGATCGTTGTACTTCTTTCACTTAGCGTCATGTTTTCAAGGTTCATCCAGGTTGCAGCCTGTAACAGTGTTCCATTCCTTGTTATGGCAAAATAATCCCGTGTTGTATGAGGAGACCATTGTATTAATCCGCTCATCAGTTGCTGATCTTTTGAACTGTGTCCATTTTTCGGCTCTTATTAAGAATGCTGCTATGAAGCTTTATGTACACGTTTTCGGGTGGACATATGTTTTCATTTCTCTTGGGTGTATGCCTAGGAGTGGAACTTCTGGGTCATGTGGGAGCTCTACGTTTAGCCTTTGGAGGAACCACTAAACTGTTTTCCAAAGTGACTGCACCATTTTGCATTCCCGCCAGAGTGTATGCGGGTTTCCACTTCCCCCATCCTCACTAGTACTTGTTATTATGTGTCTTCTTTATTCTGGCCGTCCTCATCACTGTGCGCTGGTCTCTCATGGTGGTTTCGATTTACATTTCCCTGAGGATGTATGATGTTGAGGATTTTTTCATACGCCTGTTGGCCATTTGTACGTCTTCTCTAGGGAAATATCTATTCAGATCCTTTGCCCATTTTTAAATTCGGTTGTCTTTTTATTATTGAGTTGGAATAATTATTTATACATAATTTAAATGCAACCCCGTATGTGATCAGATATGTGATTTGCAAACATTTGCTACCAGTTAGTTTCTTTTCACTGTTTTCATGGTGTCCTTTGAAGCACAAAAGGTTTTGATTTTGATGATGTCCAACTTATCTATTTTTTCTTTGATTGATTATATGCCAAAGACTCTTGCCAAACCTGGCCCTATGGAAACATTCTGTGCTGGGTTTTTGAGGAAATTTAATTTAATATAAAATGTAATTTAACTTAAAACTCCTATATTGCTATCATCTTATATATCCAGTTGGGGATTTAGAAATGTGTAAACTCTGTAAATATGCCACTTGTAATTCATTAGACTTTTAACTTACAATGCTCCAGTTCTTGGAGAGGAACATTCTGAATAATGGAGAATACTTCCTTTCCCCACAGCAGCCCCAGGCCTGACCCTCCATCATCGCTTCTCTTAATAACTTCCCAAAGCCTCCACCAGTATCAAAAGATGTCCTAAGTACCTCTCAGAATTTAATATGCATATCATTTGTTCCCACAATTTCCACTTCTAGAAATTGATTCTGAAGACATTCTTACAAAGATCACTATTCAAGGATGTTCATTGCAGAATTACTTTGTAAAAGGGAAAACATAAGCCTCATTTAAACCTCCGTCCATAAAGGACTGATGAGATTAAAATTGTATCATAGAAGTCTCTGGAACAGTTTTAAAAGGTGATGGATCTGTAAGTGTTGGCTTTGACGAATATCCACAATATATTGTTTACTTTAAAAAAGTAGAGATAAAGTATGTAAAGTATACACTTATTTTTGTAAAAAAAAGCTAATTTGTTGGGCATTCACAGCTTTTACTTCATTTTATTTGTTTATTTTATTTATTTATTTATTTTGAGGTAGTCTCACTCTGTTGCCCAGTGCAGTGGCACAACGAGCTCACTGAAACCTCCGCCTCCCGGGTTCAAGCCATTCTCCTGCCTCAGTCTCCCAAGTAGCTGGGACTACAGGTATCCGCCACCACACCCGGCTAATTTTTGTATTTTTAGTAGAGACACGGTTTCACCATGTTGGCCAGGCTGGTCTCGAACCCCTGACCTCAAGTGATCAGCCCGCCTCAGCTTCCCAAAGTGCTAGGATTACAGGCGTGAGCCACCGCGCCTGGCCCGCGTGTCGGTATTA
>NW_012118487.1:4285952-4293106 GCF_000951035.1 Colobus angolensis palliatus | reverse complement strand
TTTCACCGTGTTAGTCAGGATGGTCTCGATCTCCTGACCTCGTGATCCACCCCTTTCGGCCTCCCAAAGTGCTGGGATTACAGGCTTGAGCCACCTCGCCTGGCTAGTTTTTTGTATTTTTAGTAGAGACAGGGTTTCACCGTGTTAGCCAGGATGGTCTCGATCTCCTGACCTCGTGATCCACCCCTTTCGGCCTCCCAAAGTGCTGGGATTACAGGCTTGAGCCACCGCGCCCAGCCCCTTTAAAACAGTTTTCACCTTAAATCACTATTCACTTTGCCCTCTTTCCACACACGTTGTTTGTTTTGCCAATCCCCAGCGTCCACTACACTGAAAAGTCCTTCAGTGTCTGCAGTTGAGACAGGATGCCATACATAATCCTTTTTTTTTTCTTTTTATTTGAGACAGTCTCACTGTGTCACCCAGGCTGGAGTGCAGTGACACAATCACAGCTCACTGCAGCCTCTACTGCAGGGCCTAGAAGCCCTCAAACTTTTGGGCTCAAGCCATTCTCCTGCCTCAGCCTCCCAAGTAGCTGGGACTACAGGTATGTACCACCATGCCTAGCTAATGTTTTCTTATTTTTTCCTTTTTTTTTTTTGAGATGGAGTCTTGCTATGTTGTCCAGGCTAGTCTCAAACTCCTCATCTCAGACAATCCTCCTGAGTGGGCCTTGCAAAGTGCGGGATTACAGGTGGGAGCCACTGCACCAGACCATGCCATGTGCAATACTAAAATAACATCACTCATGGCCATCACAGAACTCATGCATAGTACACACAACACGTGTGGGGACATGTGTGTTGCCTGTCCAAGGCCCATTGCCCCTTGAGGCCTCCCTGAAAATTCTCTATCCCCACCCCAACCTCATTGTGATCCACACTCCCCGAATATGTGCCCCCGGGGAGGTCAACAAACCTCACCCCAGTCAGGCTGGGCCCATCTAGCCTGGGAGAAGCCTACTCTCCGTCTCCTGGTGATGGGTTCCAGAATGGACAGGGACCCAGTTCTGTCTAACAGGAAATGAGAACACCTGGGGCTTCAGGGAAATGTCTCATCAGGTCTAGAAGGATCCCTGAGAAAAGACAGCCCCTTTCTTGGCCTGGATGTGATACACACAACTGCCCCAGCCATCCTGCTTCCAAGGAGGAGGTCAGCTCTGGGGACGGCAGAGTGGCGAGGTGGAGAGAAGTGGGTTCCTGACGAAACTGCACCCCACAGAGCCAGCCACCCTGAAGGCTCCGGGGACATCGATTTGCTGATTTCACAGCCCTCTTGTGTCAGCATTTCCGGTGCAGGCAGTTCAAAACGTCCTCCTTGATATTCATGGGCAGGGCCCACTTTCTTGGAATTTATTTCCAGCAATAATGATACGTAAGTGAAGTTTTTATGCTTTAAGAAATTTCTTTATGACTTTTACAATTTTGTTACAGGATAGGAAGTGAGCATTTCAAACCATCTGGATCAACACCTGAGGCCTGAGAGAAAAACTGTAATATGTGTTTGATTCACTGGAGACACAGAGGGTGGGAGCACCAGGTCCTGCTGTCACCTCCAGGGCAGAGGCCATTGTGTCTCAGCACGTCTGTCCCCCGTGCAGGACCCAGTGTCACCGCACACAGCTGTGCAGCTCTGATTTCAGTCTCTCTGAGCCTCCGCTCACAGTAAATGGAGACAGATCTCTTGGAGGGTTGTTGTGGGATTAGATGAAATAAGGCATGTAAGGCCTCTGTCACATATAAGGTGTTACACGGTGGTAGTCTGTTGTGTGTTAGCTGGGTAGCTAATGCCACATTTGGTTTAATTCATGCTGTCATTGATCCTCAGTGTGAAAAAGAATTATCATGTGAACTCTAAGCAGCTCAGACGTCATGAATCAACTGGGCTCATGAGAACGTCCCAACAGAATGGTGTGCAGAGGAGTTTGCAAAGCAGCAGTCCACCTGTGATGCGGGCCTTTTTCGCTTTGTCCAGTTTTATCTTTAATAATCGAGCCAACATTTAAAATTGTGGAGAATTCACATTAAAACAAATAAAACAACAGCAACAACAAAAGCCAGGTGAGCAGATTTCTGGCTCCTGTGGAAGATTCCGAGGTGTTATGATAGCAGGGGCCCCCTGCCCGGTGGCTGCCACCCATAGCAGCGGAGGAGTCCAGTCCAGCTGCCTGCTGCTGCGTGTGGAAGCTCCCCACGGTGCCCGTCACCGCACCTCGACTGACGTCAAACCCTTCCGCTGCGTCTACTGAGCCCTTTATTTCAACTAGATGCAGTCACACTTAATAGTTCTACTTAGTTCTTCGTTTTTTCTTTTTTTTTTTTTGAGACGGAGTCTCGCTCTGTCGCCCAGGCTGGAGTGCAGTGGCACGATCTCGGCTCACTGCAAGCTTCGCCTCCCGGGTTCACGCCATTCTCCTGCCTCGGCCTCCCGAGTAGCTGGGACTACAGGCGCCGCCACCATGCCCAGCTAGTTTTTTGTATTTTGAATAGAGATGGGGTTTCACCGTGTTAGCCAGGATGGTCTCGATCTTCTGACCTTGTGATCCACCCCCCTTGGCCTCCCAAAGTGCTGAGATTATAGGCGTGAGCCACTGCACCCAACCCTTAGTTCTTTCAAAATTATGGCTTATAGCCGAGTGTGGTGGTGGACACCTGTAATCCCAGCTACTCCAGAGGCTGAGGCAGGAGAACCACTTGAACCCAGGAGGTGGAGGTTGCAGTGAGCTGAGACAGTGCCACTGCACTCCAGCCTGGGCGATGGAGTAAGACTCCATCTCAAAAATAAAATAAAATAAAAATAAATAATGACTTATTGTTCCTGCTTTATATGATTAATACCTTCCTTTTCTATTAAAATAAATGCAAATAATAAATATATTAAAGTCCTAGTCAGCCTGTTCCAGTAATTCTGCGTTAGATGGTATATGTTGTTCCACTTTCTGGCTTTTCTTTTATGAGAATGTACCCCAGGGTGCCTAGTTACTTTGGTCTCTAAGCTCATGTTTCCTGGGGGCTCTGGCCACTCTGTCAGGGGCCGCCCATTCGGGCTGAGGGCCAGATCCTAGTGGAGGTG
The DNA here is from genome assembly GCF_000951035.1 of Colobus angolensis palliatus. Lineage (NCBI taxonomy): Eukaryota > Metazoa > Chordata > Mammalia > Primates > Cercopithecidae > Colobus > Colobus angolensis. Next base: position 4,290,034 of record NW_012118487.1, on the reverse strand, counting down.
GCTCTTGGGAAGCTAAGGAGCAGGGCGGGGAGACACAGGGACCACAGAGCTCCTGACTGACCACCCCTGTGTGCTGCTGTGATGGTTAATTTTATATGTCAACTTGGCTGTGCTAAGGGATGCCCGGAGAGCTGGTGAAACATTATTTCTGGGCGTGTCTGCAAGGGTTACTCCAGTAGAGATTGGCATTTGCCTCGGTGGACTGAGTAAAGAAGACCCCCCTCTCCAACGTGGATGAGCATCACGCAATCTCCTGAGGGCCTGGATAGAACACAAAGGCAGAAGAAAAGTGAATTCTCTCTCTCTCTTCCCCCTTAAACTGAGACATGCATCTTCTTCTGTCCCTGGACATCAGAGATCCTGGTTCTAGAGTTGGACTGTGGGACTTGTATTAGAGCCCCTCCTGGGTTCTCAGGGCTTCAGCCTCAGACGAAATTGCACCACCGGCATTCCTGGATCTCAAGCCGGCAGAGAACAGATCATGACACTTCTCAGCCTCCTTCTTACAACCCCATGAGCCAAACAGTAGATCGCCTCATCTCTATGCACAGATAGCCTGGGGTTCTGTTTCTCTAGAGGACCCTAACATAGCTGCCATTCCACCAGACAACGCCTTTCCTCTCGTCTAGCCTTTAGGCTCTTGGAAATAAGTGACAGGGAGGAGACAGTCTCCCCGTGGAGCTGAAGAGGGTACAGGAGTGGCACAACAGCCAGCACAGTGGTCGAGCCCATCTGCTTTCCTCTGCCTCCATCCCTTTCCTCTCCTGACCCTGTCCTGCCCTGATATCGGTGTCCCAGGCACTGGCGCCAATGGCCTGGGCTGCTGCTGCAGATTTCTGTGGTGGAGGGGGACAAGCAATAATTATTCCACAGCACCTTGAGAAATGGGAAAAAACAGAACGTGCTATTTTTGTTAGTTCCTCTAATCCACACTTCTCTGCGTGGTCGGTCTGGAGGCAGAGGGCCAGAAACCTATGGGAGTCCACGGTCTTGCTGGACGCCTTAGCCAATTTTCTTATGGCAGGAAACTATCTGCTTGTGCCAGAGGCAGACTTGCGAGATGCTAATGTCAGTAAGCTTCAGGGCCCTGCACCTGCAGGAGTCCATTCCAGACCCTGGGAGGGGCCCTAGCAATCTGCTCATAAATCGGTCAAGTTTTTTGTAAAATTGGCGAGTAGGATACTTTGCAATCAGTCATGGCTACCCTCTCTTCCCTCCCTATCTTTCCCCTCAGCCTCCTTCCCCTCATGGGGGTCAGCATTGGAGCATCTGCTTTTGGGGGATTTGACTAAGGAGAAATTGCATGGGGCTACATTTAGTTGAGGTTAGGGCAACGCCTCTGTGGTTGACAGTTATTTCCATGCATCAGGTTTTTGCTCGCCCTCCCACTCCCTACCTTGCTGATGTGCCCGGCATCACGGCCTGCCTGGTGACGCTGGGTGTGGGGCAATGGCAAGGTGCATGTGGCCACGGGGGCTGGCCCCAGAACTCCACAAGCAGTGCTGTCAACGGCACTTGAACCACAGCGACTCCATCTTGAATAGGGGGTGGGTAAAATGAGGCTGAGACCTGCATTCCCAGGAGGTGAGGCATTGGTAGTCACGGGATAAGATAAGAGGTCGGCACAAGAGACAGGCCACAAAGACCCTGCTGATGAAACAGCATGTGGCAAAGAAGCTGGTCAGAGTCCACCAAACCACAGTGGTGACAACAGTAACCTCTGGTTGTCCTCACTGCTGTTATATGCTAATTATAGTGCATTGGCATGCTGGAAGACACTCCCACCAGCGTCATGACAGTTTAGAGATGCCGTGGCAATGTGAGGAAGTTGCCCTATATGGTCTAAGAGGGGAGGGACCCTCAGTTCCAGGAATAGCTCATCCTTTTCCCAGAAAACTCATAAATAATCAACCCCTTATCTAGCATATAATCAAGAAATAACTGTAAGTGTAATCAGTGGGCAGCTCAAGCTGCTGCCCTGTCCATAGAGTAGCCATTCTTATTCCTTTACTTTTTTAACAAACTTGCTTTCACTTTACTCTGTGGACTCACCCAGAATTCCTTCTTGTGCGAGGTCTAAGAACCTTCTCTTGGGGTCTGGATTGGGACCCCTTCCTGGTAACAGTGTGACAGACATGAGGTTGGAAGTGTGCAGAACCAGATGCTGGCCTGTGGAAAATCTTCCAACCTCAGATATATAAAACTGTAAGCAGAAGATTCCATTCTCATTAACACCTTGCCAAGATGGAAGGTCTCGCCCGTTTGAAATATCCTTCAGAATGCGTAGTACACCATAGTAAATGGACCATATTTCCTTTTTATGGGAAACGGTGTGAAATAGAACTTACCAAAATCCCCGTGTTTGAGGGCACAAATCTCAGCAGTACTTCGAATGGGAAGTGCATCCGTGCGTGAAGTTGCACATGCTCTGTGCATCTGAAGTCTCGGATCAGGCCTTAGTGTAGCTGATGCATCTGTTGTCCCGATGAAGTCTGGCAGTTCCGGATAGAACAGCACGCAAAATTATCCCAACACGGTGAAATAACCCAGAGAAACAAGTATTTCCAGGAACAAAACTGCACATATTCATCAGTGAATTTCACCCAAGAGTTATTTGATTTCTCACCTGTGCGGCTCAGCACAAGCCCGAACAGTTTAAATGCACTTGAGCGGCTTGGAGGAAGCTTGAATACTGCATTTCTTTCTTTTCTTTTTTCTTTTTTTCTTTTTTGAGACGGAGTCTTGCTCTGTTGCATAGGCTGTGGCTCAGGCTGGAGTGCAGTGGTGCGATCTCGGTTCACTGCAAGCTCCACCTCCCAGGTTCAAGTGATTCTCCTGCCTCAGTCTCATGAGTCGCTGGGATTACAGGTGCCCACCACCATGCCCGGCTAATTTTTGTATTTTTAGTAGAGATGGGGTTTCATCATGTTGGTCAGGCTGGTCTCGAACTCCTGACCTTGTGATCCGCCCACCTCAGCCTCCCAAAGTGCTGAGATTACAGGTGTTAGCCACCGTGCCCAGCCACTACTGCATTTCTTTTCTTAAAGTACACCCTGAAATTGTGACTGCTGCAGGCCCCGCAAAACCTGGATCTGCCCTGGCTTAGCACCCATGTCTTGAGGCAAAGTAGAAAAACAAAAGATATGTGGGAGAAGCACATTTTTTAATTTTAAAACACACACACACACACACAGAAAAAAGTATATTGACATGTAGGCATCAAGAGTATTCCTACACACTTAAAATGAAAGGAAAGTGTGTCTGGATTCATTTTTCTCTTTGCTGCCCCACTGACTCATTCCTGGTACCTGCCTGGCCCCTGTAAGCAACTAAGTTTGTGATCTCAGTGTCAAAAATTATGTGGGCTTGACTCCGAGGCAAGTGACAGCCAAGGATGGTTAAAGGATGCGGTGAGCCCATGGCAACTGCAGAAGTATGCGATTCCCGTTCAAAAGGGAGACAAGGCGTGAATGACTTCCGAGTAGAAAGAAGCCCTCTATCAGACAAGATCAGCGTTGATAGTCATTTAATGGAAATGGTCTCTTACAGTACAGAGTCAAGGCAAATGATACATGTTCACCTTAATCATGTTGTTTTCCTTTCAAAGAGATCCCCGAATCTTGTGAAGTCGGACCAGGCGTGTTCTTTGAGAATGGGGCCTCCCGCTGGAGCACCGCTTCCTCTTTTGTGCGGGAACCACTCCTGAACACAGCATCCGCCCCGCTCCACTCTGGGCTCCTTTGAAGTGGAGTCAAACTTAAGGCACTTGCGTGGGTTCGGTGCAGAACATGTCAAGATTCTTAGGATTTTCCCCAGCCTTTCCTCATTGTCTCACTGACACCTAATGGAGGAGTGGCTTTGAACTGCTCATCTTCATCTAGTTTTTCTAAAGCATCCAAAGGAGTTTTCATAGAAACAACCCTTTACTCCCCTTCCTATTTAACCAGTTTATGTGATATTTAACTAAGTTACAAATCAATCCCAAAGAAAAAATAAATAAATAGATTTGGAATCAAACACCTCTGACTCTGGATGAGTGCGCAGCTCAGCGGGTGGGAGCTGGTGCAGGGAGCAGCCTGCGG